>NC_089750.1:43346526-43446526 GCF_040412425.1 Macrobrachium rosenbergii | reverse complement strand
GCTACCTCTGTACATGTTTTCCATTCAGATATTGGAGAGGCAAATAAACAAACAACTGAGGGGATAAAGTAAACAAAAGCTGAACAACCAAATCTACACAAATCATGAGTCAGACAACAACTCACTGCAGTAAAATCAAGATTTGTTTTCTTATATGATTATTATAATATTATGAAAAATAGTAATCACTAATTAGAATATCACAAATACAGCAAAACAAATCCCTTATTTAGATATGGGTGTTCTGGTATGGTTGCTATCCCAGGCAAGACAATTCCCATTTGCCTCGTCCCTCTCTTATAACAAACTTACGAGATGCAATCGTTCAAATTTCTCCTTTATAAGAGTGGCACTTTTCTTGCTTATGGCAATGGAATTACATGAATGCATTACATGGTAAGAAAATCCGAAAAGGAAGTGCATCACAGAGCACTGGGATATTGCTTGAACCAGAACCACACAAATCGAGACGGTTTATTGGTAAAACCCGACACTCCCTTTGGAACTGTTACCTACTTATATAATTTCATATTAACGAAAATGCTCAGTAAAAAAATGTCAAGCAATATAAAAGTTGGCATGGTACATCTGTGATAACGAGTTCAAAATATCGAAATACATAGATATATATTTACTTTTTTTTTATATTTTGTTTAAATTTTTTTTTCAGAGAACAAACAAGCTCTTATCGTAGAAAATGAGTAGTTTTAGTAGGATACTGAAGTAAATTTCTCACTTTCTACTGTCCAGAATTGGCAAGTCATACAGACATTGTACGACAATTTGTCGCACAATGTTGCTCACAGGTCGATATCGAGACACATAGATACATATTTACTCAGATATTATATTTTTGAGAGAGAGAGTGCCAGTTTTTAACACAGATAATGTGTATTTTAGTAGGAAAGTAAAGTACATTTCTCACTTCCACCTAAAAAGTCATACAGAAAGTTTGCAAAAAGTTTTTCTCAATGCCGCTCAAATGCCGGTAAATGCAGTGAACAAAAATGTAAAATAAACCCCCTTAAAATTTTTTTTTTAGCGATAATATTGCAGGACATGTTTATTTAGACATATACCACTCCAAAACTGTAAAAAACTAAAAATTGATAATTCCTTGAAATTCAGCGATTGGCGCACTCCTTAAAACCTCTGTACAGCAAAAATATCTGCAAAATTTAAAAGAGAAGCAATTCAAGGAAGAATCATTTCATGGAGGAAATATGTATCAGATCTCTCTACTAATACTCCCTTACAAAAAATTTTGGAAAAATTCAGGAAAATAAATGATACCCATGTTAAACCACCTAGACATGCCATAATAAGGGATGGGAAAAGAATACTTGATCCAAAAGAAGTAAGTAATGTAATAGGAGAAAATTTTGTAAACGTAGTGACAAAAATTTAGATGAGCATTTCCGCACAAAGAAAAATAATATAGAATTAATAACAATAAATTTTGAAACAATAAAAGATATATATTATAACAGAAAATTTAATATGGAAGAGTTTTTAATTTGCTCTGTTGAACAGCAATAAACCTGCCCCTGGAGGTGACAGTATTTGCTTTGAAATGATCAGCCATTTAGCACCTTTGGCAAAGTCATATTTATTAGAGTTTTATAACTACTTATGGCTTTAAAATTTATTTCCTGATGATTGGTGTAAGGCTATAATTATTCCTATCCCCAAACCTGGAAAAGATCCTAGTAATGTAAACAATTACAGACCAATTTCTTTAACTAGTTGTTTTTGCAGATTACTAGAGGAAATAGCTCATTCGAGAAAATAAAATTTTGACTCCCACCCAAATTGGGTCATAGTGTAACAGATCTACACTGGATTCTCTTACTTGGAAAACCACATACAAAGAGGATTTGAACGAAAACAAATTACTACAGCTGTCTTTTTTGACACTGGAAAGGCATATGATGTTACTTGGAGATATGCAATATTAAAAACGTTACATAAAAACAGCATCCATGGACATTTACCTAGGTTTATCCAGAACTTTCTGACAAATCGCACTTTTCATGTGAGAATTGATGATGTAGTGTCAAGTACATTTCCACTTGAAAATGGTGTTCCACAAGGAAGCGTCCTTAGTGGCACACTGTTTACTTTAGCAATAAATGATATCATCAATAATCTACCAATCTAAATCAAAAGTAACTTGTATATGGATGATTTTGCCATATATTATTTAGCATCTTGCATATAACATGTAGGGCGAATCATTAATAAATCTATAATAAAAATAGATGAATGGGCCTTATCTGTAGGCTTTAAATTTTCTATACAAAAAACTTATGCAGTAATGTTTTGTAAAAATAAAAAGTGGAAAAAATGTGAAGAAATGTTTAAAAATCAGGAATCATTTCATACCAATTGGCCAAACTGCAAAATTTTTGTGATTGAACTGGAAAACCCACATAACATACGTAAAATCAAAATGTAAAAGAGCATTAAACCTAATTAAAAAACTATCGAACACTACTTTGGGAGTCGATAGACATAACCTTACTGCTTACTGCACTGTATAAAGCAACAGTTCTGTCTATCATTGATTATGGAAGCGAAGTATATGGCTCAGCATCATATGCAGCGCTGAAAATGTGCTGAAAATGTTAGACCCTGTTCACAATGAAGGCCTTAGAATATTCTCAGGGGCCTCTAGATCATCACCAAAATCATCTTTACAAGTTGAATGTGGTGAACTACCTCTCTCTATCCATAGAGAGCCAGTAACAATGAAAAGTGCTCCAAGAATTCAGACAAGTGATTCCCCAACAAAAAATTATTTGAATTAAGAGATATATTTATAAATAACCATCTTCCACCTTTCCCAATTAGAGCTAGAAGATTGTTTGAGTTGCTGAACATCAATATACAAGTGCCTTTAATAGTAAAATCACCTCCACCCTGGACAATGAATAAAATGAGAATTTGTACACACATGAAATATTTATCAAAAAGTTACTCACATACACCAGAACACCATAGAAACATGCAGTAGGGCATATAAACCAAAGAGGTCCAAATTACGCAATATATACAGATGGATCTAAATCAGAACACAGAGTGGGACATGCTGCCTTGTCCCAAGACAAAACTTATCAATTCTCTCTACCTAATAATGCTGTGATATTCACAGCAAAATTATGTGGAATTGCGTCAGCTATAAAAATAATTAAAGAAACATCATTCAATAATTTTATGAGTTTTAGTGACTCGAGAAGCACTATAGAAGCTATTCAGAGTTACAAATAAAAGAATAACACTGTACAACAAGTTAAATTATTTCTTCATAATGAATTATATAGTAATGGAAAAAATGCAGAAGTATGTTGCATCCCTGCCCATGTAGGGATCAAAAGAAATGAAGATGCAGACAAAGCAGCTAAAGAAGCAACCCACATGACAAGATCAAGTGTGAGTATACCTGTTACTGATTATGTAACACACATAAAGGTGGGTATCACAAACAAATGGCAATACATATGGAATGAAGAATCTGAAAATAATAAATTAAAACAAATAAAACCTAAAGTTGGAAAATGGAGTTCATATCAGAGAGAGAGAGACATGCACCGTTAATTCTAACGCGTCTCATAATAGGCCATACTCGTCTGACACATGGACACTTAATGAGCAGCCCAAGTTGCCAGGCTCCCGAGCGCTCAGAGTGCAAGGTGATGGTAACTGTCAAACATTTATTGTGTGAGTGTCCAAAGTATGACCAACAGCGACTGTCAACTTTTGGAAATAAATCAATAAATGAAATTTTGTCAGAACGTTTTACATTTTCAGTCGTTCGTATTTTGTTGTTCATGAGGAACTGTGGTTTGATAGATAAAATATAAAAATAAGTAGATAATAAGAATTTTAATATACCTTTATAGTGTGGAAGCATGAGCAAATGTATTTATTGTGTGTATGTGTTACAGTATGAGAACGTGTGCCTATGTGGTATTTTATCCTAATCCTTCGGGCCAGCCCTATATGAGCTGAAAGTCAGCTCAGTGGTCTGGTTAAACCACTTTAATACTACTACTACCGTGTTCATCACACAAAACCCTATGTTCTTTGGAACCCAGATAAGTGTTCAACACTCAAAACCCTAAGATCTTTATAACCTAAATCACCGCATTCAACACACAAAACCCCACGTTCTTCGGAACCCAAATCACTACGTTCAACACTCAACCTTAAACACGCACAAATAACTGCATTCAACATGCACAACCCAAAGGTCTTTGGAACCCAAATAACCGCCACACACAAACCTATGTTCTTCGGAACCCAAATAACTGTGTTCAACGTGCACAACCCTAAGTTCTTGGGAACCGAAATAACCAGTTCAACATGCACAAACCTAAGTTCTTCGGAACAACATAACCATGTTAAACACTCACAACCCTGAGTTCTTCAGAACCCAAATAACCTCCGTTCAACTTGCAAAACCCTATGTTCTTCGGCAGAACCCTAAGTTCTTCGGAACCCAAATCACCAAGTTCAAAATCACTGCATTCAACACTCACAACCCTAAGTTCTTCAGAACAACGTAACGTGTTAAACACGCACAACCCTAAATTCTTCGGAACCCAAATAACCACATTCAACATGCACAACCATAAGTTCTTTGGAACCCAAATAACCGCGTTCAGCACACACAAACCTACGGTCTTCAGAACCCAAATAACCATGTTTAACCCGCACAACCCTAAGTTCTTCAGAACCCAAATAACCAGTTCAACACGCACAAACCTAAGTTCCTTGGAACAACATAAGTGCATTCAACAAGCACAGCCTTAAGTTCTCCAGAACAGAGTTAAAGCGTTCAATGCACACAGACTTAAGTTCTCTGGAACAACATAAAAGCATTCAGCATGTACAGTACAAACCATGAGTTCTTCGAAACCAAATAAGAGTGTTCAACACGCACAGCCTTGAGTTCTTCGGAACAACATAAAGGCATTCAGCACTCACAAACCTTAAGTTCTTCAGAACAAAATAACAGCGTTCAGCATGCACAAACCCTGAGTTCTCCAGAACCCAAATAACAGCATTCAACACACGCTGCCTTAAGTTCTTCGAAACTAAATAACAGCGTTCAACATGCACAAACCCCAAGTTCTTTGGAACCTAGATAACTGTTCATTTACATCCAAACCTTGAGTTCTTCCGAACATAATAAAATCATGCATCATGCACAAACCCATAGTTCAACGGCACAAAACCTGAAACATTCATCACGAGCAAGCCTGATATCTAGAGAACCACTCTTGGAGTTTTGCTAACTGGGGTCCCAGGATTTTGGCACCATGCAAGCCGAGAACTTCAAACAGTTCATGAGCATTGGCAAGCAGGTAGGACTGACAGGGAAAGAGCTGCAGAGTTGGGTCCTAGAGAAGGCCAATGCCGCGAAGCCCCTCGAGTAGGATGCCTTGACGAGGTGAGGGCTAAGGGACCCTGCCCTTTGGGCCCGGGTCCTAACGAATCATCCTACATAGCTTTTGGTTTAAATGGCATGGACATTTCCACATTTGCAAAATTTTACTGCTTAGGTGAGTCTGAGAAGGGATGGTTTTTTGGAAGGGGTTCACATTCGAAGCTAATTGTGAGAGTTGTGGTGGTTGAGTCGCCACCCGATATGGTTTGGACCTAAGAGATGGTGATGGGATTTTTCCCATTGCTGTCTTGAGGGCGGAACCATCTCCAAGGATCAGCCCATCGGAATCCAGGGGCAGCTGGTTTTTGGAGGTGGGAGTCCTGGCTTTTGTCCGGAAGTCCACCAGTACAGTTGGAGTGGGGAGTCAGTCCCCATTAGGGGAAGCAGAACTCCCAGCAGGCAGATTAGCTTATACCTGGGCCACTGCAAGCATATTGGTGCTATCCTGAAAGGGTAGGGTATGGGGTGGACTGTTGGGAGTCAACTCTCACTTGTGCCATTGGTGGAGAATGCGAATACCTGACTGATCCACGAAACTTTCTTGATATAACCAAGCAGTTTTGGGTGGGTGGATGAACCAGTTTGTGTGTGGTCTGATGTGTGCATGCTTGGCATCTTGGGGTCTTTTCGCAGGCTTTGGGAGTGTATTGGGGTGGGGAAGCTGGGCAGTAGAGCTGCCCAGTTTTCCTTTATTGATGTGCTGTTGGGGTCTGTGTGGGGGCTCTTGGGTTTCGGGTGTGCACTTTTTTGGACTTTTGCATGTGGACTGGTTTGAATTTATGGATTTGGCTATTAGTTCTCCCTCCCCTGGATCCAACGACTTAACGGCACTGGCAACAACTTCTGGCTTGAACATGGGTACGAGCTTGGCTGTTGGACAGAACCAAACACTGAGACACCAGGGTGTTAATAAATCTGGTGGATTTGATTCAAATAATAGGGTCCTTTATTGCACTAATGTAGGCTTGTCATTAGATTATGAATGTTTATACAGTGTAGTAAAACAATTTGGCAAAGTGAAAAGAATTAAATTAATTCTAGAAAAAGATAAGCAGTCATTTTCTGCTTTTGTTAAATTTTCCTCTCCCTTGGAAGCTAGTGAGGCACAACAAAGACTCCATGGCCACATTCTAAATGACTCAGTTCCCAGCACGAAAGTGTTTTCAGTGAAAAACTTAAATTATGAGCCATTTGATTTTAATCCTAAGACTGAAGAACATAGACCAGTCTCATGTACCAGAGCTCTTCCTCCCCCTTCATGGCATGTTGCTATCTACAAGGAGGGAGGGAAAAATTTAATATAAGCCGCTGAATGCATTGAGAGCAAGGTTGATTCCATTCCCATTGGAAATTTAAAACAATATGGAAAGAACCTTCTAATAAAAGCTGGTAATGAGACTCAAGCAGTTCTGTTATCTAACTTTAAACCTCCTGAAAGTGGAAATATTGAATGTATTTCATCTCACAGATTTTTTAACACACTGAAAGGAGTAGTTTACTCAAAAGACTTGAGTGTTTTTAAAGAGGAGGAGATTCTCCATCGATGTCCTCCTTGTGTATCTCATGTAAAAAAAACTGGGTGGGGATGCAGCTATCCTTTTAACCTTCTCCTCCAGTTACCTACCTGATACCATCATTGTTGGCCATGAGAGGATGCAGGTTAAAAAATATAATAAAGCTACAATTGTAACTACCAAGAAGCGCACAAGAAATACTTCCCCAAATAATGATAATTTTATAATAAAAACTTCAAACGGGTTCAGTGTTTTGGAAGAGATCTCTCCTCCTAGAAAGGTGGTTCCAAAAGTAGATTCAGAACAAAAAATTTGAGTTCAATTCAGTCTTGCCGCCCTAAGACAAATAGGATTAGTGGTGCACAGAATCACAGTAGTGATTCTGAACCTCAGGTTCATAATAAAAAAAATATGGAGATCAACCAAAAACCCTGAACCCCAATTCAGATGGAAAGGGATTAAGAAAACAATCTCTTATAAAGGAGAATTTCCCACTCCACCCTAGGAACAGTACTTCCCCTCCAAGGAGTGGGAAGTAGCACATTTTACCACCTTAGCATTATGCTCAATAATCCTTCAGTGGAACTGTAAAGGTCTCAGAGCCCATACAGAAGACAAAGTTTTAATTCATGAATTCAATCCAGGGATTATATGCCTACAGGAAACAATGTTAGGCAACTCTGCTTATAATCCTGGACTAAATTATTCAATATTTAAATCATATCCCCCAACTGGTGACCGTGCCCATGGAGGTGCTGCAATTATTATTAACAAATCTCTGCAGCACTCCACAATACAATTAAATACAACTCTACAAGCTGTCGTTATTTCAGTCATTTTGGAAAAGAGGATAACAATCTGCTCCTTATACCTTATACCAGACCTTGCTTTTATTATTGGAGATATTCAGTCGTTAATTGACCAACTCCCAGCTCCTTTACTTCTCCTAGGTGATTTTAATGCCCACAACCCTCTTTGGGGGAGTCGGTTTTTAAATAGTAAAGGGAAATTAATGGAAGACCTTATTGACAGGAATGATGTTACCCTATATAATAATGGGTCAATGACTTTCCACTACATTCACAATAATCATTTCTCTGCACTGGACCTTAGTATTCCTTCAGCTAGTATCCACCTTGATTTTAATTGGTCTGTTAGTGAAGATTTAAATGGAAGTGAACACTACCCAATCCATTTGAAATATGCTCTGAATGCTCCATCTGAAGTTTTACCTAAGTGGAAGGTAGATGATGCAGACTGGGATAAATTCAGTAAGGGTGTCAATCTAGATAGGGAGTTTGAGTCCTTTCATTCTCATCTAGATGCCTGTGATTACTTTATTGGATCTACTTTGAAGAGTACTGAAGGCTCGATTCCAAAAACAACAGGTAAACCTCGTAGACTTGCAGTTCCCTGGTGGAATAAGACGTGGTATTTTGAGAAAAGTGACTAGGAAGTGCTACCGATGTTACAAAACTAGTGGCTCCCCGCAGCCTAAATTAATCTACAAATGTGCATTAGCCAAGCAGCGGCGCTTTTATAAGAAAGCCAAAAGGGAATGTTGGCTTTACCTATATTAATGGAATAAACTCCAAGACCCCACTAAGAGTGGTGTGGCACAAAATAAGGAAACTGAGTGGAAAATTTGTTGCGTCACCATTACCCTCATTAAAAATAAATGACACTCTAATCACAGAGCCCACTGAAGTTGCCAAGGAGCTAGGAAAACACTTTTCCAAAGTTTCCAGCCCTAACAATTATTCTCCAGAATTTCAAAGAATTAGGAATTCTGAAATGTGTCTTAAGTTTGATTCGGGAATATCTGAACCACACAACTACAAATTTTCCCTAAGAGAACTTCGTGAGGCGTTCTCCTCAAGTGAATCCACAGCTCCAGGTGAGGATACAATCATATATGAAATGCTAAAACACTTCCCAGATGATGCCAAAGCATATTTACTCAAGATCATAAACAAAATATGGGAAACTGGAATTTTACCCAAGGACTGGAAAATATCCATAATTGTTCCTAATAAAAAGCCTAATAAAGATGCTTCCCAAGCCACCAATAGCTCTTACCAGCTGTGTATGTAAGCTGATGGAGAAAATGATAAATACTAGACTAGTTTGGCACCTGGAAACTAAAGGATTACTATTGCCATTTGAATTTGGTTTCAGAAAAAACTGCTCCACCCTTGATCCCCTGCTGAGGCTGACCAACCAAATCCAGCAAGGATTCGCCAAACAATGTCAGACCATTGGCATATTTTTTAACTTAGAGAAAGCATATGACACTACCTGGAGAATTTGCATCATGAAACAATTGCATAAGATGGGCATATGTGAAAGAATGATCAGGTTTATATATTCCTTTTTAACAGACAGACTTTTTAAGGTAAGAGTGGGAAACTCCTTCTCCCAACCTTTTATGCAGGAGGAAGGAGTTCCCCAAGGAAGCGTTTTAAGTGTAACACTCTTTTCAGTGGCAATAAATAGTGTGGTTGAAAAAATCTCACCCCCTGTAAAATGCTCGCTTTTTGTCGATGACCTTGCAATATACTGCACAGGATATGATTCTTTGTCTGTATGTAAACATTTGCAAAGGTCTATTAATGCTATTACTAAGTGGGCTGATGAGAATGGTTTCAAATTCTCCTCTTCCAAAACAGTTACAGTAAGATTCACCAGGTGCCGGCGTGTGGAAGAGGTTCCCACACTTAGTTTAAAAGGGTCCATCCTTCCTTACGAAAGTGAAGTTGAATTTCTGGGGATGACTAATGACCATAAATTAACATGGGTCAACCACATAAATGCCCTAAAGTTTAATGTTAAACTATCTATGAATATTTTAAAGGTTGTTTCTGGATTTAGTTGGGGGGCTGATAAGAAATCCCTTCTGAGGCTATATGACTCTCTGTGTCGATCTAAGCTAGACTATGGCTGTCAAATTTATTCCTCAGCCTGTAAAACCAAGCTAAAGGAACTGGATGTTGTACACAACATGGGGTTGAGAATATGCTCAGGGGCTTTTAGAACTTCGCCTGTTGAAAGCATATATGTCGACACAGATCATTTTCCCCTTGATCTAAGAAGGCAAGAGCTAGGGTTGCGATACATGACTAGAATGAAAAGTGCTCCCAAAAATCCCTCCTTTCAAGTACTAAAGGAAACAGACTCGAAGTTTTTCTGGTAAAAGAGCTTCTAAACCATTCCATTTTCGACTGAATGAGGATATTAGGAATAATCATCTTAAATCCCAGAAATCCCTGGAAGTAGAATATCCTGTAAATCCTCCATGGCTTATTCCAGAAGCATCAGTATGTAAGAAACTGTTTAACTAAAAGGACTGCACTGAAGAAGAGATTAGGTGAAAATTCTTAGAGCAAGATGTTACCCATGCTAATTTTATAAAGATCTATACAGATGGATCAAAGTCAGATATGGTGTGGTGTTGGTTGTGCTGTTATCCTTGGATACAGCGTACACAGCTAAATTACCTGACTCTACATCAATATTTACTGCCGAATTAACAGCCATATGGGGGTCTGGTTCAAGGGATTGGACTCTTGGGATTCTATCCGGTTTGCCCATAATCTGATTAGGGTGGGGATGATTGTATTCTTGTAATACTCTCAGTCCTAGCAACCAGGTTTGGCTTACACTTGGTCCACTCTAATCATGTTGTGCCATCCCCTATGGGGTACGGTAGGGACGCGGACATTTGGGAGTCAATTCTCACTTGTGCCATTGGTTGAGGAATAGACTTCATGAAAGGCTGATGATATCTTTTTAAGGTTTTCAGGTTTATTTATATTTTTTTCACTTCAATCTTTATGCGTAGTAGTTTTAAAGATTTAAGTACCCCTGGGCCCTTGGAAGGTAGCGACTCAGCACAGTTCACAACTGCTGGAACCTCCCCTGACAAGCTCTTTCTGGAAAAATCAGAAAAAATTACTAATGTAATTAAACTGGAGCCCTATGTTCCAATAAGAAGCAAACCAAAAAAAAAAAAAAAAACAGATATCTTGACCCAACTTTGATTCACTTCGACTACCTCTTTTGAAGTGGAAGTTGGTCACAATTTCTGACCTTAGAAACAGAGAAGAAAATATCAGCATTTGACATTAGAAAACTTCCTATTAAATCGACATTCAACTACTGAAATGTCATTCAGACAAATAAAAGATCAGATATGATTGATAGAAACCACAACAAAAAATCAATCGGAAAATTACCTAACTAAAAAAAATATTGACAACATAAAGGTACATATAAAAAAACATGACAATATGAACAATGTACATGGTACCATAGTACTCCCTGATAATGATGAAGAAGCAATAAAAAAAATATATTGCTGGATTCCCTTAAAAAAGGTACAACAGTGTAGAAGATTGCAAAATATACAACATAGCCAGTAGACGGAGTAATGAAAAAACACTGAGAATAGCAAAGATAAAGTTTGAAGGCCACGAATTACCCTTGAAAATTAAAACCATGGGGCAGAGCAGAGAACTGAGACCGTATGTTCCAAAACCACTAGTGCCAAAACTGTAGTATGTGTGGACATACAAGAAAAATTGCCGTAATAAATCTATATGTACATATTGTGGATCTGACAAACATACCACATGGTGGAGGTATGAACCAAAATGCGTTAACTGTGGACAAAATCACTATGCAAGATCTGAGGAGTGTATGTATTATATATACAATACAGAATCAAAATTACTTCAGGAAAGGACACGAATGCCTATAAAAGAGTACAAATTAGAATTAAAAGTTAGAGGAATGCATGATCCCGCTGGGAAACGAATGTTTTCTACTGTAACTAGATCAAAGAATGAAGCAAAAATGGACATAGATGAGGTTAACAAAACCCTGATAGATCAATCTCAAAGAAAAATAACCACTTTGCAAGAAGAAACTAAGATAGCAAAGAATTACGAAAAGTATACAAATATTTGTTCAAATTCATTTGAGATATTAAGAGAAATGGAAACACTAGAAGATAATACAAGCACCACAGAAATATTAGAAGATAGTTATGATGAACTAGAAACTAAATAAAAAAAAGAGGCCTTTAGAGAGAACTCCACCCAAGACCAACAAAAAACCAACTATTATTAGAGATACATCCATTAAAATAAAGGCAGGAGACTCGAAGAAAGAGCAAAAACCAAAAAATGATAAGAATATACCTTTGTCTCCTAAAGTGATAATAAAACCAATGGAAACATACCCAGAACATAAAAGAAATAGTAGAAGAACAAAGCACTGACCAAAATGATAAATGATTATGTGATGGGAGAAGAGATTACTCTGTCACCAATAATAGATGAGGCAAGAGTGAACGAACAATCTACACATGAAAACACGTGGATGTAATTAATGTTTCACTGGACTCTGCAAGAACAATAAAAGCATAACAGAGGATACAGAAATAAAGGAACTACTTGTTTAGACACTCACAAAAAGAGTTGTATGTGCATTGGACACATAATGTCTTATAAAGAAAGACAAATAAATATTGTGAATAGGATTTTAGAAAAAATGCAAATTGATGTCTCACAAAAAAAGAAAATAACACTTGAACACGCTAACGTAATACTTTCAATAATTTTATTATACAATGGAACGTAAATGGTCTACAGACCAGATTACATTTGGGAGAAATGCAATAATTACTAAGGGAATATAAACCAATGATATTTACAGCATGTCAACAAAACAATATCAACAATAGGTAAATATACCTTAGTATCTACATCTAGAGAAGAAGGAAATTTAGGTACTACTATATATGTACATAAAAAAGTATGTTATGACAGAGTACCTGTAAACTTTACTGACTTGCAAATATCAAGTATTAAAATATGAATAAAAAACGACAATTACTTAATTTATAATTTGCTCAACCAACCTAATAAAAATTACGACGTTGATAAACTTGAAGATTTACTTAACAATACCAAGAAACCTACATTAATAGTAGGTGATTTTAATGCTCACAACCCAATATGGGACTGTAATTGTACAAACTTAAATAGAACAGGTAGTAAAATAGAAGAGTTCGTGGATTCAAACGACGTGCTGTATAAGTGATGATGAAATTAGCCCGTATTTTTCAAAAGCACATGGAACATTTTCCTCAGTAGACTTAACTCTATGAACAGCAAGTATAGTTGACAGAT
This sequence comes from Macrobrachium rosenbergii, assembly GCF_040412425.1. NCBI lineage: Eukaryota > Metazoa > Arthropoda > Malacostraca > Decapoda > Palaemonidae > Macrobrachium > Macrobrachium rosenbergii. The sequence continues at coordinate 43,433,366 of NC_089750.1, read as the reverse complement.
TAGATTGGAATACAGCTGATGACTTGCACACCAGTGATCATTTCCTAATATTAATTTCTTTATTACAAAATTTCCCTGCAAAACATGTCGCTCACTATAACATTTATAAAGCAGATTGGGAGCGATATGAAATGCACACTAGAAATATCCCACCATCTGAATATTTAAAAGACCATAATGAAACTAATAAATTTCTTGTTGGTTTCATTAAAATGCTGCTGATGAAGCAATACCCAAAGTAAAAACCCCATCCAACAAAACACAAAGTTCCACGGTGGTCCGATAAGTTAACAGAATAAATATGAAACACTCAGTAGGGAGACGATTAAATAATTTGAATAGAAAGTTCAGTAAAATAAATAAAACTTTACCGATATTAGAAGGAAGTTTACAAAAAATTACTGTATTATTACTAGAAATTGATACATTAAAAGCTGTATACAACCAAATATCTGCAAAATTTAAAAAAGAAGTAATTCAAGGAAAAATCGTTTAATGGAGGAAATAGGTATCAGATCTTTCTAAAAAATATGGGAAAAATTCAGGAAAATAAATGGTACCCATGTCAAACCACCTAGACATGACATATTAAAAGATGGGAAAAGAACACTTGATCCAAAAGAAATAAGTAATATAATGGGAGAAAATTTAGCAAATGTAAGTAGTGATAAGAATTTAGATGAACACTTCCACACACACACAAAAAAAAAAAAAAAAAAGAATTAACAACAATAAATTTTGAAACAATAGAAGATATATATACTATGATAGAAAATTTAGTATGTCAGAGTTGGAATATGCTCTCTGCAACAGCAATAAATCTGCTCCTGGAGGTGGCAATATTTGTTTTGAGGTGATCTGCCACTTAGCACCTTTAGCAAAGTCATACTTATTAGAGTTTTATAATCATTTATGGCTTCAAAATTTATTTCCAAATGAATGGTGTAAAGCTACAATAATTCCTATCCCCAAACCTGGATAGGATCCCAGTAATGTAAGCAATTACAGACCAATTTCTTTAACAAGTGGCTTATGCAGATTGTTAGAGAAAGTGGTAAATGCTCGACTAACATGGCAGATTCGAGAAAATAAAATTTTATCTCCCACTCAGTTTAGGTCACAGTGTAACAGATCTACATTGGATTCTCTCTGTAACTTAGAAGACCATATACGTAGAGGTTTTGAACGAAAACAGATTACTGTAGCTGTCTTTTTTGACATTGAAAAAGCATACGATACTGCATGGAGGTATGCTATATTAAAAACTTTACAAAACAACAACATCCGTGGACATTTACCTAGGTTTATACAGAATTTTTTCACAAACCACAATTTTCAGGTGGGAATTGATGATGATCTGTGTAGAACATTTCCACTAGAAAATGGTGTTCCACAGGGAAGCACCCTTAGTGGCACACTTTACTTTAGCAATTAATGATATCAGTAAAAATCTACCTACTGGGATTAAAAGTAACCTGTATAAGGATGATTTTGCCATATATTATTCAGCATACCGAATAAAATATGCAGAACGAATCGTTAATAAAAGCATAGTAAAAATAGATGAATGGACCTCATCTGTAGGCTTGAAATTTTCCATAGATAAAACTCGGGCAATCATATTTTATAAAAATAAAAAGTGGAAAAAAGGTGAAGAAATAGATTTAAAAATCAGAAACCATAGTATACCAAATGGCCAGACAGCAAATTTTTGGGATTAGTTTTTGACACTCACTTGAACTGGAGAGCCCACATTGCATATGTACAATCTAAAAGTAAAAGAGCATTAAATCTTATTAGAAAACTATCGAACTCTACTTGGGGAGCCGATAGACATACCCTTACTGTACTGTATAAAGCAACAGTTCTGTCCATCATTGATTATGGAAGCGAAGTATATGGCTCAGCATCTGACACAGTGCTGAAAATGTTAGACCCTGTTCACAATGAAGGCCTTAGAATATGCTCAGGAGCCTTTAGATCATCACCAAAATCATCGTTACAAGTTGAATGTGGTGAACTGTCTTTGTCTCTCCATAGAGAACTAGTAACAATGAAAAGTTCTTTAAGAATTCAAACTAGTGGTTCTCCAACCAAAAAAATTATTTGAATTAAGAGATTTATTTATAAATAACCATCCCAATTAGAGCTAGGAGATTGTTTGAGTCGCTGAATATCAATATACAAGTGCCTTTAATAGTAAAATCACCCCCTCCTTGGACAATGAATAAAATGACAATTTGCACACACCTCAAGTATTTATCAAAAAGTAACTCATATACACCAGAACATACAATAGAGCATATAAACCAAAAAGGTCCAAATTATGCAATATGTACAGACAAATCTAAATCAGAACACGGAGTGGGATATGCTGCAGTGTCCCAGAACAAAACTTATCAGTTCTCTCTTCCTAATAATGCTTCCGTATTTACAACAGAGTTGTACGGAATTGCATCAGCTATAAAAATAATTAAAGAATCATCATTCAGTAATTTTGTGAATTTCAGTGACTCGAGAAGCTCTGTAGAAGCTTTTCAAAGTTACAAATAAAAAGATTATATAGTACAACAAATTAAATTATATCTCCATAAATTATATAATAATGGAAAAAATATCGAAATATGTTGGATCCCTGCTCATGTAGGGATGAAAGGAAATGAAGATGCAGACAAAGCGGCTAAAGGAGCAACTCACATGACAAGATCAAATGTGAATATCCCTGTTACTGGTTATGTAACTCATATAAAAATGGATATCATAAATAAATGGCAATATATATGGAATGAAGAACCTGAGAGTAATAAATTGAAAGATATAAAACCTAGTGTTAAAAAATGGAGTTCATCATATCAGAGAGAGAGACATGCACAAGTAATTTTAACACGTCTCAGAATAGGCCATATTTGTCTGACAATTGGGCACTTAATGAACAGCCCACATGGCCCGGCTCCTGAATGCTCAGAATGCAGAGTAATAATAACAGTCAGACATGTGTTATGTGAATGTCCAAAGTATGACCAACAATGAATGTCTGCTTTTGGAAATAGATCAGTAAAAGAAATTTTGTCAGAATCTTTTACATTTTCAGTTGTCCCACCCCCTCGTTTTGGGACCACCTTGACGTGGTGAGGGGGCGCTTGAACCCCAGGAATCTTTTCCCGGGTTCAAGTCCAAGAGTCCCATATGCCATTGTATATTTGTTTGGATTAATCTTTGTGGAATTCTCCACTTTTACTAAAATTTATTAGACCTGATAAACAGGAAAAGATATCATAGTTGGGAATGGGTTTATATCCGAAGCTAAATAGTGAGAACTGTGGTGGGATCATCAACTGCCCGATAATGTTCGGACCTGAGAGTTATCAGATTGATAGCTCAAAAGCGGAACTATTCTTTAGGGCCAGACCACGGATTCCAGGGGTGTCTGGTTCTAGAGATAGAACTCTCTGCATTCTATCCGGTTTGCCCATAATACGATTAGGGTGGGGATCATTGTATTCTTGTAATACTCTCGGTCCTAGCAAGTAGGTTTGGCTTACACTTGGGCCACTCTAATCGTATTGTGCCATCCCCTGTGGGGTAGGGTATGGGGCGGACATTTGGGAGTCAATTCTCACTTGTGCCATTAGTGGAAGGATAAACCCCATGAAAGGCTAATGATATCCTTTTAAAGTGTTCAGGTATATTATTTTTTTTTTCTTTATTCAATCTTTATGAATAGTAACGTTAAAGAATCGAGTACCCCTGGCTGGTTGAAATGACAACGAGAATCCAGTCGGAAAATTATCAAAATATTAAAAAAATTGAGAACATCAATATAAGCGTCACAAGGCATGATACCATGAACAGTGTACAAGGCACAGTGATATTACCAAATCTAGAAGAAGAAATACAAAACAAATCAATGTTTCTAGATTCATTACAGAAAAGATACAGCAATGTTGAAGACTGCGAACTATATGAGGTGCCAAGCAGGAAAGACAAAAATAAATCTATCAAAATAGCAAAAATAAAGTTCAGTGGCCAAACCTAGCCCTTGAAAATTAAAATACTTGGATTAAACAGGGAACTAAGACCTTATGTTCCCAAACCCATGCAATGCAAGAACTTTTGCAAATATGGCCATACAGCCATCAAATGCAGAAATTTTCCCAGATGTGCCTATTGCAGTTCGCAGGAACATAAAACACGCTGGGACTGTGGCCAACCAAAATGCATAAATTGTGGCCTAGAACATCATGCCCGATCTAAAACATGTGCATTCTATATTTACAATACCGAACTTAAATTACTACAAGAACGAACTGGAATGTCGATTAGGGAAGCAAAGCTAGAACTAAAAGTGAGAGGATTGAATGACCCAGCTAAGAAATTTAGGCATGCAGATACTTCAAAATCAAAAAATACCCAAACTGAAGTGAATGGCAATAAAAATCAAGAAATATCACTGAAAAAAATACATGATCAAAAGAGCTCTTCAATGGAGATTTCATATAACAGTGACAATATCACAGTTGACAATAGATTTACCTCCTTACCAGAAATAGATATGAGTATTGACATTGAGAAAGACGAAGAAGAATTAAAATCACAAGAATGTAACAAAATGGATAACACAACTCGGAAAAGGCAACTAGATAAGACCCCACCTAATTCCACCAAACAAAGCTGTAAAAAGATAAATAACCCACCAATCTCACCAAAAGCTAAAGTTCAGAAACAGAACACTAGACCAAACATTCCACTGTCTCCCGTAGTAACAATAATACCTCTGGGAGCAGAATCACAAAATTCAGGTGAAATGGAAAACCAACACACAGATAACTATGATGAAAGCAAAGAAATTCACCCATCACCAATTATAGGCACCACAAGAAAAACAAACTAATGAACATGAAGACACATGTGATTGTAGTAAATGCTTTGTAGCAATGTGCCACAAAAATAAAACTATAACTAAAGAAAGGCTAACCAACACCATAAGAAATTTCATGAGGTATAGGAATAAGGAAAAAACAAACATCAAATCTCATGAAGAAGGTTGCATGTGTATTGAATATTTAGAATATTACAAAGAAAAAAAATCAAAATGGAAAAATTAAATCAAGATAGTAAAAATATAACAGGCAATGAAAGTCAAAATAAAACAACAACAAAAAATGAATCAATACCTACAAAAATATAAATTAACTTATAACAAATAAAAAACAAACTTAAATAATTTAGAATAATTTGGCCACTCTCATATTACACCATTCAATCGTTATATAATTCAATGGAACATAAATGGATTATTAACGAGAATGCACTTAGGAGAAGTCCAACGACTTATAAGGGAATACGAGCCAATGATTATATGTATACAACACGTTGGAAAATTTGTTCCAAATATAGGTAAATATCTACTAGCCACAACATCAAAGGAAAATGAAAATAACTTAGGAACAGCTATATATGTCCATAATAAAATGATTTACGACAAAGTAGATATAGACTACACTGAATTACAAATTTCAGCAATTACAGTGAAAATAGAAAATGATTTATTTGACATTATTAACTTATACAACCAGCCTAATAAAAAGTACGATTAAAACATATTACAGAAAATAATAAAAGATTGTAAGAATCCCATATTAATTGTAGGTGATTTCAATGCACATAACCCAATATGGGACTGTAACAACATTACACCAGATAAAGATGGAGAAAAAATAGAAAACTTGATGAACACTAATAATCTCTGTTGTCTGAATGACAACGAAGTAAATGCGTACTGCTCAAAAACCCATGGAACATTTCCCTCAGTAGATGTCACCCTTTGTTCAACAAATATAGTTGACAAACTAGACTGGAATACTTGTGATGACTCCTATTCAAGTGATCATTTTCCCATAATAATACCTTTATTAAATAATAAACCGAAACCATACTCTCCACATTACAACATGCAAAAAGCAGATTGGGACATTTTTAACTTGCACACCAGAAATATACCGCCATATGACTATTTGAGAAATCCCAGTGAGACAAACGAATTCTTTGTATCTTTCATTAAAAAGGCAGCAGACAATGCTATTCCTCATTCAATACCCCATTTTTTTTAATACCCCATAATAAAAAACATAAAGGTCCCTGGTGGTTAGATGATCTATCTGAATTAGTACGAGAAAAACACTCTTTAGCAAGAAGGTTAGATACTCTAAACAGAAGATTCAATAAAATAAGTAAACCAAAACCATTCTTGGAAGAAAATATATTAAAAATGACAATTGTTCTATTAGAAATAGATGCATTAAAACCTTTATATAATAAAATATCAACTAAATTCAGAAAGGAAGTCATAAAAGGTAAAATAATATCTTGGAGGTCCTATGCACTGGAAATAACAAGCGAAACATCCATTCAAAAAGTATGGGAAAAATTCCGAAAAATAAATGGAACAAACATTAGATCACCCAAACAAGCTATATTAGACAATGGCAAAAAAATTTTAGATCCCTTCGAAATTAGTAATATACTTTGGGAATGTTTTGCCAAAATAAGTATTGACCAAAATTTGGACAAACATTTTAGAAAAATAAAGAATAAAGCAGAATCTATAATACTTAATTTTGAAACAAAGGAAGATATATGCTATCATAAGAAATTCAATATGGATGAGATGGAATATGCTCTCTTTAACAGCAATAAATCTGCTCCTGGAGGTGATGATATTTGCTTTGAAATGATCTGCCACCTAGCTCCTTCGGCAAAATCATACTTGTTGAAACTTTACAATCATTTATGGCTCAGAAACTTGTTTCCAGATGATTGGCGAAAATGCCATAAAAATTCCTATACCAAAGCCTGGAAGAGACCATAGTAATGTGAACAATTACAGACCAATATCTTTAACAAGTTGTCTATGCAAGTTGTTGGAGAAAATGGTAAATACACGACTTACATGGCACATACGTGAAAATAAAATGGTAACTCCTTCCCAGTTTGGCTCACAACCTAATCAATCTGCATTAGATTCTCTATCTAATTTGGAAGACCACATATGTATAGGATTTGAAAGAAAGCAAATTACAGTAGCTGTCTTTTTTGACATCCAAAAGGCATACGACACTACATGGAGGTATGCAATATTAAAAACTTTACATAATAATAACATACGCGGCCATCTTCCTAAGTTTATTAAAAACTTTATGATTGGTCGCACTTTCCAAGTGAGAATAGATAAAGAAAAAAGAAACCACAGATTTGAGTACCCATGAAAAAGGTTGCATATACGTTGAGCACTTAGTATATTATAAAGAAAAACAAGTGAATATCGTGAGTAAATTATTAGAAAAAATCCAAGTTGATAATATCAAAAAAGAGAGTAAAACTCAATCGCTATAATAAAATATTTTCAGTAGCTATATTATACAATGGAACGTAAATGGTCTGCAGACCAGATTACACATAGGAGAAATACAACGATTATTAAAAGAATACGAAGCTATGATATTATGTGTACAACATGTCAACAAAACAATATCAGCAATAGGTAAATATACCGTAGCATCTTCATCTAGAGAGGAAGAACGAGATTTAGGTACTGCTATATATGTACCTAACAAAGTATGTTATAACAACGTACCTGTAAACTTTACTGATCTGCAAATATCGAGTATTAGAATACGAATAAAAAATGATAATTATGTAATTTATAATTTATACAACCAACCCAATAAAAATTATGACTTTGAAAAATTTAAAGATTTACTTAATAGTGCGAAGGAACGAACATTAATACTAGGTGATTTTAATGCCCACAACCCAATGTGGGACTGTAATTGTACAGACTAAAATAGAGCACGAAGTAAAATAGAAGAATTCATAGATTCATATGACATGTGCTGTATAAATGATAACGAAATAAACATATATTTGTACAACAAACATAGTTGACAGATTGGATTGGAATACAGTTGACGACTTGCATACAAGTGATAATTTCCCAATATCAATTTCATTATTACAAAACAATCCCACCAAGCATGTCCCTTAATATAACATTTATAAGGCAGATTGGGAGTAATATGAATTCCACACTAGGAACATCCCACCATTTGAATATTTAAAAGACCATAATGAAACTAATAAATTTCTTGTTGATTTCATTACAAATGCAGCTGATAAAGCAATACCAAAATCCAAATCTCATCCAACAAAACACAAAGTCCCGTGGTGGTCTGAAAAACTTAACAAAATTAATAAAAATAAAACACCAATTTGGAAGACGATTAGACAATTTGAATAGAAAATTAAGGAAAATAAACAAAACATTACCGATATGAGAAGGAACCTTACACAAGCTGACTATATTATTATTAGAAACAAATACATTAAAACTTCTATATAACAAAATATCTGCAAAATTTAAAAGAGAAGTAATTCAAAGAAGAATCATTTCATGGAGAAAATATGTATCAGATCTCTTTAATAATGCTCCCTTACAAAAAATGTGGGAAATTTTCAGGAAAATAAATGGTGCCCTTGTTAAACCACCTAGACATGCCATAATAAAATATGGGAAAAGAATACTTCGCTCATTAATTCGAATAATGTCATATCTCAAAAATCCTCATTTTTCACTAGAGAGGTATTTACCTTTTGACACATGATTACAAATATTCGCCAGCGATTGAAAAACTCTGTATTGACTTATTTGATGCAAAATTTGTTAGTGAAGAGAACTAAGGCAGTCTAGACTTAATTTTTCCAAATTTAAATATTATTATAGCAGTTTTAATAAACATGATACGAACTTGTGACGTTATGAATCCAAAACTAAAGACAAAGTTGATAATAACAACAAATAATACGTTATATCTACAAAACTATTGTGTTTTAAAGGAAGGATTTTTAGTAAAGTGAATAAAATGACGCTCCTTCATTGTAGTTAGCAAATGATAAGGACAAGAAAAACGCTGAATAAACTTTCAGATTTATTCTGTAAAACATAGCAAAATAATCAGCATCTCTTGAATAAAAAAATAATTCTCATTTATAAGCAGAGACAAAAACATAAGAAATAACTTTGGTCATTTTAAGCCTCAACGAGACCTTTATTAGACTAGAACTAAGTCTTGAAATAGCAACATTATAGATAGAAAAAGAGCAAACATAAATGTTTATTCATGTATCTATGAATGTAAAGAAAGAAAATAATAATCCCATCCATGAACATAGAAAAACATAAGCGATGTGAAATAACATCTCATAAAGTTTTTAGCTACCTGTTTAATTATTACCTTTGGCAATTTTATGCTTTTGGTGAACGTTTCTTAGACTAAAATAGTTGAACAGACAAAAATGCATTGTAACAGAAGTATCTAATGAAAGAAACAAATAAGTAGATGTTCTAAAGGTTTTCATAGAAGGGCTTGTACTGTTTAGGGATCAGATTCTCAGTGCACAATTTCATTAAGCCATCTTTCTTGGCTTGGGATATTCCAGGCTTCAATTGTAACAAGGTATCAGTGTCACACCGTCACTCTTCTTCTTTTTAAGTACAATCACTTCATGAAAATCCTTCTGATAAGAGTTTTTGCAGAAAACTGAGCAGGGTGACTTACTTGATAATTTCAAAGCTTTAATCTGGTTCATCTTGATGCCTTTCATGTTCAAAGAACCCAAATCTGTTGCAATCAGTTTTATGTTAAGGAAATCTTCAAAGGTCATTTCTTTTACTTTGAATGGTTCTCCTCTTTTTTTGCTGTTCTGATTCCGGTAATGAAAGTTTCAGGCAGGAAAATTGGCCCACTTTTTCATAAGCCTTTTCATATTTCGTTCAATGAGCGAATGGGCAGAATCGCCCTCATTCTGGGTGTGTGCCCTCGAATCAAGTACTTGTGAGTAACAGATTTAATATTCAAGAAGTTGACTGCGTATAGGTACAATGAGAGCATGAATTTGTTTTTCTGCTGGCCAACACAATTATCAGAATAGAATGTTATATCAGTAATTCCCTTTTCTGAGCATTTTTTCATGAAATCTAGTACAAAGCTACCCAATTCATTCACGCCTCTGTGACCATTTGATTCGTCCCACACATAGCAATAACATTCATTGGACTTTAAATCATAGATAGTGAAGTTCAGAACGTTGAGCTTTGATGTATAGTAGAAGTGAGAAACTTCTCCTTTGGGAAGAGAGAAGACTGCTTGTAGGTCATAAACTGCACAGCATGGGTAGATGGAGTAGTTGTTTTGTCCACATTTTTTTCGTTTCTGGAGAGCTGCTTCTCTAAGTGATGTTGGTCATAATTTTCTTTCAAACTCTGTTTCTCAGCATCGGTTGCATTATGAAACGCCTCACAGGTATCACATTGGTCTTTTTTAGGGCTGAAAAATGAAATATTGTATTCATTTTTGAATATGTTATAGTAGTAGGCATAATTTACATATTCAACTTTTTCTTCTTTACAAATGTTCACATAGTCTCTATGAAGTTCTGCAACTGTTTTACTGCCATCTATGAATTCTCTCTGATGTATTTGCTCTCATGTAGTGGCTTTCATTCTTGGGATGGAATCGATGTGTTGTCGTACTTTGTCCACAGTAGATTGGTCGAGACCTTTAGTCTTGGTGTGCTGTCCTCTTTTTCAGGCTCCATAAGGACTCCTACCACTTTGCCCTTTTCTCTTGTACTGTGCGAATAGGCCTGTCGTTGATATCTAAAGTATTTTTGAAAAATAATTTGCAAACTCTCTTTTTTTCACCATCAACATTGAAGAAAAAAGCATTATTCAGGTTCCTTGGAGGTCGCTTTCCACCAACACGAATATATCTGTAAGAGGGCTCGATTTGTTCCATGCAATTTAATATGAATAATCGTTGCTTCTCTAAAGATCCTAATTGCCAATAATCACTAAATATGGTTTCTCTCTCTTCATTTGAAAAGGTTGAAAAGCACTTAAGCCTACATTTTTCAGTGCAAGGAGGCTTCATTGCTCTTGCAGGTCTCTCCCGGTGATTCTTGGACGCCATCTTGTAAGATTTTCCTTCATTTCTAAGTTTTTTCTGTGCATTTCTGTACCATGTTTGTGGGTTTCTCTTTCTTTTAAAACCTTGTTTCTTCAAACTATTGAAGATGCCTTCTGTACCACTTTGATCTCCTGAATATTCATCACTATCATTACTCTGGTCTTTCTTTTCTGTAGTACCAATAATTCTGGCTCAAGGAACATAATCTTTGTCTTTAACAGAATCGTCTGAATCCACTAAAGCAGAGGAGGAAGTGCTTGATTCTGAAAAGAACTGCTTGATTCTGAGGAAGAACTGCTTGATTCTGAGGAAGAACTGCTTGATTCGTCATCAGACGTGTCCTTAGGCAATTGAACATTAGAATCAACGTAGTAGTTCTCGCCCAAATCAGAAGTGGTAAAATGTTCTTCATTAGAAACTAAGTTTATGTGGGCTTTAGAAGTAGATGGTTCTCCTTCCAAAGAGGTGTGAGAGTCCTCATCCATGTTCTTACTCTGCCTTTGCAAAGAGTCACTGGCTCTTTCTTGTAACGATCCTAAAAAAAAAAAAATGGAAATAAAGAAGTTAGCATGAGAATATATATATATATTTTTTTAATGCGTGGAAAAATTCAAAGATGCTAACAATTTGAAACAAAGAAGTTAGCAAGAGAATTTTTAACCCTATTTAGATCTGGTTTTTCTTGCTCTGTCTGTGGGGCGTGTTATCAGTTGAAATCAAATATATTCAAATTTCCTTATTATCAAGTTGTGATTTAATTTTTTTTTTTTTAAGCTGTAAACTGATGGGATAAGCTCCTGGCTTTCATCTAGCCCATGGTTGTGAAAAAGAGAAAAACAAAGGGACTCAAGACTTTAGGTGATGATAGACCTGTCTCTTGAAGGAAGAAAGATTATAAGTATCAGGAAAACACCTGCAGGAAGATTGTTCCAAAGCCTAGAAGTGGTAGGGAAGAAATATTTTTAATAACATGCGAGAAGTACCATTTTCTAATATATTCATGTGCAAAATATTCATAATATCTGCTCTCAAACGTAGTGGCAGAAATAAATGAAATAATTTTGAGAACAGCTATGGAGGCCATTGCAGGAGAGAAACAAAAAAATCAGGATAGCACACAAAAATCACAAGTATTTTTCAATGAGGAATTCAGTTGTAACAGGATAGAAAGTGAGCTTGTTATGAGTTCAAAAATAATACACAGATAGGATTAAAGCAGCAAATATTTACGACTTAATACTCATAGATTAATCACAAATTACCTGTGTCAGCATCGTTGGAAATTAGCTTTAGGCCTATGCCATGGCTATTCTTCGCTAAATTTTTAACTTCAGAAAATTTTCCCAGTCCATTCATTTTATTGAACACAGATGGAGTGGGCAATATCTTAAAAAAAACTAATAGTTTTTCAGACAATCGGCACATCTTTTGCTAGATTGGTTGAATGTTAGTGGCTATAGTGTCATAATTCAAAATAATTTTAATGAATTATTTCACACGTCTTCATACTTCAGATTTAAAACGACCCATTTCTACCTAAAGTTCAATCAAAAGGCACCTTTACATCCTAATTTTGTGACAATAATGACACATCTACAGATAACCAACAAGAGTGTCCATCCCACATTTTCAGTTGCAGAATGTATCATTTTGTTTACACCCAACAAGGGTGTCTGCATTTTCAGTTGCATGTTGTATCATTTTGAAATAGTTTCCAAAGCAGCTAAAAAATCTCAAATGAATATTGTATTAAGACTAGAATAATACACTGTAACACTAAATAATCCTTTAATAAAAAATACTTAAATTTCGCTTCAAGATGGGCACATCAAGACATATGTCACTTAGGAATAAGCTCATTACCCCATTCCCCTGTGAGGGTCGAAGCACAACAAAGATGAGACAGTGTTACCACTAAACTATTGCGCTATTGGTCTGGTGCAATGGAGACATTTAGCGCCACCATTCGGGTAATTTTTCAAGTAGAGATATGACATTTACACAGTTAAAAAGCTTGCATTTTGAGGAATATGATGGTGTACTCAACTCAAAATTCTCGATTTTTGAGATATGACGTTATTCGAATTAATGAGCGACTTGATCCTAAATAAATAAGTAATGTAATAGGTGAAAATTTATCAAAATTAAGTAACAACAAAAATTTAGATGAGGACTTCCGAACAAGGAAAAATAATATAGAGTTAATAACAATAAATTTTGAAACCATAGAAGATATTTATTATAATAGAAAATTTAATATGGAATAGTTAGAATTTGCTCTGTTGAACAGCAATGAATCTGCCCCTGGAGTTGACAGTATTTGTTTTGAAATGATCTGCCATTTAGCACTTTTGGCAAATACAAACTTATTAGAGTTTTATAACCACTTATGGCTTCGAAATTTATTTCCTAATGAATGGTGTAAAGCTATAATTATTCCTCTCCCCAAACCTGGAAAAGATCCCAGTAATGTAAACAATTACAGACTAATTTCTTTAACTAGTTGTCTATGCAACTACTAGAAAAAATGGTGAATGTTCGACTAACATGGCACATTCGAGAGAAAAAAAAAATTTTAACTCCCACTCAGTTTGGATCACAGTGTAACAGATCGACACTGAATTCTCTGTCTAACTTAGAAGACCACATACGAAGAGGATTTGAACGAAAACAAATTACTGTAGCAGTCTTTTTTGACATTGAAAAAGCATATGATACTACATGGAGGTATGCAATATTAAAAACATTGCATAAAAATAACGTCTGTGGACATTTACCTATGTTTATCCAAAACTTTCTGACAAACTGCACTTTTCAAGTGAGAATTGATGATGTATTTTCAAGTACATTTTCACTTGAAAATGGTGTTCCACAATGAATTATCCTTAGTGGCACACTGTGTACTTTAGCAATAAATGATATCAGTAAAAATCTACCTTTTGGAATTAAAATTAACTTGTAAAAGGATGATTTTGCCATGTAATATTCAGCATCTCCCATAAAACATGCAAAGTGAATCATTAGTAAAACTATAGTAAAAATAGATGAATGGGCCTCATCTGTAAGCTTCAAATGTTTTATACAAGAGGCTCAGACAGTAATGTTTTATAAAAATAAAAAATGGAAAAAAGGTGAAGAAATAGATTTAAAAATCAGAAATCATTCCATATCAATTGGCCAAACAGCAAAATTTTTGGGTTTAGTATTTGATACTCACTTGAACTGGAAACCCATAACATACATGAAATCAAAATGTAAAAGAGCATTAAACCTAATTAAAAAACTACTGAACACTACTTGGGGAGCCGATAGACATACCCTTACTTTACTGTATGATGCAGCAGTGCTGTCTATCGTTGATTATGGAAGCGAAATATATGGCTCGGCATCAGACGCAATGCTGAAAACGGTAGACCCAGTTCATAATGAAGGTCTTAGAATATGTTCAGGAGCTTTTCGATCATCACCAACGTCTTTTTTACAAGTTGAATGTGGTGAACTGCCTCTGGATTTAAGTCACAATACAGAGTGGTATATGCTGCAATATCCCCAGACAAAACGCCTCAGTATTTACAGCTGAGTTATGTGCAATAGTATCAGCCATAAAAATAATTATCCTCATGTAATAATTTTGTGACTTATAGCGACTCCAGAAGCGCTATAGAGGCCATTCAAAGCTATAATAAAAAAAAATAATATTATACAACATATAAAGTTTTCATTCCATAAATTGTATAATAAGGGAAAAAATATTGAGATATGTTGGATCCCTGCCCATGTAGGGATTAAAGGAAATGAAGAGGCTGTTAAAGCAGGTAAAGAAGCTGTCTACATGACAAGAGCAAATGTTGACATCCCTATTAGTGACTATACAAGATATATAAAAACAGTCATTGTAAGTAAATGGCAAAATATATGGAACGAAGAACCTGAAAATAATAAATTAAAACAGGTAAAATCCAGTGTCAGAAAATGGAGTTCGTTATATCAGAGAGAGACACACACACAAGTAATTCTGACGTGTCTTCGAATAGGCCATACTCGCGTGACACATGGGCACTTAATGAACAGTCCAGATGCCCAGATTGCCGCGTGTTGATAACAGTTAAGCATGTAATGCTTGAATGTCCAAAATATAACCTGCAGTAATTATCAAATTTTGGAAGTAGACCAATAAAAGAAATTTTGTTGGAATCTTCAATATTTTCAGTAGTACCCATTTTAATGTTCGTGAGAAACTGTGAGTTAATTGATAAAATATAAAAAATCAATCAATCAGTATAATAAATTTTAAAACAAGTAAATTTCATCCTAATCCTTTGGGCCAGCCCTATGAGAGCTAATAGTTAGCTCAGTGGACTGGTTAAACTTTTTAATAATATTAATAATAATGTCTAACACCACTGCCAACCACTGTTAATGGCCCGGGTTTGAGGGCCATCTTTTTATTGATGTGTATCTGTTTTAAGAACAGAATTAAACATCTCACTTTTCTTGATGTCTCATGTTTATGTAACTCTTTCCTTGGGTCACTCCATCCTTCTCCTTCGTCATAAGACTCTCACTAAACCTATTTTCACACAAAGGCCTACTGAAATGAGACATTGATATAAAAACTAGACTTTATTGACAAATTTAACGGAAGTGATTCAGCAAAAGCTCCAATCATGAAATGGAGTGATTCACTCATAACTGAGGAAATACTGTTTCACGAGCAAGTAGAATGATAGTTCTATGCCAATCAATACTAGTGATAAACACCCTGGTCATCAAACAAAGTACCCACGTAATGAGAGACTGCCGTGAAGTAGTCGCATGGCTCCAGCATAGAATATTTTTTCTCATGCTGTAGATTTGCGATGGGCAAGAGGGCTCTCGAACGAGGGTAAATCATTCCCCCCATTTGACTCTAAATGTCTCATTGTCCTCTTTTTCTTCTACTCCTTTTTTACTTCTTCCTCCAGCTTATTTTTCAGCTCTCTTCCATGTAGTTCTGTTTAGCAGAATTTTATTTTTAATTTTTATAACATACTATAAAAGTGAAAAGATCACATTTAGTATTCGGCGTCAGTGACCCTGGTAGTTGTGACGCCAGATAACCCACAATTAATCAATCAATCAAACAAAGTAATAAGGTCATAAAGACCACAATAAATGTCATATCGTATATAAGAGTAAAAACACCACTTCTAAATATTCGCCCCTCCCAGGACGATGTTCGAGTTCCTCTAGAAAGAAATTTACCGTTCTATTAAAACCTGAAATTAATGTACATATTCAAGAGAGAAAAAAATGCACAAATTGACAATTTCATTATGTGGACATAGTTGTGTTCACTCCCTCTAAAGTCTGGAAAAGATATCAATGTCACTGTGCAGTTTAACTTACTTCTATGGCCGTAAATAAAGTATCTTCATACTGGCGGTTTCTTTAAACACTACACCAGGCTAAAACACATGTCTGCCACTAGAGATGGAAGCAGTCTCCCTGCGAGAGTCACTGTTCCTCTCATTAGTAACTCATGAGAGATCACACACACACACACACAAACACACACATACACATACCCCACTGGAAATCTGGGCACTTCCGGTGCATTAGTTCAACGGTCTGTCATGCTGTTTCCATGTGCTAGGACCATGATCAAATCGTTCTCTGCATCCACCTAAGCAAATTCCAATGTCAGCACAAATCCACCTGCAGTGAGAGCCACTGGCAGGTCATCACATATCTCACTTTTGTCCAATGAGAATCCAGACTTAATACATACTTTATAAGCCTTTTCTGTGTTATCTTTTTTAGGATACACTTCAGCAAGGAGGTTTTCTGAGCTTTGTTTCTTCTGAACATTGTCCATAGTGGTATTCTAAAATTCCTATGCTTCCTTCTAATCACTAATTGTTCTCTAGGAGCGTCAGTTGTAACTCCTTGTCTAGCCATAGTTGGATAACCAGTCAATAGGTGTGCAAATGCAAAATGGATTCCCCTTGCTACTAAACCTTTTCCTGAAGTGGGATTCTTCCTAACTTAAAAAGTAAATAAATTTGTCCTACTAGTTCGATTCTGTTTCCCTGAACATCTGTAATTTTTCAGTCTACTACTGAGTTTAAGCTTAAATGAGAAAAATATGCCTGATGCCCATTTTCAGACATATTCTTGGGGCTTCCTGTATCAAAGAATACGGCTATAGGCTTTTCTAAACCAACATGGGTGGGAAGTAACAGGTCTGTAACCATATTCATTTCTTAAATTAACTTTGCTAACACTTAGTTTGGCTTAAGGTTGATGCTCTAGTCTTTTCTAGGCTTGCAGCTTGGTCGTTGTTCTGATCTCTGTTATAGTTCTGATCTCTATTCCTTCTTATCGGTGGAGACTGACTACGCTTTCTACCTCTACCTTGTGACTGTGATCTATGTCTAGGTCTACTCTTACAATCTCAGCCACTATGTCCTGTTTTCTTATGGTAAGGACAATAAGCTGTTCCATAGCATTCGCTTGCGTAATGCCCTCTCTTTTGGCAGGTGTAACATGTAGCTGTGGAAGGTCTGCCTTGATACGTTACCCGGATTCCTATTCTGATTTCTAGCTGGTGTCCTAGACACAGAAGCTCCACAATCATCGATTTCCGCGAAGAAGAAAGAACATTACTGCATCTAAACATAGAAGCAGAAGACGAATTTTACGACCGAATTCAAGAAGATACGCAGTTTAACTTCGTGAGAGAGAGAGAGAGAGAGAAATGTTACGCAGCAGCCGATGTAGAAGAAAATCGCGCTCATTTCCTTTGCAATTCGCGAGAGAGAGAATAGGAGAGAGGCCCCAGCAACACAAACTCAAGAATTTACACGTTTTCCAGACGTCTCCATCCCAGTAAGGGAGCCAGAAAAATCGTACGACCACAGAAAGACGCCAGGACTCGAAGACAGCAAAGATAAGGCCTTGAATATCCTCACATAAATACACACACATAAGTTTTAATTTATTTTACTACAGCTAACATGATGTGAATACTACTGTTTGACATTTTCGAAACACAAAAGACTTGTGCTTTGAGATTCATTAGATACTTAAATTCTTTGGCAAACAATTTTCTGGTTTTACTAACAGTTCTAATCAATTACTAAGACTTTTCCAATATTTGTATTTACTAACCTATGTTATATTATATTGTATTTTATTTGATTGTAATTAAGGGGGATGTTTATTTTTTTTTATTTTTAAGTGATTTTTCAATTTACTTCAATTCAAGGGAAATGTTTATGATGTTTTAAGACCTGGTTTGTCTTTAATTTTTTGAGATATTACTGCCATAACTTAATATCAATAAAGTTATATTTGATGTTTAAGAATTTACTTGCCATTAATGAGAAGTGCACAGAAAGAGATCGGCACATAATAAAAAAGTAAGAACCCCTGTTCATACGAGAAGCCAAACAAAACAATTGAAAATGGCTACTCCTACTTCTTCAGCTCCATCAAACACAACCTCCATGGTTGCTCATAAATTACATGCGGGTGACCGTATTATCAAGGTTTGGGGAAGGAAAGAACACGATGCTTGTAATCTAGAAACATGGATTGAGCAAGTAAAAAACCATTTGAATAACAGCTGGAACAGACACACAAATTAAATAAAGCCAAAGCTTATCTAGATTTGTCATCAGGAGATATAGGATGTTACATTCATTCTAGTGCCTATAGAAGAGTTAAGAACTGGGAAGACTAAAGCAATACCTGAGGAGAATATATTTATATATAATATATATAAATATAGAAATATGTAATTATATATATTATATATATAATGTAATACATACATATAATGTATATGTATATAATATATATATATATATATATATATATATATATATATATATATATATATATATATATATTATATATATATATATATATATATATATATATATATATATATATATTTATATATATATATATATATATATATATTGCTATATATATATATATATATAATATATATATATATATATATATATATATATATATATATATATATATATATATATATATATATATATATATATTATATACATATAATGTATATGTATATATATGTAATATAATACATATAATGTATATGTATATATATGTAATATATATATATATATATATATATATATATATATATATATATATTATATATATGTGTGTGTGTGTGTGTGTGTGTGTGTGTGTGTGTATAGAAATAATCAAAACACAATCACCTGTGGAACAGAAATAAATTTCTGACTCACATCAGGATCGAACCCAGGTCTTTCAATTGAAAGGCAAGGGCGCTGCCCACTAGGCCACCCAAGTCTAAAAGAAGTTGGAACCTGAGAGCAACTGCATCGAAGGAATTACCTGGGCAAGCTAACTGCTTCCATACCAGCGAATTTTCCCCAACTTCCCGACTCAGCAATGACCCAGTTGACAGCATTTTATTCCAATTATCCCTTCTGAGTGAATAAGATAGAAATAATCAACATACAATCATGTGTGGAACAGAAATAAATTTCTGGCTCACATCAGGATCAAACCCAGGTCTTTCAATTGAAAGGTAAGAGCGCTGCCCACTAGGCCACATAAGTCTAAAAGAAGTTGGAACCTGAGAGCAACTTCACAGGAATTTACCTGGGCAAGCAACTTCTTGCATACCAGCAAGTTTTCCCAAACTTCACTTAGCAATGACCAATTGACAGCATTTCATTTGAATTATCCCAACTGAGTGAATAAGATAGAAATAATCAACACAATCACGTGTGGAACAGAAAAAATTTCTGACTCACATCAGGATCAAACCCAGGTCTTTCAATTGAGGCAGGTTTGACAAAGAATTGCCAACTAGGACACTCAAGTCTAAAAGTTGGAACCTGAGATTTAAAGTTGACACAGACTCTGAAATACCTGGTCAAAATTACCTTGCAAATTCCAAATTGCAGCTGGTTTTCCCAAACTTCCCGACTCAGCAGTGACCCAATTGACAGCATTTCTTCGAATTATCCCTTCTGAAGTGAATAAGATAGTTGGGGAAAACTGACTGGTATGCAAGCAGTTAGCTTACCTAGGTAATTCCTTGGGTGCAGTTGCTCTCAGGTTCCAACTTCTTTTAGACTTGTGTGGCCTAGTGGGCAGCGCCCTTGCCTTTCAATTGAAAGACCTGGGTTTGACCCTGATGCGAGTCAGAAATTTATTTCTGTTCCACACGTGACTGTGTGTTGATTACTTCTATCTTATTCACTCAGAAGGGATCATTCGAATGAAATGCTGTCAATTGGGTCATTGCTGAGTCGGGAAGTTGGGGAAAACTCGGTGGTATGCAAGCAATTAGCTTGCCCAGGTAATTCCTTTTTAAGGTTTTCAGGTTTATTTTTATTTTCAAAATTTTTTTCCTATTTTACTTCAATCTTAATGCTAAGTTGTGTTAAAGATTTAAGCACCCCTGGACCCTTTGATGGTAGCGACTCGGCACAGTTGACAACTGCAGGAACCTCCTCTGACCTCTCTGAAAAAATCAGAAAAAAATACGAACGTAATTACACTGGAGCCCTATGCTCCAATGAAAAGCAAACCAAAAAAACCAAATATCTTGACCCAACCTTGACCCACTTCGACTCCCTCTTTGGGAGTGGAAGTTGGTCAAGATTCCTGACCTTAGAAACGGAGAAAAAAATATCGGCATTGAAATTAGAAAACTTCCTATTGAATCGACATTCAACTACTGAAATGTCATTCAGACAAGTAAAAGAACAGATGTGGTTGATAGAAACCACAACAAGAAATCAATCAGAAAATTACTTAAATATAAAAAATCTTGACAATTTAAAAGTACATATTAAAAAACATGACAATATGAACAGTGTACAGGGTACCATAGTATTCCCTGATAATGATGAACCAATTCCAAAAGTAGATTCAGAACAAAATCATCTGAGTTCAATTCAAAACAAATAGGATTAGTGGTGCACAGAATCACAGTAGTAATTCTGAACATCAGGTATCAACCAAAGACCCTGAACTCCAATTCAGATGAAAAGGGATTAAGGAAACAATCTCTTATAAAGGAGAATTTCCCACTCCACCTTAGGAACAGTACTTCCCCTCCAAGGAGTGGGAAGTAGCACATTTTACCACCTTAGCATTCATGCTCGATATCCTTCAGTGGAACTGTAAAGGTCTCAGAGCCGGTACAGAAGACCTTAAAGTTTTAATGCATGAATTCAATCCAGGGATTATATGCCTACAGGAAATAATGTTAGGCAATTCTGCTTATAATCCTGGACTAAATTATTCAATATTTAAATCACATCCCCCAACTGGTGATCATGCCCATGGAGGTGCTGCAATTATTATTAATAAATCTCTACAGATCACAATGCAATTAAATACAACTCTTCAAGCTGTCTCTATTTCAGTCATTTTGGAAAATGGATAACAATCTGCTCCTTAAACCTTCCACCAGACCTTGCTTTTAACATTGGAGATGTTCAGTCGTTAATTGACCAACTTCCAGCTCCTTTACTCCTGCTCGGTGATTTTAACCCCCTTTGGTGAAGTCGGATTTTAGATATTAAAGGGAAATTAATCGAAGACCTTATTGACAGTAATGATGTTACCCTATATAATAATGGGTCCCCTCGTTTTGGGACCACCTTGACGTGGTGAGGGAGCTCTTGAACCCCAGGAATCTGCTCCCAGGATTAAGTTCAAGAGTCCCACATACCATTATATATTGGTTTGGATTAAATTCTGTGGAATTTTCCACTGTTACTAAAATTTATTGGACCTGATAAATAGGAAAAGATATCATAGCTGGGAATGGGTTTATATCCGAAGCTAAATAGTGGGAACTATGGTAGGACCATCAACTGCCCGATAATGTTCGGACCCGAGAGATATCAGGCGGAACTATTCTTTAGGGTTGGGCCACGGATTCCAGGGGGGTCTGGGCCTAGGGATAGGGCTCTTGGCATTCTATCCGGTTTGCCCATAACATGATTAGGGTGGGGATGATTGTATTCTTGTAATACTCTCAGTCCTAGTAAGCAGGTTTGGCTTACACTTGGGCCACTCTAACCATGTTGTGCCATCCCTCTGTGAGGTAGGGTAGAGGGTGGACATTTGGGAATCAGTTCTCATTTGTGCCATTAGTGGAAGAATAAACTCCATGAAAGGCTGATGATATCTTTTTAAGGTTTTCAGGTTTTTTTTTTTTTTTTTTCCCTCAAATCTTTATGACAAGTCAAATAAAGATTTGAGTACCCTGGGCCCTTTGATGGTAGTGAATTGGCACAGATGACGACCGCTGGAACCTCATCTGACAATCCCTTTCTTTGGAAAAACAAAAAAGAATCCAAATGTAATCACACTGGAACCATATGCTCCAGTACAGAACAAACCAAAAAAAAGTAAATATCGTCTTGACCCAACCTTGACTCACTTTGACTCCCTCTTTGGGAGTGGAAGTTGGTCAAGGTTTCTAACCATGGAAACTGACAAGAAAATATCAGCCCTAAAACTTGGAAAATTATTTATTGAAAAGACATCTCAACGACAGAAATGTCGTTTAGACAAATAAAAGAAAAGACTTGGCTTATAGAAGCCACAACAAAAAACAGTCTGAAAACTTATTTATCAATAAAAATATAGATAACATAAATATAAAAAAAAAAAAAAACATGATACTATGAACAGTATTCAGGGTACTATTGTACTTCCTGAAAATAATGACGAACCAGTTGATAAGAAAATACTGTTGGACTCTCTTAAAAAAAGATACCCCAAAGTCCAAGATTGTGAACTATATATCTGCCAAGTAAACAGAATAATAAACAAATCTTAAAAATCGCAAAAATAAAATTTGAGGGTCAAGATCTACCTCAAAAATAAAAATTTTAGGCCAAAATAGAGAACTAAGACCATATGTCCCAAAGCCACTACAATGTCAAAATTGCAGTAAATATGGACACACAAAAAAAAATTGTCAGAAATGAACCTGTATGTGCTTATTGTGGATCTGAAGAACATGCCACACAATGGAAATGCAGTGAACCAAAATGTGTAAAACTGTGGGCAAAATCATCATGCAAGATCCAAAGAATGTATGTACTATATATACAATACAGAATTGAAAATATTACAAGAAAGAACAGGGATGTCTATAAAAGAGGCTAAATTGGAATTAAAAGTGAGAGGAATTCAAGATCCATCTAAGAAACATACATATTCTTCAATAACAAGAACCAAAAATGAAACAAAAATGCAAACAAATAGAAATAACAGAGCACAGAAAAGTAAATCTCAAGAAAAAATTAATAATTTAGAAATAAAAAACTAAAATGGTAAAGAATAAAGAAACAGGTACAAATGAGATGGATAATATTTTATCCAATTCATTTGAAATATTAATGCAAATAGAAACACAGGAAGATGCTACTACTAAAGTAACAGAAGAGGGTACCTGATAGACTGGAAATTAAAGATAAAAAAGGCCATTGGAGAGAACACCACCCAAAACAAAGAAACCAACTAATTATTAGAGAAACATCAGTTAAACAAAGACAAAAGATATGAAAAAAGAACAAAAACAAAAACAAGTTAAGAATATACCATTATCTCCTAAAATAATAGTAAAACCAATGGAGGCAGATATCGAAAACACTGAAGAAGTGAAAGAGAACCATACCATAGATGAAAATGAATATGTCAAAGGAGAAGAGATTACTCCATCTCCAGTAATTGGTACAAAGAACAAATAAAAGAAAAAATGTACATCATGATAATACTTGTGGATGTAATGATTGTTTCATTGAATTGTGCAATAACAACAAAAAAAACATAACAAAAGATGGTTTAACAAACATTATAAGAAATTTTATGAAATATAGAAAAAAAGAAACCACAGATTTGAGTAACCATGAAAAAGGTTGCATGTGCATTGAGCACTTAGTATATTATAAAGAAAAACAAATGAATGTCGTGAGTAAATTATTAGAAAAAATCCAAATTGATAATACAAAAAAGAGAGTAAAACTCGACCGCTATAAAAAATATTTTCAATAGTTATATTATACAATGGAACGTAAATGGTCTGCAGACCAGATTACACCTAGGAGAAATACAACGATTACTAAAAGAATACGAACCAATGATATTATGTTTACAACATGTCAACAAAACAATATCAACAATAGGTAAATATACCTTAGCATCTTCATCTAGAGAGGAACAAAGGAAATTTAGGTACTGCTATATATGTACATAACAAAGTATGTTATGACAAAGTACCTGTAAACTTTACTGATCTGCAAATATCAAGTATTAGAATACGAATAAAAACGATAATTATGTAATTTATAATTTATACAACCAACCTAATAAAAATTATGACTTTGACAAACTTAAAGAATTACTTAATAATGCCAAGGAACCTACATTAATAGTAGGTGATTTTAATGCCCACAACCCGATGTGGGACTGTAATTGTACAGACTCAAATAGAGCAGGAAGTAAAATAGAAGAATTCATAGATTCATATGACATGTGCTGTATAAATGATAACGAAATCAGCACATATTTTTCTAAAACACATGGAACATTTTCCTCAATCGACTTAACTCTATGTACAACAAATATAGTAGACAGATTGGATTGGAATACAGTTGATGACTTGCATACAAGTGATCATTTCCCAATATTAATTTCATTATTACAAAATAACCCCACCAAGCATGTCCCTCAATATAACATTTATAAAGCAGATTGGGAGCAATATGAATTCCACACTAGGAATATCCCACCATTTGAATATTTAAAAGACCATAATGAAACTAATAAATTTCTTGTTGATTTCATTACAAATGCTGCTGATAAAGCAATACCAAAATCCAAATCTCATCCAACAAAACACAAAGTCCCATGGTGGTCTGAAAAACTAACAGAATTAATAAAAATAAAACACCAAATTGGAAGACGATTAGATAATTTGAATAGAAAATTCAGTAAAATAAACAAAACATTACTGATATTAGAAGGAACCTTACAAAAACTGACTATATTATTATTAGAAATTGATACATTAAAACCTCTATATAACAAAATATCTGCAAAATTTAAAAGAGAAGTAATTCAAGGAAGAATCATTTCATGGAGAAAATATGTATCAGATCTCTCTAATAATACTCCCATACAAAAAATATGGGAAAAATTCAGGAAAATAAATGGTACCCATGTTAAACCACCTAGACATGCCATAATAAAAGATGGGAAAAGAATACTTGATCCTAAAGAAATAAGTAATGTAATAGGTGAAAATTTAGCAAAAGTAAGTAGTGACAAAAATTTAGATGAGCATTTTCCGAACAAAGAAAAATAATATAGAATTAATAACAATAAATTTTGAAACAGTAGAAGATATTTATTATAATAGAAAATTTAATATGGAAGAGTTAGAATTTGCTCTGTTGAACAGCAATAAATCTGCCCCTGGAGGTGACAGTATTTGTTTTGAAATGATCTGCCATTTAGCACCTTTGGCAAAAAGACATACTTATTAGAGTTTTATAACCACTTATGGCTTAAGAAATTTATTTCCTGATGAATGGCCACAAAGCTAAATGAATTATTATCTATCCCCAAAAAACTGGAAAAGATCCCAGTAATGTAAAAATTACAGACCAAATTCTTTAACAAGTTGTTTATCAGAGAGAGAGACAAATTACTAGAAAAAATGGTAAATGCTCACTAACATGGCACATTTGAAAAAATAAAATTTTAACTCCCACTTATCAAGTTTTGGAAATAGACACAAAAGTAACAGATCTACAACATTCTCAGATTCTCTGTTCTGAGAACTGCAAGAAGAAAATATAAAAATCAAGAGGTTTTGAATTTAAAACAAAAAACAAATTACTGTAGCCTTTTTTTGACATTGAAAAATGCATATTGATACTACATGGAAAGTATGCTATATTAAAAACTTTACAAAACAACAACATCTCCCAGTGGACATTTACCTAGGTTTATACAAAACTTTTTGACAAATCAGCAGTTTTCAGGTGAGAATTGATGATGTTCTGTCTAGAACATTTCCACTTGAAAATGGTGTTCCACAGGGAAGCACTACCCAATCCTTAGTGGCACACTGTTTTTATCTAAGTTAGCAATGCAATGATATCAGTAAAAATCTACCTATTGGTATTAAAAGTAACCTGTATATGGATGATTTTGCCATATTATTATTCAGCATCTCGAATAAAACATGCAGAACGAATCATTAATAAAAGCATAGTAAAAATAGATGAATGGGATTTATCTGTAGGCTTTAAATTTTCCATAAACGATAAAACCTCAATCATGTTTTATAAAAAAAAAAAAGATTAAAAGAAAAAGGAAAAGAAATAGACTTAAAAATCAGAAACAATTTGTATACCAAAACGCCCTGGCCAAACAGCAAAATTTTTCTATCAGGATTAGTATTTGATACTCACAATGAACTGGAAAGCCCACATAACATATACATGAAATCAAAATGTAAAAGAGCATTAAACCTAATTAAAAACTGTTCAAACACTACTTGTCAAACGAGCCGATAGACATACCCATTTTCCAACGCTGGATATCTGTTTCAACTTGTATTTAAGGTTCAACAGTGCTTTGCTGTCTATCGTTGATTATGGAAGTAAATATATGGCTCTTGGCATCAGATGCAAACGCTGAAAACTGTTTATCAGACCCAATTCATAATGAGGGTCTTAGAATATGTTCAGGAGCTTTTTTTCCATCATCACCAACATCATCTTTACAAGTTGAATGTGGTGAACTGACTAGGAACTACCTTTGTCTCTCCATAGAGAGCTAGTAACAATGAAGAATGCTCTGAGAATTCAGACAAATGATTCTCCAACTGAAAAAATTATTTGGATTAAGAGATGTGTTTATAAACAATCATCCACCTTCCTTTCCCAATTAGAGCTAGAAGATTGTTTGAGTCTCGTTAAAAACTATGTCCCCTATACAATTACCTGCTTTAAAGCAGTAAAATAAGAAAGCCAGAAGAGCCTTTAAATTGATGGAATAACTCCTTGGACAATGAATAAAAAACTGAGAATTTGTACACACCTTTAAAATATTTATCAAAAAATCATTCATATACTAGGAAAACACAGAATACCAAAGACAACATGCAGTTCAGAATTCTTTCTTCAATATAATCCGAAAAATATATGAAAGGTCCACATTACGCAATATACACTGACGGATCTAAATCACAATACGGACTGGGATATGCTGCTCTTCCCCAAAACAAAACGTAGAAAAGTTCTCTTAGTTTGGCACAGACAAAGCCTCTGTATTTACAGCTGAGTTATGAATGCAACAGTATCAGCCATAAAAATAATTAGAAAAGTCTCATATAATAATTTTGTAATTTATAGGTTCGACTCAGAAAAAGGGTCCATGCTATAGAACATTGAAGTAATTCAAAGCTATAATCCCAAAAAAATAAAGCTTTGTACAATCTATGAATATTTTAAAGTTCTGGCACTCATAAATTGTATAATAAGGGAAAAAATATTGAAATATGTTGGCTCCCTATTTATTCCCATGTAAAACCAAGGATTAACTGGAAATGAAGAGGCTGATAAAGCAGCTAAAGAAGTGGTCCACATCACAAGAGCAAATGTAGACATCCCTATTAGTGACTATACAATATATATAAAAACAGTCATTGTAAAAAAATGGCAACATACAGTATATGGAACGAAGAACCTGAAAATAATAAATTAAAACAGATAAAATCCAGTGTTGGAAAATGGAGTTCATCATATCAGAGAGAGAGAGACACACAAGTAATTCTGACGCGTCTTCGAATAGACCATACTCGTTTGACACATGACACTTAATGAACAGTCCATGTAGCCCTCTTCCCAAATGCCCAGATTGCAATGTGCTGATAACAGTTAAGCATATACTGTGTGAACGTCCAAAATATAACCTGCAGCGATTATCAAATTTTGGAAATAGACCGATAGAAGAAATTTTGTCAGAATCTTCAACATTCTCAATAGCACCCATTTTAATGTTCATGAGAAGCTGCAAATTAATTGGGAAAAAATAAAAAAAAAAAAATCAATCAGTATAATGAATTTTAAAACAAGTAAATTTTATGATTTTACTTAATTTATTTTGAATTTTTAATAACCTTTTTTAGTGAGTATGTATGGAAGCATGAGTTTAAATGTATTTATTGTGTGAGTGTGTTTCAGTATGAAAGCATGCCTTTTTACAGCTTTTAATTTCATTTTCATTTTCGTTCATCATCATTGACAAGTGACCTATTAGGTCCCAGTGCTGGCTTCTAGCCTAGACTTGTCATTCCATCCTAATCCTTCGGGCCAGCCCTATGAGAGCTGATGGTCAGCTCAGTGGTCTGAAACGAACCATTTTAATAATAATAATAATAATAATAATAATGAAGAAGTAAGCATGTAAGTGAAAGCAAAGTTTAAGCAGAGCATTTTTTCTGATAATTATCAAGTTATGGAATAATGTATTTTAGAATTGTGAGTCATTTAAATCTGGTCTTAACTGTTCTATTCTGGGAATTGAGACCTTTCATGACGAAACATAATTTGTTATAATAAAATGAAAGAAATTGCAAATGCCAAGGACTGAAAGAACAGTGCTAATCAACAATATTTCAATAATGTCTAACAGCAAATTTGAAGGGATTTAAACAGGTTGAAGAAAGTTTCTTTACTGATGATTTTGTATGAACTAAATTTAATCTTTGTAGTTACATGAGATTTAAAATTGAGGGTTGGAATAACAGTCTGCAAGAAAACATTTACTCACACTTCAAAGCTGACAGGAAATGTAAAAGGAAAAAGATTAGCCAAATATCCAAATATTGTATCTCAATACTAAACTCATCTCGGACCTGTTTTCCCTTATCAAAAATTTTAGAACAAATTCTGAGACAGCCACTAATGGAAAGGGTTCCATTCCTTCCTCTCTAAAAGGATTGCGTATTTGCTGATAAAAAAAAATATTTCACACTGGATGTATAGATCATCCCAGCTTTAGTGGGACTATAATTCACAATACAATAATGCATGATGCAAAGATAATCATGACTTTGCAATACCAGACCTTATTATTGTCAAATGAAATTTTCATCTGCATTTGAAAACCAAATAAACTCAATGATAAGTGCATTTCATTGAATATCTTTTTTTATATATATATATATATATATATATAAAAATGAAATCTTGATTAAATTTCGATTTTCAATGGCAGAATATTTTTGTTGTTGAGATTTCATCATTTTCAAAATTCTTCAAAAGGGTCTTTTTGAGTTGATAAAAAATTTAGGACAATCAGTACTCTTAAAACCTCATCTTTAAAAGTGTACTAATAAACTAATATTTTTTTTAAGTTTAAAAACCGAAAGGCTTCATGAAATCTTAAAGAATACTTTTTCAATGAAAATCTTTAAAATTCTTTAAGCCTTTAGCAAAAATTTTCCAGGTCAATTGGAAAATATAAAGTATAGTCACAGTTAAAAATCAAATAACGATAATTATCAAAATGTAATTGTGATCTAATGACATTAAATATTTACATCTCATTAAAATATAAAAAGATAAAAAGGAAATAATATATATAATATATTATACAAGATTTTATCAAATAGAGTACCAAAACATGAGGTGATAAAGATAACTTTAAAGAAAGAAAATGAACCATTTACTTTATCAATTGAAAAGCGTTCTTATTGCAAAAAGATGAAGTCAAAAAATGATGATAAGCTTGAAAAAAAAAATTAAATCAAAGGCATGAAGAAGAGCTGTAAATTTACCAGCGAATTTTCCATTGTAACTAGACACAACAAACACGTCTGTGGTTGATAAAATTTTGATGAAAATATGATAGAAAAATCTATCTTAAATCATGTTACCTGAAATAAAGTACAGACTCAATATGAATTGCTGATCTTCATCCGGAAAATGCTGATCAAAAGTAAACTATAAAAACATATAATATAAAAATAAACATTATATTGTATATATATATATCATTTTTTCATATATTTATTTTATGTATAAAAATTGTGCACAAGATAACCTTGAAACAGTCTGTACCAATATTGTAAAGAATGAAAAAATTTTTATTATACAAATATATAAGTAAGAGAGGAAGATGAAAAATGAGTCTAAGAAAACAATATCTTAATAATATTTTAAAGGAGAAAAGATATCACATTAATGTTTGTATGACTGGCTATAAAAATCTGAAAAAGATAGATAAAAATTTGGCAAAACGTAAATGTGACAGGTCAGGAAGTTCTAACTCAAAATCAATTGTAAGATTTTCATCAAACCAACAAATTGAATGAAAATTTTCTTTTAAAGGAATCAGGTTTTCCTTCATGTTAATTATCAAAACCAGCTTCATTAAGGTAAGCTCCAGGTTTTCTTCCATGTCAAAGCATATGAATAACCTGTTTAACAATTATACATCCCAACTAACAAATTTTTGATCAATAATTTGTGATAATCATAAATTATGATAATTATTTATAATAATTTTTAACTGATCAATTTATGATATTATTAATATAATTTAATATCCTCAATAAAATCAACACTGAAAACCTAATCAATGATTTCTATAAAATAGAGATTAGCCTTCTGTTAAAAGAGACTGGAGCCTGATAAAGCGCCTCAAGAATCCTGACTCACTTAGCATACATAATCTGCTGGCTAACCCCGACAATAAAATTGATATAGTGTTTCCTTTTTTCATTTGTTATAATGAAATTTCCTCATTAATTCATTCATTTCAATCTAATCATCAAATTTATTAATTCACAGATAATTTTCGTAACGATATTAAAATCAACACTGATGTATTTTATAATAAAATTATTTTAAATGAGGTCTGGAATTAATTTATGGTCTAAAAGTTTAGTAACAACAGAAATACAATTCTGCCATACGATTCAAATCACCACCATGAACCACTTTGAAGAAAACAAAATCAACCACCCACATTTGGCAAACTATCAAAATCTAACATCTAATAGCTCAACATCAACTCTCTAAAAATGTACATAACAAAGTATGTTAAGAGCAAAACTACCAAATAAACTTTTTAAACTGATTGCAGGCAAATTTATGCTTCTATCTTCTACTCTAATAAAAAAAGAAAAACTGTAAATTTTAAATTCCTTTTATGAATGGGTTAAAAAAATAAAAATTATGACGTTGACAAACTTAAAGAATTACTTAATAATACCAAGGAACCAACGTTAATAGTTGTGATTTTAATGCCCACAACCCAATGTGGGACTGTAATTGTACAGAATCAAATAGAGCAGGAAATAAAATTTTGAAAAGAAAAATCATATTTCATATGACATGTGCTGTATAAATGATAACAAATCAGCACATATTTTTCTAAAACACATGGAACATATACCTCAATCGACCTAACTCCATGTACAAAAACATAGTAGAAGATTGGACTGAATAAGTGGAGACGACTTGCATACAAGTGATCATTTCCCCATATTAATTTCTTTATTACAAAATAATGTCCAAACATGCCCTCAATATAACATTTATAAAGCAGATTGGGAACAATATGAATACCACACCAGGAATATCCACCATTTGAATATTTGAAAGACCATAATGAAACTAATAAATTTCTTCTCAATTTCATTACAAATGCTGCTGATAAAGCAATACCAAAATCCAAATCTCATCCAACAAAACACA
This sequence comes from Macrobrachium rosenbergii, assembly GCF_040412425.1. Taxonomy (NCBI): domain Eukaryota; kingdom Metazoa; phylum Arthropoda; class Malacostraca; order Decapoda; family Palaemonidae; genus Macrobrachium; species Macrobrachium rosenbergii. The sequence continues at coordinate 43,401,538 of NC_089750.1, read as the reverse complement.
AAGTCCCATGGTGATCTGAAAAACTAACAGAATTAATAAAAATAAAACATCAAAAAACGAAGACGAAAAATAATTTGAATAAAAATTCAGTAAATTAAACAAAACATTACCAATATTAGAAGGAACCTTACAAAAACTGACTAGGGATAGTAAGGTTGCATCAAATTTTACATTTCCTTCTGCAAAAAGTGTAACAAAAGACATAACTGAAATTCAGTTGTCATATATAAATATTCAAGAAAATCATCAATTCAAAATGCAAGATATTAATATAAATAATTTCTTATATATTTAATTTTTATATATAATTAAAAATATTTTGATGCAACTTACCCCATCTGTCAGGAGATAAATTGCATCAGTATGAATAAAAGTGTAAAAGTCAAATCATAAGCAAATTATAATTTTTGAGAAATTATTTCAATGATAAGTAAATACAAAAAACTAAATAAACTGAACCGATTAACCTTAAATTTATTCATCGTCAGATTCAAAGTTATGATTATCTGTTCCTGAGCATTCCCTCATGAGACCATCCTCTGCATGTACTAATTTGCATTGAATCCATTTCTCCCGGGATGCTATTGATGAATAGGGCTCTGATATCAGACAAACCAGTCTTAACGTCTGAGCTGGATGTGTCCTAGATTTACAATAGGTTTTTTGATCGAAAAAAAGATACTCCTGCTTCCTCTTTTTGTATGGCTTTCTTTTCTTTGACATCAACTCTTTTTATTTTTTTTCATAGTGGCTTCAGCATACAGCGCATTTTTTCAGGTGTGTCTGAATAAATGGCAAAATTTTGAATTGTATTGTATTTCTTTTTCGATAAAAATTTTGGATGAGGCATAATTTTTTCAGGGCAAAGTGAAGACTCACCAACATTTGCAGTTTCAACTTTTCAGTAATGAAAGAAATTTACATTGTGTTTCTACTGCTTGTAGAAATGGAAAAGAGTGTCAATTGCTGCAAAAGTGGAAGGAATGGGTTCATTTCTGATATTAATAAAACGATAAATGATAACGAAATTTTAATTAAAAGTAATATTTTTTACTAAAACACATGGAACATTTCCCAATCGAATGATTAACTTGAATGTAACAATCAAAATAGTAGACAGATTAGACTGATATGTACAGACAGTCATTCTAATGCAAATGATCATTTCCCCATATTAATTTCTTTATTACAAAAATAACCCCATAAACATGCCCCTCAATATGTTACATTTATAAAGCAGATTGGGAACAATATGAAAAAGACCAAAATAATATCCCATTTGAATATTTGAAAGACCATAATGAAACTAATAAATTTCTTGTTGATTTCATTACAAATGCTGCTGATAAAGCAATACCAAAATCCAAATCTCATCCAACAAAACACAAAGTCCCATGGTGGTCTGAAAAACTAACAGAATTAATAAAATAAAACACCAAATTGGAAGACGACTAAATAATTTGAATAGAAAATTCAGTAAATTAAACAAAACATTACCGATATTAGAAGGAACCTTACAAAAAATGTTGACTATATTATTATTAGAAATTGATACATTAAAACCTCTGTATAATAAAATATCTGCAAAGTTTAAAAGAGAAGTAATTCAAGGAAGAATCATTTCATGGAAAAAATATGTATCAGATCTCTCTAAAAATACTCCCATACAAAAATATGGGAAAAATTCAGGAAAATAAATGGTACCCATGTTAAACCACCTAGACATGCCATAATAAAAGATGGGAAAAGAATACTTGATCCTAAAGAAATTAGTAATGTAATAGGTGAAAATTTAACAAAAATAAGTAGCAACAAAAATTTAGATGAGCATTTCCACACAAAGAAAAATAATATAGAATTAATAACAATAAATTTTGAAACAGTAGAAGATATATATTATAATAGAAAATTTAATATGGAAGAGCTAGAATTTGCTCTGTTGAACAGCAATAAATCTGCCCCTGGAGGTGACAATATTTGTTTTGAAATGATATGCCATTTAGCACCTTTGTCAAAGACATACTTGTTAGAGTTTTATAACCACTTATGGCTTAGAAATTTATTTCCTGATGAATGGCGTAAAGCTATAATTATTCCAATCCCCAAACCTGGAAAAGACCCCAGTAATGTAAACAATTACAGACCAATTTCTTTAACAAGTTGTTTGTGCAAATTACTAGAGAAAATGGTAAATGCTCGAATAACATGGCACATTCGAGAAAATAAAATTTTAACTCCCACTCAGTTCGGGTCACAGTGTAACAGATCTACATTAGATTCTCTCTGTAACTTAGAAGACCATATACGCAGAGGTTTTGAACGAAAACAAATTACTGTAGCTGTCTTTTTTTGACATTGAAAAAGCATACGATACTACATGGAGGTATGCTATATTAAAAAACTTTACAAAACAACAACATCTGTGGACATTTACCTAGGTTTATACAAAACTTTTTGACAAATTGCAGTTTTCAGGTGAGAATTGATGATGTTCTGTCTAGAACATTTCCTCTTGAAAATGGTGTTCCACAGGGAAGCGTCCTTAGTGGCACACTGTTTACTTTAGCAATTAATGATATCAGTGATAATCTACCTATTGGCATTAAAAGTAACCTGTATATGGATGATTTTGTCATACATTATTCAGCATCTCGAATAAAACGTGCAGAACGAACCATTAATAAAACTTAGTAAAAATAGATGACTGGGCCCCATCTGTAGGCTTTAAATTTTCCATGGATAAAACCTAAGCAATCATGTTTTATAAAAACAAAAATGGAAAAAGGAGAAGAAATAGACTTAAAAATCAGAAACCATAGTATACCAATTGGCCAAACAGCAAAATTTTTAGGATTAGTATTTGATACTCACATGAACTGGAAAGCCCACATAACATACATGAAATCAAAATGTAAAAGAGCATTAAACCTAATTAAAAACTGTCAAACACTACTTGGGGAGCCGATAGACATACCCTTACTTTATTGTATTGATTATGGAAGTGAAATATATGGCTTGGCATCAGACGCAACGCTGAAAACAGTAGACCCAGTTCATAATGAGGGCCTTAGAATATGTTCAGGAGCTTTTTGATCATCACCAACATCTTCTTTACAAGTTGAATGTGGTGAACTACCTCTGTCTCTCCATAGAGAGCTAGTAACAATGAAGAGTGCTCTGAGAATTCAGACAAATGATTCTCCAACCAAAAAAATTATTTGGATTAAGAGATGTGTTTATAAACAATCATCCACCTTCTTTCCCAATTAGAGCTAGAAGATTGTTTGAGTCGCTAAATATACATATACAATTACCTGTAATATTAAAATTGCCTCCTCCTTGGACAATGAATAAAATGAGAATTTGTACACACTTGAAATATTTATCAAAAAATCATTCATATACTCCAGAATACCATAGACAACATGCAGTAGAGCATATAATCCGAAAAGGTCCACATTACGCAATATACACTGACGGATCTAAATCACAATACGGAGTGGGATATGCTGCAGTATCCCAAAACAAAACGTATCAGTTCTCTCTCTCCCAGACAAAGCCTCTGTATTTACAGCTGAGTTATGTGCAATAGTATCAGCCATAAAAATAATTAGAGAAGTCTCATATAATAATTTTGTAATTTATAGCGACTCCAGAAGTGCTATAGAAGCTATTCAAAGCTATAATAAAAAAAATAATATTGTACAACATATAAAGTTCTCACTCCATAAATTGTATAATAAAGGAAAAAATATTGAAATATGTTGGATCCCTGCCCATGTAGGGATTAAGGGAAATGAAGAGGCTGATAAAGCAGCTAAAGAAGCAGTCCACATGACAAGAACAAATGTAGACATCCCTATCAGTGACTATACAAGATATATAAAAACAGTCATTGTAAAAAAATGGCAAAATATATGGAACGAAGAACCTGAAAATAATAAATTAAAACAGATAAAATCCAGTGTTGGAAAATGGAGTTCGTCATATCAAAGAGAGAGAGACACGCACAAGTAATTCTGACACGTCTTCGAATAGGCCATACTCGTTTGACACATGGACACTTAATGAACAGTCCATGTGGCCCTCTTCCCAAATGCCCAGATTGCAATGTGCTGATAACAGTTAAGCATATACTGTGTGAATGTCCAAAATATAACCTGCAGCGATTATCAAATTTTGGAAATAGACCGATAGAAGAAATTTTGTCAGAATCTTCAACATTCTCAATAGCACCCATTTTAATGTTCATGAGAAGAAGCTGCAAATTAATTGGAAAAATATAAAAAAAACAATCAATCAGTATAATGAATTTTAAAACAAGTAAATTTTATGATTTTACTTAATTTATTTTGAATTTTTATATACCTTTTTAGTGAGTATGTATGGAAGCATGAGTTTAAATGTATTTATTGTGTGAGTGTGTTCCAGTATGAAAGCGTATGCCTTTTTACAGCTTTTAATTTCATTTTCATTTTCGTTCATCATCATTGACAAGTGACCTATTAGGTCCCAGTGCTAGGCTTCTAGCCTAGACTTGTCATTCCATCCTAATCCTTCGGGCCAGCCCTATGAGAGCTGATGGTCAGCTCAGTGGTCTGATTAAACCATTTTAATAATAATAATAAAATAATAGTACAGCATGTGAGTGAAAGGAAAGTTGCAAGCAGATATTTTTTTTGATAATTATCAAGTTAAGAAATAATGTATTTTTAGAATTGTGAGTCATGTTAAAATTTTCTTGAACTGTTCTATTCCAAAGCTGAGACCTCATAGTCCAAACATATATTTGTTATAATAAGAGTAGGAGCTTGCAAATGCCAAGGACTGAAAGAACAGTGCTAATCAACAATATGCCATAATGATCTCAGCAAATCCTGAACAGGTGAAGATTTTGTATGTACTAAATTTAATCTTTGTAGTTACATGATGGATTTAAACATTGAGGGTTGGAATCCAGTCTGCAAGAAAGTTTTTACTCACACTTCAAATGACATTCAAAATTTATCGAAAAGGATATCGTAAAATACAAGGACCTCAGCGGAACTGCTGTTTTCATATCAGAAAATTTTATTTGCAAATTCTGCACTCCACTAATGGAAAACCCTAATATTTCTTCCATCATCTGAAGGACATTGGTTATTTGCTGTAAAATGAAAAATATTTCCATGGATGTACAGATCATCCCAGCTTATAGTCTCATCTATAATTCAATACAATAATGCTGCATGATGCAAAGATAATCATGACTTTGCAATACCAGACGTTATTATTGTCACGATAATCCAAATGTACAATCTCTAGGGATTTCTCAAAATATAACCAGTTGAATATCTTTACAACTGAAATCTCGATTGCAATGGCAGCTATTTTTTTTTTTCCCGTTATTTCACTCATTTCCCTGCTGCCTTCTTCAGCAACCAGGTCCAGACAGTCATGTCTCTATCTAGCGATAACCGGTTCCAGCTGACCTCTCCCAACACAAGTGTGACTCAAAATTACTCACATATGTTTCTACCAGTTTAAAAACCGTGTGGCTTCAAAAACATCACCTGCTAACAAAATCAAAAATGTACTTTCTTAAAGTGAACTCCATAATATGTTAGAAAGGTACTATTTTCCTAGGTGATTTTAAGTGAATTTGTAAACATACAGATATAGATAAGCAATACCTGTATATTAATAATGGATGGTATAAGAAATCTATGCAAGTAAATATATCTAAATATAATAAAGATGCAAAATAATATTACATATAAAATATATATTGGGAAAGGGACAAGTTATCGAATATATATAATATATATAAGTCATAAATGTTAAAATGAGGCATTAGAAAAGTGATCAACACAAAATCACGTGTGGAACAGAAATAAATTTCTGACTCACATCAGGTGTGAACCCAGGTCTTTCAATTGAAAGGTAAGGGCATTGCCCTAGGGCAAGTCAAAAAAACAGTAAAAGAAGATGGAACCTGAGCGCCAACTGCTTGCATACCAGCGTGTTTTCCCAACTTCCTGAAAATTACAGCAATGACCCAACTGATTAGCATTTTATTCTGGAGTGAATATGATTAGAAATAATCAAACAAATCATGTGAGAACAGAAATAAATTTCTGACTCACATCAATCGAACCCAGGTATTTCAATTGGAAGGCAAGTGGTAAAAGGCCTGAAATGTATAAAGAAAAATATTGGAAGTGGCTATATATATATATATATATATAATATTAATATATATATATATATATATATATATATATTTTATATGTAACATATGTGAAAACCAAAACACACACAAAATTAAATATATATATTAACCATATAATATATAATATATATATATATATATATATATATAAAGTAGAGAAAGAGAGAGAGAGAGAAGAGAGAGAGAGAAGAGAGGAGACATCGCACATGTGAATGTTTGTAAACTTGCGCTTCCATAAAAATCTGAACTCCTTGATAGACTCAGCCAGAATTTGGCAGGACGGCGTCCATGTGACCAAAAGCTTCTAACTCAAAATCAATCCCCTACCCCCGAGACATTCATCAAACCCTAGACAAATTGAATGAAAATTTTCTTTTTACCAATGGAATCAGGTTTTCCTTCATGTTAATGGTCATTTTTCGCCCAAGCGCTCCAGGTTTTCTTCAGGCATTGTCAGACATATGAATAACCTGCAACAAGAAATCCTTAATATAACATCAATTTTTGATCAGAATTTAATAATTTTGATCATAATTTGTGATAATCATAAATTATGATAATTATTTATAAAATTGTTAACTGATCATAATTTACGATAATTAATATAATTGTTAAATATCCTCAATAAAATCAACACTGAAAACCTATATCAATGAATTCTATAAGTAAATTAATTTCTGTAATAACTGGAGCCGAGAGCGCCTACCTCATCCGTGCATACATAGTATCTGCTGGGAACCCCGACGTGCAAGATATACGGTGTTTCCTTTTTTCATTTGTTATAATGAACAAATTTCCTCATTAATTCATTCATTTCTTCTTCAAATTTTACCAAAAAATTCACTATAGCGATGGCTTCGTGAAATATTATGATGTATTTTATTATAAAATAAGGCGGTTTAAATGAGGTCTGGAATTAATTTACGAGAAGTTTGGCAACAACACATCCAATTCTGCCAAGACTTCAACATCACCACCATCACAAACAAAATTAGAGGGAAATCAACCTCAACCAAAAATAAAATACAAAATGGTCTCTCAACTCTAATCTCTCTCTTGAGATCTCTCTCACTACCTCAAAATTAAGGCACAAAATTGGCAGTTTGGAAAAATTTATCAATGAGGTTTTTAACTAATGCAGAAATTTATGTTATGCTCTGTCTCTCTCTTTCTCTCTTATCTTCTTGATCTCTCTCTCTCTATTTTGAAATTTTTATTTTTAAATTCCTTTTATGAATGGGTTAAACCTAATAAAAATTATGACGTTGACAAACTTAAAGAATTACTTAATAATACTAAGGAACCAACGTTAATTTTGTGATTTTAATGCCCACAATGGATGTGGGACTGTAATTGTACAGAATCAAATAGAAACAGGAAATAAAATAGAGGAATTCATAGATTCATATGACATGTGCTGTATAAATGATAACGAAATCAGCACATATTTTTCTAAAACACATGGAAAATATACCTCAATCGACCTAACTCCATGTACAACAAACATAGTAGACAGATTGGACTGGAATACGGTAGACGACTTGCATACAAGTGATCATTTCCCCATATTAATTTCTTTATTACAAAATAACCCCACCAAACATGCCCCTCAATATAACATTTATAAAGCAGATTGGGAACAATATGAATACCACACCAGGAATATCCCACCATTTGAATATTTGAAAGACCATAATGAAACTAATAAATTTCTTGTTGATTTCATTACAAATGCTGCTGATAAAGCAATACCAAAATCCAAATCTCATCCAACAAAACACAAAGTCCCATGGTGATCTGAAAAACTAACAGAATTAATAAAAATAAAACAGCAAATTGTAAGACGAGTAAATAATTTGAATAGAAAATTCAGTAAATTAAACAAAACGTTACCAATATTAGAAGGAACCTTACAAAAACTGACTATATTATGATTAGAAATTGATACATTAAAACCTCTGTATAATAAAATATCTGCAAAGTTTAAAAGAGAAGTAATACAAGGAAGAAACATTTCATGGAAAAAATATGTATCAGATCTCTCTAAAAATACTCCCATACAAAAAATATGGGAAAAATTCAGGAAAATAAATGGTACCCATGTTAAACCACCACCTGGCATGCCATAATAAAAGATGGGAAAAGAATACTTGATCATAAAGAAATTAGTAATGTAATAGGTGAAAATTTAAAAAGTAAGTAGCAAAAAAATAAACAATATAGAATTAATAACAATAAAATTTGAAACAATATATATATTATAATAGAAAATTTAATATGGAAGAGCTAGAATTTGCTCTGTTGAACAACAGCAATAAATCTGCCCCTGGAGGTGACAATATTTGTTTTGAAATGATATGCCATTTAGCACCTTTGTCAAAGACATACTTGTTAGAGTTTTATAACCACTTATGGCTTAGAAATTTATTTCCTGATGAATGGCGTAAAGCTATAATTATTCCAATCCCAAACCTGAAAAGACCCCAGTAATGTAAACAATTACAGACCAATTTCTTTAACAAGTTGTTTGTGCAAATTACTAGAGAAAATGGTAAATGCTCGAATAACATGGCACATTCGAGAAAATAAAATTTTAACTCCCACTCAGTTTTTCAATCACAGTCAAACAGATCTACATTAGATTCTCTCTGTAACTTAGAAGACCATATACGCAGAGGTTTTGAACGAAAACAAATTACTGTAGCTGTCTTTTTTGACATTGAAAAAGCATACGATACTACATGGAGGTATGCTATATTAAAAACTTTACAAAACAGCAACATCTGTGGACATTTACCTAGGTTTATACAAAACTTTTTGACAAATTGCAGTTTTCAGGTGAGAATTGATGATGTTCTGTCTAGAACATTTCCTCTTGAAAATGGTGTTCCACAGGGAAGCGTCCTTAGTGGCACACTGTTTACTTTAGCAATTAATGATATTAGTAAAAATCTACCTATTGGTATTAAAAGTAACCTGTATATGGATGATTTTGCCATATATTATTCAGCATCTCGAATAAAACATGCAGAACGAATCATTAATAAAAGCATAGTGAAAATAGATGAATGGGCTTTATCTGTAGGCTTTAAATTTTCCATAGATAAAACCCAAGCAATCATGTTTTATAAAAACAAAAATGGAAAAAAAAGTGAAGAAATAGACTTAAAAATCAGAAACCATAGTATACCAATTGGCCAAACAGCAAAATTTTTTAGGATTAGTATTTGATACTCACATGAACTGGAAAGCCCATATAACATACATGAAATCAAAATGTAAAAGAGCATTAAACCTAATTAAAAACTGTCGAACACTACTTGGGGAGCCGATAGACATACCCTTTACTTTATTGTATAAAGCAACAGTGCTGTCTATCGTTGATTATGGAAGTGAAATATATGGCTCGGCATCAGACGCAGTGCTGAAAACAGTAGACCCAGTTCATAATGAGGGCCTTAGAATATGTTCAGGAGCTTTTCGATCATCACCAACATCTTCTTTACAAGTTGAATGTGGTGAACTACCTTTGTCTCTCCATAGAGAGCTAGTAACAATGAAGAGTGCTCTGAGAATTCAGACAAATGATTCTCCAACCAAAAAATTATTTGGATTAAGAGATGTGTTTATAAACAATCATCCACCTTCTTTCCCAATTAGAGCTAGAAGATTGTTTGAGTCGCTAAATATACATATACAATTACCTGTAATATTAAAATTGCCTCCTCCTTGGACAATGAATAAAATGAGAATTTGTACACACTTGAAATATTTATCAAAAAATCATTCATATACTCCAGCATACCATAGACAACATGCAGTAGAGCATATAATCCGAAAAGGTCCACATTACGCAATATACACTGACGGATCTAAATCACAATACGGAGAGTGGATATGCTGCGTTATCCCAAAACAAAACGTATCAGTTCTCTCTCCCAGACAAAGCCTCTTTATTTACAGCTGAGTTATGTGCAATAGTATCAGCCATAAAAATAATTAGAGAAGTCTCATATAATAATTTTGTAATTTATAGCGACTCCAGAAGTGCTATAGAAGCTATTCAAAGCTATAATAAAAAAATAATATTGTACAACATATAAAGTTCTCAATCCATAAATTGTATAATAAAGGAAAAAATATTGAAATATGTTGGATCCTGCCCATGTACGGATTAAAGGGAAATGAAGAGGCTGATAAAGCAGCTAAAGAAGCGGTCCACATGACAAGAACAAATGTAGACATCCCTATCAGTGACTATACAAGATATATAAAAACAGTCATTGTAAAAAAAATGGCAAAATATATGGAACGAAGAACCTGAAAATAATAAATTAAAACAGATAAAATCCAGTGTTGGAAAATGGAGTTCGTCATATCAGAGAGAGAGACACGCACAAGTAATTCTGACACGTCTTCGAATAGGCCATACTCGTTTGACACATGGACACTTAATGAATAGTCCATGTGGCCCTCTTCCCAAATGCCCAGATTGCAATGTGCTGATAACAGTTAAGCATATACTGTGTGAATGTCCAAAATATAACCTGCAGCGATTATCAAATTTTGGAAATAGACCGATAGAAGAAATTTTGTCAGAATCTTCAACATTCTCAATATTACCCATTTTAGTGTTCATGAGAAGCTGCAAGTTAATTGGGAAAATATAAAAAAAAAAACAATCAGTCAGTATAATGAATTTTAAAACAAGTAAATTTTATGATTTTACTTAATTTATTTTGAATTTTGATAAACCTTTTTAGTGAGAATGTATGGAAGCATGAGTTTAAATGTATTTATTGTATGAGTGTGTTTCAGTATGAAAGCGTATGCCTTTTTACAGCTTTTAATTTCATTTTCATTTTCGTTCATCATCATTGACAAGTGACCTATTAGGTCCCAGTGCTAGGCTTCTAGCCTAGACTTGTCATTCCACCCTAATCCTTCGGGCCAGCCCTATGAGAGCTGATGGTCAGCTCAGTGGTCTGATTAAACCATTTTAATAATAATAATAATAATAGTACAGCATGTGAGTGAAAGCAAAGTTGCAAGCAGATATTTTTTCTGATAATTATCAAGTTAGCTAATAATGTATTTTTAGAATTGTGAGTCATGTTAAAATTTTCTTGAACTGTTCTATTCTTGAGACCTCACGACGAAACATATATTTGTTATAATAAGAGTAGCAAGCTTGCAAATGCCAAGGGCTGAAAAGAACAGTGCTAATCAACAATATGCCATAATGATCTACAGCAAATCCTGAACAGGTGAAGATTTTGTATGTACTAAATTTAATCTTTGTAGTTACATGAGGGATTTAAACATTGAGGGTTGGAATCAGTCTGCAAGAAAGTTTCTTTACTTGGTTACACTTCAAAGCTGACATCAAATTTATCGAAAAGGATATCGTAAAATACAAGGGGACCTCAGCGGAACTGCTGTTTTCCACTATCAGAAATTTTATTTGCAAATTCTGCACTCCACTAATGGAAAGGGTTAGATATTCCTTCCTCTCTGAAGGGGATTGCGTTTTTGCTGTAAACCAAAAATATTTCCATGGATGTACAGATCATCCCAGCTTATAGTCTCATCTATAATTCACGTACAATAATGCTGCATGATGCAAAGATAATCATGACTTTGCAAAACCAGACGTTATTATTGTCAAAACGATAATCCAAATGTAATATCTCTAGGGATTTCTCAGAAATATAACCAGTCGAATATCTTTACAACTGAAATCTCGATTGCAATGGCAGCTATTTTTTTGTTCCCGTTATTTCACTCATTTCCCTGCTGCCTTCTTCAGCAACCAGGTCCAGACAGTCATGTCTCTATCTAGCGGCAACCGGTTCCAGCTGACCTCATCTTTAAAGTTACAAGTGTGGCTCCCTTACTCACATGTGTTTCACCAGTTTAAAAACTGTGTGGCTTTAGACATCACCTAAATGTCAGGTTTGTGCTTTCTTCACCTTCCTCCATAATATGTTAGAAAAGGTACTATTTTCAATAAAAATTTTGACAATGAAATTTAAAACATACAAATATAGATAAGAAAGCATTCATACCATTGTACTTCCTGAAAATAATGACGAACCATTGATAAAAATATATATTGGACTCTCTTAAATAAATATATATACATACATAAAGATATATAGGTATATATATATACCAAGTAATACAAAAATATATAAATATTAAAAATTCAAAAAATAAAATTTGAGGGTCACGTTACCTCAAAAATAAAAATTTTGACTCACATCAATAGAAACTGAGGTCTTTCAATTGAAAACCGTAAATGTCAAAATTGCCCTAAGTATGGCATACAAGTCATAAAACTGAAGATGGAACCTGAGCGCCACTGCACACAAGGATCTGGGCAAGCCAACATGCCACACAATGGAAATGTCCCGAACCAAAAATGACCCAACTGATAGCATTTTATTCTGGAGCTAGATCCAAATAATCAACACACAATCATACTGTGTGGAACAGAAATAAAATTTACAAGAACAACAGGATGTCTATCAGGTATTTCAATTGGAATTAAAAGGGAGGAATGCAAGATCCATCTAAGAAACATATATATTATCAATAACAAGAGCAAAAATATAAGCAAAATATATACATATATATAGAATAGTAATAGAGCACAGAAAAGTAAATCTCAATAAAAATTAATAATTTAGAAATAAAAAATAAAATGCAAAATCAAGAAACAGGTACAAATGAGATGGATAATATTTTATCACAATTCATTTGAAATATTAATGCAAATATAGAGACATATAGGATGCTATATATATATATAAATAACAGAAGAGGGAGGGAGAGAGAGACTGAGAAATTAAAGATAAAAAAGGCCTTTGAGAGAGAGACACCACCCAAAACGAAGAAATGACTGTGTTATTAGAAAACATCAGTTAAACCAAAGATAAACTCAGCCAAAAGGAACAAAAACGGCAAGCCATGAATATACCTCAGGAAGCTCCTAAAATAAAATCAAACCTACCCAAGGCAAATGTCATCAAACGCAGAAAAAGTGAAATGAAAATTTTCTTTTTACCAATTCCATAGATTTTCCTTATGTTAATGGTCATTTTTCGCCCACTCCAGGTTTCTTCCAGGCATTGTCAGACAAGAATAAATGAAAAGAAAATACACATGATAACATCAATTTTTTATCAGAATTTAATGAATTTTGATCATAATTTGTGATAATCATAAAAAATGATAATTAACAAATATAATTGTTAACAAATAATTTACGGTAAGAATTTTATATAAATATTAAAAGATCCTCAATAAAAGATTTGAAAACCCATGAAAAATGATTTCTATAAGTAGAGATGAGCACTTCTGTAGTAACTATTATAAGGAAAAATCAGTGCATGAATGTCTGCTGGCTAAATTATTAGAAAATATACCAAATTGATAATATAAAAATTTCCTCAAAATTCATTCATTTCTTCTTCGTTTTTAAAATATTTTCAATAGTTAGCGATTATACAATGGAACGATAAATGATGTCTTTTAGACCAGATTAAAATCGAAAATACAACGGTTAATTAAAAGAATATGAACAATGATATTATTCTGTTTACAACATCACAATCAAAACAATATTCAACCTAGGTAAATATACCTTAGCATCATCTCATCAAGAGAGGAAGAAAAGGGAAATTTAGGTACTGCTATATATGTCTCTCATAAGGCATCACTGTTATGACAAAATCTGTCAATGAGGTTTACTGATCTGCAAAATTCTCGTCAAGTATTAGAATACTCTCTAAAAAACGATAATTTTTAAATTCCTTCTATAAATTGTACAAAACCTAATAAATATTATGACGATGACAAACTTAAAGAATTACTTAATAATACTAAGGAACCAACGTTAATGGGTTGTGATTTTAATGCCCACAGCCCGATGTGGGACTGTAATTTTACAGAATCAAATAGAGCAGGAAATATAATAGAGGAATTCATAGATTCATATGACATGTGCTGTATAAATGATAACGAAATCAGCACATATTTTTCTAAAACACATGGAACATATACCTCAATCGACTTAACTCCATGTACAACAAACATAGTAGACAGATTGGACTGGAATACGGTAGACGACTTGCATACAAGTGATCATTTCCCCATATTAATTTCTTTATTACAAAATAACCCCACCAAACATGCCCCTCAATATAACATTTATAAAGCAGATTGGGAACAATATGAATACCACACCAGGAATATCCCACCATTTGAATATTTGAAAGACCATAATGAAACTAATAAATTTCTTGTTGATTTCATTACAAATGCTGCTGATAAAGCAATACCAAAATCCAAATCTCATCCAACAAAACACAAAGTCCCATGGTGGTCTGAAAAACTAACAGAATTAATAAAAATAAAACACCAAATTGGAAGACGACTAAATAATTTGAATAGAAAATTCAGTAAATTAAACAAAACGTTACCAATATTAGAAGGAACCTTACAAAAACTGACTATATTATTATTAGAAATTGATACATTAAAACCTCTGTATAATAAAATATCTGCAAAGTTTAAAAGAGAAGTAATTCAAGGAAGAATCATTTCATGGAAAAAATATGTATCAGATCTCTCTAAAAATACTCCCATACAAAAAATATGGGAAAATTCAGGAAAATAAATGGTACCCATGTTAAACCACCTAGACATGCCATAAAAAAGATGGGAAAAGAATACTTGATCCTAAAGAAATTAGTAATGTAATAGGTGAAAATTTAGCAAAAGTAAGTAGCAACAAAAATTTAGATGAGCATTTCCGCACAAAGAAAAATAATATAGAATTAATAACAATAAATTTTGAAACAGTAGAAGATATATATTATAATAGAAAATTTAATATGGAAGAGCTAGAATTTGCTCTGTTGAACAGCAATAAATCTGCCCCTGGAGGTGACAATATTTGTTTTGAAATGATATGCCATTTAGCACCTTTGGCAAAGACATACTTGTTAGAGTTTTATAACCACTTATGGCTTAGAAATTTATTTCCTGATGAATGGCGTAAAGCTATAATTATTCCAATCCCCAAACCTGGAAAAGATCCCAGTAATGTAAACAATTACAGACCAATTTCTTTAACAAGTTGTTTGTGCAAATTACTAGAGAAAATGGTAAATGCTCGACTAACATGGCACATTCGAGAAAATAAAATTTTAACTCCCACTCAGTTTGGGTCACAGTGTAACAGATCTACATTAGATTCTCTCTGTAACTTAGAAGACCATATACGCAGAGGTTTTGAACGAAAACAAATTACTGTAGCTGTCTTTTTTGACATTGAAAAAGCATACGATACTACATGGAGGTATGCTATATTAAAAACTTTACAAAACAACAACATCTGTGGACATTTACCTAGGTTTATACAAAACTTTTGACAAATCGCAGTTTTCAGGTGAGAATTGATGATGTTCTGTCTAGAACATTTCCTCTTGAAAATGGTGTTCCACAGGGAAGCGTCCTTAGTGGCACACTGTTTACTTTAGCAATTAATGATATTAGTAAAAATCTACCTATTGGTATTAAAAGTAACCTGTATATGGATGATTTTGCCATATATTATTCAGCATCTCGAATAAAACATGCAGAACGAATCATTAATAAAAGCATAGTAAAAATAGATGAATGGGCTTTATCTGTAGGCTTTAAATTTTCCATAGATAAAACCCAAGCAATCATGTTTTATAAAAACAAAAAAATGGAAAAAAGGTGAAGAAATAGACTTAAAAATCAGAAACCATAGTATACCAATTGGCCAAACAGCAAAATTTTTAGGATTAGTATTTGATACTCACATGAACTGGAAAGCCCACATAACATACATGAAATCAAAATGTAAAAGAGCATTAAACCTAATTAAAAAACTGTCGAACACTACTTGGGGAGCCGATAGACATACCCTTACTTTATTGTATAAAGCAACAGTGCTGTCTATCGTTGATTATGGAAGTGAAATATATGGCTCGGCATCAGACGCAGTGCTGAAAACAGTAGACCCAGTTCATAATGAGGGCCTTAGAATATGTTCAGGAGCTTTTCGATCATCACCAACATCTTCTTTACAAGGTGAATGTGGTGAACTACCTTTGTCTCTCCATAGAGAGCTAGTAACAATGAAGAGTGCTCTGAGAATTCAGACAAATGATTCTCCAACCAAAAAATTATTTGGATTGAGAGATGTGTTTATAAAGTCATCCACCTTCTTTCCCAATTAGAGCTAGAAGATTGTTTGAGTCACTAAATATACATATACAATTACCTGTAATATTATTATTGCCTCCTCCTTGGACAATGAATAAAATGAGAATTTGTACACACTTGAAATATTTATCAAAAAATCATTCATATACTCCAGCATACCATAGACAACATGCAGTAGAGCATATAATCCGAAAAGGTCCAAATTACGCAATATACACTGACGGATCTAAATCACAATACGGAGTGGGATATGCTGCAGTATCCCAAAACAAAACGTATCAGTTCTCTCTCCCAGACAAAGCCTCTGTATTTACAGCTGAGTTATGTGCAATAGTATCAGCCATAAAAATAATTAGAGAAGTCTCATATAATAATTTTGTAATTTATAGCGACTCCAGAAGTGCTATAGAAGCTATTCAAAGCTATAATAAAAAAAATAATATTGTACAACATATAAAGTTCTCACTCCATAAATTGTATAATAAAGGAAAAAATATTGAAATATGTTGGAATCCTGCCCATGTACGGATTAAGGGAAATGAAGAGGCTGATAAAGCAGCTAAAGAAGCGGTCCACATGACAAGAACAAATGTAGACATCCCTATCAGTGACTATACAAGATATATAAAAACAGTCATTGTAAAAAAATGGCAAAATATATGGAACGAAGAACCTGAAAATAATAAATTAAAACAGATAAAATCCAGTGTTGGAAAATGGAGTTCGTCATATCAGAGAGAGAGACACGCACAAGTAATTCTGACACGTCTTCGAATAGGCCATACTCGTTTGACACATGGACACTTAATGAATAGTCCATGTGGCCCTCTTCCCAAATGCCCAGATTGCAATGTGCTGATAACAGTTAAGCATATACTGTGTGAATGTCCAAAATATAACCTGCAGCGATTATCAGATTTTGGAAATAGACCGATAGAAGAAATTTTGTCAGAATCTTCAACATTCTCAATATTACCCATTTTAGTGTTCATGAGAAGCTGCAAGTTAATTGGGAAAATATAAAAAAAAAACAATCAATCAGTATAATGAATTTTAAAACAAGTAAATTTTATGATTTTACTTAATTTATTTTGAATTTTGATAAACCTTTTTAGTGAGAATGTATGGAAGCATGAGTTTAAATGTATTTATTGTGTGAGTGTGTTTCAGTATGAAAGCGTATGCCTTTTACAGCTTTTAATTTCATTTTCATTTTCGTTCATCATCATTGACAAGTGACCTATTAGGTCCCAGTGCTAGGCTTCTAGCCTAGACTTGTCATTCCACCCTAATCCTTCGGGCCAGCCCTATGAGAGCTGATGGTCAGCTCAGTGGTCTGATTAAACCATTTGAATAATAATAATAATAATAGTACAGCATGTGAGTGAAAGCAAAGTTGCAAGCAGATATTTTTTCTGATAATTATCAAGTTAGCTAATAATGTATTTTTAGAATTGTGAGTCATGTTAAAATTTTCTTGAACTGTTCTATTCTTGAGACCTCACGACGAAACATATATTTGTTATAATAAGAGTAGCAAGCTTGCAAATGCCAAGGGCTGAAAGAACAGTGCTAATCAACAATATGCCATAATGATCTACAGCAAATCCTGAACAGGTGAAGATTTTGTATGTACTAAATTTAATCTTTGTAGTTACATGAGGGATTTAAACATTGAGGGTTGGAATCCAGTCTGCAAGAAAGTTTCTTTACTCACACTTCAAAGCTGACAGGGGAAATTTATCGAAAAGGATATCGTAAAATACAAGGACCTCAGCGGAACTGCTGTTTTCCCTTATCAGAAATTTTATTTGCAAATTCTGCACTCCACTAATGGAAAGGGTTAGATATTCCTTCCTCTCTGAAGGGGATTGCGTATTTACTGTAAACCAAAAATATTTCCATGGATGTACAGATCATCCCAGCTTATAGTCTCATCTATAATTCACGTACAATAATGCTGCATGATGCAAAGATAATCATGACTTTGCAATACCAGACGTTATTATTGTCACGATAATCCAAATGTACATATCTCTAGGGATTTCTCAGAAATATAACCAGTTGAATATCTTTACAACTGAAATCTCTATTGCAATGGCAGCTATTTTTTTTTTTTTCCCGTTATTTCACTCATTTCCCTGCTGCCTTCTTCAGCAACCAGGTCCAGACAGTCATGTCTCTATCTAGCGGCAACCGGTTCCAGCTGACCTCATCTTTACACAAGTGTGACTCCCTTACTCACATATGTTTCTACCAGTTTAAAAACCGTGTGGCTTCCGACATCACCTGCGGCCTGTCAGGTTTGTACTTTCTTCACCTTCCTCCATAATATGTTAGAAAAGGTACTATTTTCCTAGGTGATTTTGGTGAATTTGTAAACATACAGATATAGATAAGCAAGCATGCATATATTATATATATATATATATATATATATATATATATATATATATATATATATATATATATATATATATATATATATACATATATATATATATATATATATATATATATATATATATATATATATATATATATATATATATATATATAAATAGTCAACACAAAATCACGTGTGGAACAGAAATAAATTTCTGACTCACATCAGGTGTGAACCCAGGTCTTTCAATTGAAAGGTAAGGGCATTGCCCTAGGGCATACAAGTCATAAAAGAAGATGGAACCTGAGCGCCACTGCACACAAGGAATTGCCTGGGCAAGCCAACTGCTTGCATACCAGCGTGTTTTCCCCAACTTCCCGACTCAGCAATGACCCAACTGATAGCATTTTATTCTGAGTGAATATGATAGAAATAATCAACACACAATCATGTGTGGAACAGAAATAAATTTCTGACTCACATCAGGATCGAACCCAGGTATTTCAATTGGAAGGCAAGGGCGCTGCCCACTACGCCATATAAATAAATAAATATATATATATATATATATATATATATATATATATATATATATATATATATATATATATAATATATATATATATATATATATATATATATATGTATATACATATGCACATATCCACACACACACACACACACACACACACACACACACACACACACACACATATATATATATATATATATATATATATATATATATATATATATATATATATATATATATATATATATATATATATATATATATATATATATATATATATATATATATATATATGTATGTATATATATATATATATATATATATATATATATATATATATATATATATATATATATATATATATATATATATAGAGAGAGAGAGAGAGAGAGAGAGAGAGAGAGAGAGAGAGAGAGAGAGAGAGAGGGGAGAGAGAGAGAGAGAGAGAGAGAGACGCACATGTGAATGTTTGTATGACTGTGCGCTATAAAAATCTGAACTCCTTGATAGACTCAGCCAGAATTTGGGACACGGCGTCCATGTGACCTCAGGAAGCTTCTAACTCAAAATCAATCCCCTACCCCCCGAGACATTCATCAAACGCAGACAAATTGAATGAAAATTTTCTTTTTTACCAATTCCATCAGGTTTTCCTTCATGTTAATGGTCATTTTTCGCCCAAGCGCTCCAGGTTTTCTTCCAGGCATTGTCAGACATATGAATAACCTGCAATAAGAAATCCCCTATAACATCAATTTTTTATCAGAATTTATGTGAATTTTGATCATAATTTGTGATAATCATAAATTATGATAATTATTTATATAATTGTTAACTGATCATAATTTACGATAATTATTTATATAATTGTTAAATATCCTCAATAAAATCAACACTGAAAACCTATATCAATGATTTCTATAAGTAGAGATTAGCCTTCTGTAATAACTGGAGCCGAGAGCGCCTCCCTCATCCGTGCATACATAGTATCTGCTGGCTAACCCCGACGTGCAAGATATACGGTGTTTCCTTTTTTCATTTGTTATAATGCAAATTTCCTCATTAATTCATTCATTTCTTCTTCGTTTTTACCTTCGTAATTCACTATAGCGATGGCTTCGTGACGATATTATGATGTATTTTATTATAAAATCGGTTTAAATGAGGTCTGGAATTAATTTACGAGAAGTTTGGCAACAACACATCCAATTCTGCCATCGACTTCAACATCACCACCATCACACACACCACTTTCAACCTCGCGCAACCACCCACACCAAACTCTCTCTCTCTCTCTCTCTCTCTCTCTCTCTCTCTCTCTCTCTCTCTCTCTCTCTCTCTCTCTCTCTCTCTCAAGGCATCACTCAAGCAGTTTGGAGCAAAATCTATCAATGAGGTATTTAACTATTGCAGGCAAATTTATGCTTGCAATCTCTCTCTCTCTCTCTCTCTCTCTCTCTCTCTCTCTCTCTCTCTCTCTCTCTCTCTCTCTCTTATTGTTAAATTCCTTTTATGAATGGGATAAACATCACAGTCATACTAGAGAGAGACCCAAGAGCATTTGCCACTGCATGTCAATTATTCTCTCTTTCTCTCTCTCCCTCTCTCTCTCTCACCATTTTAATAAGTGCCTGGAGATTATATATTATATATATATATATGCTATATATATATATATATATATATAAATATATATAATATAAAATATATATATATATATATATATATATATATATATATATATATATATATATATATATTGTATATATATTACATATATATAATATATATATATTATATATATAATTATGTATATTATATATGTATATATATACTGTATATATATACATACATACATACATATATATATATATATATATATATATATATATATATATATATATATATATATATATATATATATATGCACACACAAAACACACACACATGTATATATATATATATATATATATATATATATATATATATATATATATATATATATAATGACTATGTGAAGTAATGAATTCAAGACAGAAATATAATATCATCACTTGGAGGAAAGTTATTTTTGATGATAGTACACATACTTTACAAGACAAAACAATTCAAAGGAGATGCAGGAACATTTTTGTGATTCCTTCAGACTTTTACAGGCAATGCTAGGTTGGTCAGCTAATATATACAGTATATATATATATATATATATATATATATATATATATATATATATATATATATATATATATATATATATATATATATATATATATAAGGCATCGTGCTTACCCCATATGAAAAATGGGAAAAAGCACGTTAAACGAAGAAGATATATATATATATATATATATATATATATATATATATATATATATATATATATATATATATATATATATATATATACTGTATACATGCACACACAACACAAATCAGGTGCAAGGCGCTTACTCACACGATGAAGTAGATGCAGGGCAGGAACACGATGAGATGCGCATTTTGTTTGAATCCTACGTTTCGTGACAACATTGCCACATCTTCAGGGATTTTCTACAAAATAAAATATATATTAACATAAAATAATAGCTGATATAAGATCCAATAGCTGAAAAAGTTAAAACAATTTTAATGGTAAAATTACAACTCACAGATTTAAATTATATGCTCACTTGGCTAAAAATGAGGATAAAAGTACAAAAAAATTATAAATAACGAAAAGAACAATTCAATATCTCGGCAAAATTATATACATATAAAAAGAACGCCAACACATACAATCAAAAGCAAAAGTCATATATTCATAAAACTACAGCTGAAAACAGCTGCACACAACCAACCTTTCAGCATCAAAGATAAAAACACACTAAAAGATAACAACGTCAAGAGGTACAGACAATGACAGAAAACTTTGGCTAAAAGCAACGGGACAGCAGAGGATGGTTGTTTGTTTAGAGTCGGAACTCGCAATTTGATATTCAACGTTTCCAAAATCAACAGTTCGTTGAGTTCCTTTGTTTGGCCAATAATTTTAAAATCCTCATATTTGATGGTAGTTTTACATTTAATAATGTGGTTCCTTATATAAGAAGTTTCTGTGTTAGATAGCTTACACCCAGTTCTATAACTAGCACCCCACTGAAAATCGGCTCTGATACTGAGAAGACCCAGATTACGTCTGGGACAAGTGTATTCATAAACGACACCCGACGTCATCAAAGGGCAGAGCCGATCTTTGAACTTGAAGAGCGGACCAATTTTCTTAGGATTCTTGGGTCTAAGCTTTAGATTTATGGCTCCAAAATGTTTGTGTGCGATCTTAGTAAAATCTCTTCGAAAATTGTCATTTAACAGATACAGGAAACTGGCATAAAGAGGGAGCTTGGGGACCATAAAGCATACAGGATGTTCAGAAAACCTTTTGTTAAGTAATTTATTTACAATTTTATACAAGATCTTAGAAGGAAAGCAGTTATTAGAGAAGTACTGGAGCAGAAAAGTAATTTCGTTGGGAAAGAGAGTCCAGCCAGAGTTAAGAGACAAAGCACGATAGAGCAAGGTATACGAGCATATAGAGTTAAGTTTGAAGTTGAGAAAACAGAAACTATAGAAGTTGGAACCGAGACCAGCAAATGTTTTCTTTCTAAAAATTGAAGTACAAAAACAGTCATTTTCCTTAGGGACCAAAGTATCTAAGAAGGCTAATTTTGAATTGTGTTCTTTTTCCACTGTAAAATTAATATTATTATGGTAATTATTAGAAAAATCCAGGAACCGGTATGCATCGAACTCATGTTTGAATAAGATAAAAGTGTCGTCCACAGCGTGAGTAAAACAGAGGGCGGAAGGCCAGGGGGCATTTGCCCAAAATGCGCTCCTCCAGGGAGCACATGAAAATGTTCACAAAGGCAGGACCAAGCGGAGATCCCATGGCCATGACCTCAGTTTGTTTAAAAAGCTGTCCATTGAAAAAATTCCATGTCCAGCACGGCCAATTCTAAAAGAACTTTAAAATTTAAATAACTAATATTAAAATAAACAGACACAGGTTCAGGGAATAGTTTATCAATAATAATGTTTATGGTTACTCTTACAGGTACATTGGTAAATAGGGACTCGACATCAAAACTAGTCATAAATAAGTCAGAATCCTGGGATGAAATACCTTCTTTAAACTGTCCGGGGTTTTTAATTAAGGGTATACTGATTTGTGGTCAGCGGTTCCAACAGAGTTAGAGGGACGAAAAGTGTGGCCAGTTTATAATTAGGTGTGTTGTAAGAAGCCGTTTCTCATCGGGGCACTAGTTAAAGAAATGGGTGTAAGCTGTCTAACACAGAAACTTCTTATATAAGGAACCACATTATTAAATGTAAAACTACCATTAAATATGAGGACTTTAAAATTATTGGCCAAACGAAGGAACCCAACGAACTGTTGATTTTGGAAACGTTAAATATCAAATTGCAAGTTCCGACTCTAGACAAACAACCATCCTCTGCTGTCCTGTTGCTTTTAGCCAAAGTTTTCTGTCAGTCTTTGTACCTCTTGACGTTGTTAACTTTTAGTGTGTTTTTATCTTTGATGCTGAAAGGTTGGTTGTGTGGAGCTGTTTTCAGCTGTAGTTTTATGAATATATGACTTTTGCTTTTGATTGTATGTGTTGGTGTTCTTTATACACACACACACACACACACATATATATATATATATATATATATATATATATATATATATATATATATATATATATATATATATATATATATATATATATATATATATATATATGTATCAGTGAATAGAGAAAAAAATGTATTTTTTCAAGTAGAAATATCCTATTTCCATTTGGGTCAGTATGAAGGACCATAACACAATAAATCTCCCAGTCTGTCAAAACAAGTCTCCAACCATATCTTCAAGAACACACCAGCACTAACGAGGCGCTAAGAGAAATTGCATCTGGCCGTGCCTTCGAAATCCACGAGGGTCCTGCGAAGGTTAGCAGAGTGTGGGAAACACCTCACCCCCCTTGACTTCGAGGATAGCCCAAGGAAATAAGCCACGCCCACAGGTCAAGCCTAGATGTTTTGGCCAATCAAATGCCATCAGTGCCAGAGACCTAGGGACATCCTACAAGGAGTAACTACCCAATAATCAACAGGAATTCCTTAAAACACACCTCCAAAAGTTGGAATGAAGCAAGCGGAGGAGGTGCCTCAGAAAAGCAGTACCTGCCCAGAATATGACGTCATGGTTGACACAAGGGAAAATGGGAGATATAACGACAGGCATACAGGAAAGGAGATAGAGGAAAAGTCGCGGAGAGAAAAGAGAGAGACAGAGAGAAAAGCCGCAGAGTGGGAAGATAGAGAGAGAGAACTATTCCGAAGTGTGGGAAGCAGAAAAGACAGAAAGAGAAGAAGTGTTTTAGTGAAGAAAGACTCTCTCAAACAATAGTCCCCGTAATCTAATTCGTTAAGTCTCTCAAAACCATTATTTCAAAGTCTCGAAACCATTATCTTAAAGTCTCGAACCATTAAGAAACAGTTAAGAACTATAGGTGGAACTGTAAGACAAAAATCACAAATAAAGAAGAAACGGGAACAATTAATCATTTTCCCTTTAACCTCGGTAATTTACAATTTAATAACTGTTTTAAAGAGCCACTTGTTCCTACTTACAATAATTACCACATGCCCTACGCCGGACGCGGTACCTTAGTGTTGGGCCCTTTGAAGGAAAGAAACAGGGTCCGACAACAGCTGGTGGCAGCGGTGGGATATCAACAGCTAAGTGAGATAACCGCAGGTGTACAGGTAGTGATCACGAACAGTTGGCGAAACAGTGAAGTGAGATAAACAATTGAAAATAGAATAAACAAGTGATCAAAGAAAACACCAAAGACAAAACATAACATACGCTACTCTGCAAAGAAGAATTAAAATACGCCCCACGCAAACACACACAACGCTACGACCAAGCAGAAGACTACGCCCCAGAGAGAGAGAGAGATGATTCCCGTGACCGAGTGAGAGCAAGATCCCCAGCTAAGGTGCAGTGACGGAAGGATGGTGAAGAAGAAGGCGAAGAAGAAGACGAACGAACAACCTAACCCTTGGATGAAAGCCTACGAATAACGAAATCAAGCTGCCGAGAGAATATGCGCAGAAAGACGAGAGAAAAAAACGACTCACAGTAAGAATGTCCTTACGGTCACACACACACACATAGAATATTTTTTTTTTCTTTGAGTTAGAAACACACAAAATTAAGTCGACTAAGAACACTTGTATTGATTTTCATTTGAAAACACAAAACTCACACGTAATTTAAATAGACTTGGCAACAAGAGTTTTTTTTTCTTTTCTCTTTCTTTAACTAAGCACCTATCGATCTTTTTACTAAATTTTATACAACATTTGGTATTACTAAACTTTATTTAACGTTTGGCATGACTAACCCATAATTTCTGTATTTTATTTGTGTCATTCTACGGTTATTTTAAGCATTTAATTTCTTATGTAACATTCATTAGCTGAAATTTATATATTTTTCGATCGAGAAATCTCAACTTGTTTTTTGTTCGCTTAAAGGTGTTCAGAATCATAAGTTTTTCGAAGATTATTTTTTCTTTAATTTTTTTTGAAGCGAGTGATAATTTATTTACTTGTTTTACCAGCACTGTCAAGGATAATTGGAAGTTAAGGGATTTTTTTTCCCTTTGTTTAACACCGCCAATCGGTAATTTAGAATTTCGAGGAAATTTTAGTGATTGATTAACTTTACTTTAAGTAAGGTAGAAGTGTTTATGACCTTTTGTGAATTTTTTTTTTGTGATTTTAAGAACTGGTTGACTTTATTGGCTTTGTTATTACTGCCATTATACTCATTGGTTAAGAAAGTGTTTGTCATTAGTGAATAAATGCCCAGGAGGAGATCGGCACAAACTAATAGTGTAAGAACTCCTGTTTACACAAGAAGTCAAACCAATAATTTAACTATGGATAGGGGAACACACTCAACTAGCCCAGTCTCTGCCGCTGTAGGTACACGTAAAAGACATGCAATTAACCATATAGCCAAATTTTGCGGAAGGAAAGAAGGTCAGGGTGCCTGTAACTTAGAAAACTGGATAGAGCAGGTAGGCATACATCTTAATAACATAATAGGCACAGATAGCGAAAAACTCAGTGAAGCGAAGAGTTATCTGGATCTGGAAGCAGGGGGAGACTTAGAACGATATGTCCATTCCGAGACATATCAAAGACTTAAGAATTGGGAAGAAATGAAACAGTTCCTTAGGGAAGCATATTCCCCAGTAGGCGAAACAGATCCCGTTATCGGTCTCGCAAAGATGTTTCATGATTGGAAAGTAAATAAGGGTAAGAAAAGTAGTTCACAGATATATAAAGACTTTGAAGAGTGGGGTCAGGCATTTCCAAACAAACAATGGACAAGAACCGAAGGGGGTAAAGAAGTAATGTCACTTGAAAATTGTAAGAAATTGATGGAGTTAGCATTGCTGTTGGGAACTTTACCCGCAACCGTCCTTGCAAAGATGAACCGTAAATGGGAGACATCAGACGACGTAGCTGACATTAAAGAGGAAGTAGCAAGAATTTTAAGTAGAAATCATGAAGGGAACCCCGTATACAGACCTTTAGTCACCATAGGACAAGAAGAAAGAGGACATAATAGTTCTAGGAATCCAAATAGAATCAGAATTAGGACGTTAGGTAATACAACTCAAGGGGGATTTTCAACAGTCACGTGTTATAACTGTCATAAGAAGGGACATTATGCCAGTGACTGTCGAGGGATAGCTTACTGCCCTTTCCATAAGAGAGCCGGGCATAGCGCTCGAGATTGCAGAAATAGACCTGCTTCAGTACCTAGATATAGATCTCAGACAAGAGGCAGAGGTAGAGACCGTAGTCAGTCTCCACAAGCTAGAAGGAATAGGAGTTCAAACCCAAATAGGTATCAAGATACTAACCAAACTGCGAATATATCAGATGACACAATGGCAAATTTTCACTCCAGTGGTATAATGGGTCTTCCTTCATAATAGAGGGAAGGACCGGATTGCAAAACCTAAGCCAAACTAGACAGGTTAGCAAAGTTAATATAGGGAATGAATATAATTATAGACCAGTATTTCCCGCACATGTTGGTTTAGAGAAACCTATCACCACATTCTTTGATACAGGGAGTCCTAAGAATATAATGTCAGAAAAGGTGTATCAGATGTATTTTTCTCATTTAAGTTTGAACCCAGCAGTAGACTGCAGAATCACAGACGTTCAGGGTAATAATATCAGAATAGTAGGACAAATAGATTTTCCTTTTAAGCTAGGAAGAATTTCACTAAAGGAGAAGGTTCTAGTAGTAAGAGATATACAGTTAGGGTTTGCACATTTGCTAATTGGTTATCCAACTATGGCTAGAGAAGGTATCAGCATTAATGCACCTAGAGAGCAATTAGTGATTAGAAGGGGTCATAAAATTTCTAGAATACCTCTATGTAAATTAACAGGAAGAATCCCGACTCAAGAGCACTCTTCATTGAGAAGTATTCTAAAGAAAGACACGACAGAGGGAAGATATTCAGTATACAGCACAAGCTCTCAACAGATAAATACTCACTTAGAAACCAACCAAGAAACTTACTTGAAATTAGACAGGGAGTTAAGACTTAAACCTGGAGAGAGCGCATGGATAGAATGTACAGTAAATCCAATTTTTGAAGGGAAGGAAATTCTCACGCTTACTGAAGAAGCGCAAGTAAAGGGGGTACATTACTCTTCTAGTCTACATGAAGTCAGGCAGGGTAAAATACCTTTGCAGGTTATGAATAACAGAGGAGGAAAGGTTAGGCTAACACAGGGAACAGAATTAGGTTTAGCAGAGGTATACACCATTCCCATTCAAGTTGTAGAGAAGGAAACGGTAGCACCAATCAATAAAGAAGGTGAAAATTTAGCCCAGGACATAAAACTGAGAAGAGCTAAGATAGGGTCTCACTTGAAAGATATTAAAGAAGATTGTGCTAGAGAGAAACTCATAGATTTGCTAAGTGAATTCCAAGACATAGTCGCTATGGAGGGCGATACACTAGGTAACACAGGTGAAATAACGCATAGAATAGACATTCCACAAAACACAAAGCCAATCTACATACCAGCCTGTAGAGTAGCCCATTCCCAGAAGGAGATCATTGAAAGAGAAGTACAAAAAATGGATAGGCAAGGAATAATAGAACCATCAAAATCTCCATGGTCTTTCCCACTTTTGCTAGTTCCAAAAAAGGATAAAACCTACAGAGTAGTGGTAGATTTCAGAAGGTTAAACAAGATAACCGAAAATGATCCTTATCCAGTGCCGTCTATGAGAGATCTTATCACAACGATCGGATCCAAGAAATACTTTACCACAATAGATTTGTTGCAAGGATTTTTACAAATTCCTTTGGACGAGGAAAGTAAACCATTAACTGCCTTTAGTACAAGCAACGGTAGATATCAATATGTGAGAATGCCTTTTGGTCTGAAGTCAAGCCCAGTAACCTTTGTGAGATTAATGGATAAGATTTTAGGTGATTTATTAGGCAAGGATGTACATTGCTATATAGACGATTTGATAATAGCAACAGATACAATTGAAGAACACATAAAACTGGTAAGAGAAGTACTAAAGAGACTGAGGAAGGCGAATCTTAAATTGAAGTTAAAGAAGTGCAATTTCCTCAGAAGGAAAATAGACTACCTGGGACACACACTAAAGTGAAAAGGGTGTGGAAGTAAATGACTTAAAGATTAAGTCAATCAAAGAGTATCCTACACCTCAATGTAAGAAGGATGTGAAGTCATTTTTGGGATTAGCAGGTTTTACCGCAAGTACATAAAGAATTTTGCAACAATATCCGCTCTGCTGACGGAGTTATTAAAGGAACACGTGTCATTCGTATGGAAAACAAGGCAACAAGAAGCATTTGATGAACTAAAGGAAAGGTTAACTCATTCTCCCGTACTTAGTTTTCCAGATTTCAGTAAAGAATTCTTTTTAGCTACAGATGCAAGTCGCACTGGTATAGGAGCATGCTTAATGCAAAGACGTGATAACAAATATAATGCTATAGCATATTACAGTAGAAAGCTAAAGCCCACAGAAGTAAACTACTCAGTAACAGACCTAGAGTCTTTAGCCATAATAGATGCTTTAAAACACTTCAGGTATATCATATTCGGGTACAAGATAACTGTATTCACTGATCATTCCGCCGCAGTAGAAATGCTTAAGAATCCGAATTTTTCCGGACGTAGAGCTCGTTGGTTTATGACAGCCCAAGACTATGACATAGAGTTGAAATATGTTCAGGAAGGCCAATAAAGTGGCAGACGCCTTATCAAGGCATAGTAACCAAAAGGATAGTATAAACATGATAGGTCACGAAGCAGAACAGGCCGAATTCATAAGCAATGTATTTACCATGCATTACACAGAAGAACTTTCCAGACAAAATTTCATAAGTGAACAAAAAAGTGATGAAGATTTAAAGGAGATCTTCGATTTTGTAGAAAATAAAAGAGAATTTAGTCAAAAAAGGAACGAGCAGAACTAAGTAACAGAATTGGATGCCCCATAGACACGGTAAACGTCATAGACGACGTACTAGTTTGGATGTGTCACGAGTGTGACCCGTTTGATCAATTACTAGGAGTACTCCATAAAAGAATAGTACCAAGGAGCCTAAGAAATAAAGTCATTGAGTTAATGCATGACGATGACATGAGAGCTCACCCAGGAAGGGATGAGACAGTTAGACTGGTTAAAAGATCTTTTCATTGGAAAGGAATTTACAAGGATGTTAGTAATTACGTGAAGAGCTGCAATACTTGCAACAGTTACAAGGGAAGAACAGATAAGGAAGTACCTCTAGGGAAATATCCCATTCCGCAGACTCCATTTGAAAGAGTAGCCATAGATCTAATCACTAATCTTCACACCACGCGTAAGGGGAATAGAAATATATTAGTGTGTATTGACGCACTCACTAGATATACAGAGTTAATACCATTAACTAATAAAGTAGCTAAAGAGTGTGCAATCGCTCTGTTTGATAAGATATTTTGTAGGTATTCTGCCCCACAGCTCATTATATCTGATAATGGCACTGAGTTCAATAACTCATTAGTTCAAGAAATTTGTGATGCATTCAAGGTAGAAAAGGTAACGATACAACCGTATCATCCAGCTAGTAATGGATTAGCAGAAAGAAATAACAGAAAGGTTCTAGATGCATTAAGGCATACAGTAGGACAGGATCCTGATTGGGACGTCAATTTACCTTTAGTCAATTATCACTAAATGCTAAGTATCATACAAGTACTCAAGCAACACCCATAAAAGCTTTAATGGGATATGAACCAAGATTACCATATGCGTGGCTAAATTAGCCACTACAGCCTAATTACTCTGAAGACATTATGAAAATAAGAATTGGGAATTTCAAGGTAATTCATAAGCAATTACACAAGAATTTAGAGGAAGCTCAGAAGAATATGATAGACAGGTATCAAGAAGGATTAAGGCCAGTAGATTACAAGATAGGCGATGAAGTTTACCTCAAGAAGGAAGTAAGAAGTGGAATTAATTACAAGTTAGCCACTAAATTCACAGGGTCATACAAGGTCATAGATGTGCAAGAGACTAAGGTGAAAGTGAAAAAGGTGAATGAAGTGATACCTTCCACATATGCTGAATCATTAGAAGAAGAAGGATTTTGGATAAATAAAGATAAAGTCAAGAGAACAAAAGAAGTTAAAGAGGCAGAACTGACTGAAGAATTAGAAGAAGCTACTTCAGAAGAAAAAACTAGATATAACCTAAGAAATAGAAGAGTCACATTTCAGTAATAATGATAAGAACAAACCCGTCAATTCATCCTATTATTCCCTGTATTTGATTTCTTTGTTGCTGAGTTTGCCTTCATTGGTTGACTTAGTAATGAAACTATTTTTTTTATAATGTTTGCAATGCTTACTTTAATTAGTCGGTCTTGTAACAAAAGAATTTGGGGTTAAGGCGCCGTAACTTCGAATTTACTTTTTCTTTAACTGAGGGGAATTACTTAGGAAGCAAGAAAGTAAAGTAAAATTTCTGAAATGTAACGTATTAAAGTCAGAAGGGTTAACAGTCATCTTTAGGGATTTGCAACCCACTATCACTAATAGAAGAATGAGGTAGAAGTTTAAGACAGGTTTTAAATGATTTCAACGAGAATCTTGTTTTCAAATCACGAATATTTGTATCAGTGTACTAATCATAGAAGTAAAAGGTAAAGAAATGAGAAATACAGTTTGTAAGATTTGTGGGTACTTTAAGGGTACCTCATCCAGGAGAAATCTTGGCATAACCCATAACATGTCAACACTGAAAGGAGTGCATGAACTATACTAACACTAGAAGTAGAAATAGTAATTACTTATTTTCCCGTAGAACTAACACGTTTGCGATCTTCGTTTCTTAGAGATACTTTAAATAGCGAAAGCTTACCGATTTGTTTTGCCAGTCACAAAATATTCATAAGTACTACTTTGTTTTCCCGACCCAAGTTGCCAGTCATACTTTTGAATTAGTCATAAAAATGTAGAAGTTTCCTATGCAAAGAGAAGTCTATACTTGCATTGATAAAGTCAGGCAACACATACACAAGTTACACATGTTAGTTACACAATGTTTGAATACACCCAAGATACAAGTAAGGACATTATCATTCATTTGTAGCAGCGAGCCCAACAAGAAATCCATGAAGACGGCCAAGAAATGAAGATTGCCGCCTTATGATTGTACAGATTGATTACTTTTAAGAATTTAAAATCCACCTGTTAGGCAGCTAGGTATGAGGGCTGAGTAAATCCAAATGTAACTTGGATAGATAATTGCTAATGTTTCTTTGCTCTTTTATGTCATTTACGATTGTTTAATACTTAAAGCCAGATACATAGAAGGAATTTGTCATACAAAACGTGCATATTGTTAGGAGCCCTCATAGTCCATACTGTTTTGTTTATTTAGAAAACTGCCAGGCGCCAGTTAGGTAGCATGGCTGAGACTGTATCGAGTGAATAGAGAAAAATGTATTTTTTCGAAGTAGAAATATCCTATTTCCATTTGGGTCAGTACGAAGGACCATAACGCAATAAATCTCCCAGTCTGTCAAAACAAGTCTCCAACCATATCTTCAAGAACACACCAGCACTAACGAGGCGCTAAGAGAAATTGCATCTGGCCGTGCCTTCGAAATCCACGAGGGTCCTGCGAAGGTTAGCAGAGTGTGGGAAACACCTCACCCCCCTTGACTTCGAGGATAGCCCAAGGAAATAAGCCACGCCCACAGGTCAAGCCTAGATGTTTTGGCCAATCAAATGCCATCAGTGCCAGAGACCTGGGACATCCTACAAGGAGTAACTACCCAATAATCAACAGGAATTCCTTAAAACACACCTCCAAAAGTTGGAATGAAGCAAGCGGAGGAGGTGCCTCAGAAAAGCAGTACCTGCCCAGAATATGACGTCATGGTTGACACAAGGGAAAATGGGAGATATAACGACAGGCATACAGGAAAGGAGATAGAGGAAAAGTCAGAGTCAGGAGAGAAAAGAGAGAGACAGAGAGAAAAGCCGCAGAGTGGGAAGATAGAGAGAGAGAACTATTCCGAAGTGTGGGAAGCAGAAAAGACAGAAAGAGAAGAAGTGTTTTAGTGAAGAAAGACTCTCTCAAACAATAGTCCCCGTAATCTAATTCGTTAAGTCTCTCAAACCATTATTTCAAAGTCTCGAAACCATTATCTTAAAGTCTCGAACCATTAAGAAACAGTTAAGAACTATAGGTGGAACTGTAAGACAAAAATCACAAATAAAGAAGAAACGGGAACAATTAATCATTTTCCCTTTAACCTCGGTAATTTACAATTTAATAACTGTTTTAAAGAGCCACTTGTTCCTACTTACAATAATTACCACATGCCCTACGCCGGACGCGGTACCTTAGTGTTGGGCCCTTTGAAGGAAAGAAACAGGGTCCGACAACATATATATAATTTTGCCGAGATATTTAAATGTTCTTTTCGTTATTTATAATTTTTTGTACTTTTGGCCTCATTTTTAGCCAAGTGTGCAATAATTTAAGTCTGTGAGTTGTAATTTTACCATTAAAATTGTTTTAGCTTTTTCAGCTATTGGATCTCATATTTTATTTTGTAGAAAATCCCTAAAGATGTGGCGATGTTGTCACGAAATGTAGTATTAAAACAAAATGCGTATCTCATCGTATTCCTGCCCTTAATCTACTTCATCATATATATACATAGGCTATATATATATATACTCATATGTATATATATATATATATATATATATATATATATATATATATATATATATATATATATATATATATATATATATATATATATATATATATATATATATATATATATATATATATATATATATATATTATATATATATATATATATATATATATATATATATATATATATATATATATATATATATATATATGTGTGTGTGTGTGTGTGTGTGTGTGTGTATCTAACTGATTCATGTAGATATGGAACGTGATGAATGTATAAATAAAGGCAAATGCCACGAAAGAAAAAAGAAACAATGGAGTTGTTGCTAGGCCTTTCGACACACGGTCCTTTAATGATGAAAAATATAAAATGAAGGGCACAAGAAGGTTCATATAATTGACAGATGACATACAGATATCCTTGAGGATGGGTATTATCCCCTTGTGGATGGGTAACATGTATATGTATATATATATATATATATATATATATATATATATATATATATATATATATATATATATATATATATATATATATATATATATATATATATATATATATATATATATATATATATATATATATATATATATATTATATATATATATATATATATATATATATATATATATATATATATATATATATATATATATATATATATATATATATATATATATATATATATATATATATATATATATATATATATATATATATATATATATATATATATATATATATATATATTTACATATATAGCTTTGTGGTGGAATCTGGGAAGCATACATATATGTTCAATATTTCGTGCCATACAATTTGAACGAGTTTTGTGGGAAAAGTGCTCAGATCACATCCATGGGTGATAAGTTTGCCTCGAGATGTCATAAGGGAATGTTGTCCACAATTCCCATTCAGTGACGTCTTGTAAATATTTTACAATAAATGTACTCAGAATTTGTTACTGCTTTTAGTTCTTATCTATTATGATATTGTGTGAGCTGTAATTATAATTTTACAAAATAAAAGAAAAAAATCTTAGAAAAAACACGTATAACTTGGTAAAATTAGCATATGTTCATGACTTTGGAAAAGAGGCTCCACACCAGGTTGGAAATATTCACTTTCAACTTCCTCTGGAAAGTACAGAAATTTTTTCAAATTTCTTTTGTTATACCATGTGCATATGTATATATATATATATATATATATATATATATATATATATATATATATATATATATATATATATATATATATATATATATTTATATATATATATATATATATATATATATATATATATATATATATATATATATATATATATATATATACTGTACAGTACAGTATAATACAGTATATATATAATACATATATATATATATATATATATATATATATATATATATATATATATATATATATATATATATATATATATATATATATATATATATATACATATAGATATATATATATATATATATATATATATATATATATATATATATATATATATATATATATATATATATATATTGTATAGGCTATAAAGGCAAATGCCATGAGGGAAACGTGAAACAATGGATTGGGTGCAAGGCTTTTCGGCACACGGTCCTTTACTAGGAGACTGGTGGAAAATATAAAAGTAAGGGCACAAGAATTTGCAATTATACAGTTTACTTCCAGTTGTAATTGCAACCTTAGCCCTGTCATGTATTATTTGGACCCCGTATTAGCAAAATGTTCAAGAATGAGCTTAAAGATCAAATCACTAACTTAATTACTAATTAGTTACCCTATATATATGTTCTATGTATTTGTATACTT
This sequence comes from Macrobrachium rosenbergii, assembly GCF_040412425.1. Classification (NCBI taxonomy): domain Eukaryota; kingdom Metazoa; phylum Arthropoda; class Malacostraca; order Decapoda; family Palaemonidae; genus Macrobrachium; species Macrobrachium rosenbergii. The sequence continues at coordinate 43,365,935 of NC_089750.1, read as the reverse complement.
AATAGTTTTTGAAAATCTTCATTTTACAAAAACTGTTATTGTTTACCGAAAGGAGAATATATCAAGTGTTGTTTATATATATATATATATATATATATATATATATATATATATATATATATATATATATACAGTTATGTATATGTATATATATACATACATATATATACATATATATATATATGTGTGTGTGTGTGTGTGTATAATGATACAGGGCATAAGGAAACACTGTAGGTAAAGATATCAAGAGGAAGACAGAAAAAAATCACGGACCCGGTCACATTAGTTTTATTTTCCTCAGCTTGTTTAGCTGCAAGTTCCCTAACAAACAAGTTTTATAACCACAGTTAAAAAAAAATAGCCGTTTGCTGCAGTATTTACATTAAAGAAATGTTGTGTAATTCTTCAGTAACGGCAAATCCTTTGGCACAATATTGAGATTACACCTGCCCCATAACACACGACAAGGAAGGTTGTTCAACGAAGAAGTACAAAGTGAAAAGGTTCAGCTTGAGCAGAAACATCGCTACATACTATGTCAGCAGCAGCATTTTGGAGGAGGCAGAGCATTCATTTCCTTCGTGAAGCCAGAGTCAGAGGGTGCTGCAATAAAGAGTAGCAACAATCTGCACTCACTGGAAACGGGTTATGAACTACTGATGAATGAAAGTATACCATAGGGAAACTGAATAAAAATTTATGGTGACTTGATTGTAATCAGGCATGATATGCTATGTGCTTTCTGAATGAAGCAATGCCCTTCATACATAAGTAAAGAATTGAGCACCCATGTAAATTGATTGTATGTTCATAGGGCGGCAAGGAAGCGGAAGTATACAGACTTTATGATACATACTTATCAAATCAGATTTCCATCATCTTTACAATAAGACGCCAAATTTTCCTTACAGAGCACATACTTATAACCATTATTAAAAAAAAAAAAGAATAAATGAAAGGTTGTCATCAGAGGTTTACTCACCTGACCATCATCAAAAGCCACGAGGACCACTGCAGCTTTTTTCAAGGAAGTCTTCTTCTCCCCTCCCTATAAGAATATTGAGTTCACTATGTATTGAACCTGCATAACCTTCGAACCTACTTCACTTACCTCAAAGCTGGAAGAATCAATCAAGACTGGAATCTGAATTTGTATGTTGGTGGTTTAGTTAAGAACTTTATCACCTTTCGACAAAAAAATTCTCTAAAATTTTATTCCGATTGTGTAAGTCAAAAAACACATTATACGTGAAGGACATGCCATACCTCATAAAACTTCCTTAAAATGTGACTAAGATTTTCACAGAGGAAATCCTTCTAAAGAAAAGATTGGTTTCCTAACTGAGGCTCTGCAGCCTTGAGTAATGGTAGTGACACATATTAGCCGAATGATTCGGTACACTATGTTATTTCTAGATTAAGATGAGAAGACATACTAATGCAGATATGAACACACAAATAAACACATTTCACTAAGCATTATGATATTTAGGCATCAGAAAACCTCATTATAATAGAAATGAGCACCATAACTTCCGTGGTGACAAATTTTGTTGTAACTAAAAAGAAGTGTGGTTGTTTTCAAGGCTCACTGGAGTTACACGGAAGCATGCAAAAATAATGATTTTAGTACAGCACGTGAGTGAAAGCAAAGTTGCAAGCAGATATTTTTCTGATAATTATCAAGTTAGCTATTAATGTATTTGTAGAAGTGTGAGTCATGATAAATTTTCTTGAACTATTACATGCTCAGTCTCGAGGCCTCGCGACTAAACAAAGTAGATGGGCAACGCTATATTTGTTACAATAAGAGTAGCAAGCTTACAAATACCAGAGACTGAAAGAAGAGTGCTAATCAACAGTATGCCATAATGATCTACAGTAAATCCACAAACAGGTGAAAATTTTGTGTGTGCTGTATGTAATCTTTTCAGTTACTTTAGGGAATTGTTAGCGTCTTAAACATCGAGGGTTCGAACCCAACCTGCAAGAAAGTTTCTCTACTCACACTTCAAGGCTGACAGGGAAATTTATCGAAAACGTTATCCGAGAATACAAGGACCTCAGCGGAACTGCTGTTTTCCCTTATCAGAAATTTTAACTGCGAACTCTGCACTCCACTAATGGAAAGGGTCAGATATTCCTTCCTTTCTGAAGGGGATTGAATATTTGCTGCATTTGCTGTAAACCAAAAATATTTCCATGGCTCTACAGATCATCCCAGCTTGTAGTCTCATCTATAATTCACGTACAATAATGCTGCATGATGCAAAGATAATCATGACTTTGCAATACCAAGCGTTAATATTATCACGATAATCCAAATGCAAATATCTTTAGGGATTTCTCAGAACTATAACCAGTTAAATCTCTTAGTGCCGAAATCTCGATTACAGTGGCGGATTATCTTAGTGCTGAAATCTCGATTGAAATGACAGATATTGTTTTCATCATTTCCGTTATTTCAATCATTTCCGTGTGGCTTCTTCAGCATCTTATGAATTTCAAAATGACTCGCTTTCTTTCCAGGTGCGATGGCTTGTCGACGAATCTATTTTTTCAGAGATAATTTTCTAGAACTTTTGAACATGAAATTCTCGATAACTGATCCGGATCAGATACAGACAAATTATATGACAACAGGTGACCACGTCAGGAAAAACCTGGCACCCATTGTCTGTCTACCTGGCCGGAACCAGTTCCAACTAAACTGTCTTTACACAAGTGTTGGCTACCTCACTCATTCACGTTTCTGCCCTGGTTTAGAACGGGTGGCTTTCTACTTCATCTACGAACTAGTAGATTTGTGCTGTGTTCACCTTACTCTGTAAATTCTGAATAGTAAGTATCATTTTTCTAACTAATATCAAGGAATTTCTGAACATGCATTTACAGGAATACCCATTAAATTTCTATGACAAATATACATATATATATATATATATATATATATATATATATATATATATATATATATATATATATATATATATATATATATATATATGTGTGTGTATATATATACATATATGTATATATATGTATATATATACATATACACATATATATATGTATATATATATATATATATATATATATATATATATATATATATATATATATATATATATATATATATATATATATATATATATATATATAATATATATATATATATATATATATATATATATATATATATATATATATATATATATATATATATATATATATATATACATATATATTAACTTTATCACATACACAATTGTTCTGTGCATTCGTAGAATTACTAAAAGGACCTCATTCAAACTGGATGGTATCTAACGGAGTTTTTATTCAGAAAAAGTTACAAGCTTTCATGGACAAACATGGAAGCTTGTAACTTTTTCTGAATAAAAACTCTGTTAGATACCATCCAGTTTGAATGAGGTCCTTTTAGTAATATATATATATATATATATATATATATATATATATATATATATATATATATATATATATATATATATATATATATATATATATATATATATATATATATATATATATATATATATATATATATATATATATATATATATATATATATATATATATATATATATATATATATATATATATATATATATATATATATATATATATATATATATATATATATCGATTAGAGAGACAGAGAGAATTTCGCTGCAAATTGCATTCTTCTGTAAAATATACTATGCATACTGTTAAACGTTTCTCGTGACGCCAAACAACATTAAACATTTTTTATTTTCCTTCGGTCCAACCATGGCACGAAAAACAGGTTTCACTTCGATCTTCAGTGACGTAGATTCCATGGAACCGCAAATCCCAAAAATACCCGAATGTTTGCCTTTACCCTTAAAGTCTGCTGAGTGATCGTATTAGAAATCCAGGACTTGGTTCCTTTGGCTCCCATCCAGGGCTCAGTTTTAATTGGTCATTACCTCAAATCTCACCGTATTTAAGGTAATTGTAAGATAATGGGATTTTAAAGGAGGTGCTTCTAAAGTAATCAGTGACAAGAATCAGATAACACTCAGAACCGATAGTCCTGATCATAGTCCAAAACAAGCACAGCCTTTGTCGACAAACGAAGCTGTCCCAAGCGGCAGAGAAATTGCTGGATGTTTATCCCAACGACCTGGAAGCTTCTTTTGCCGACGAGGTTAGCAAACTGGATGGCTCATCCAATTTGCTACTTTTTCGAATGTTCATATTGCCGAAGAGACATTAGCGAAGAGATTTTACTTTCGAACTAATCACGACAGGAGTGTACTTGAATGTTTCCCCAACATGGAAGTAGTTCTGAGAATGTACTTGATTGTAAAGGTGATCAACTGCAGTGCTGAACGTTTATCTTCCAAGCTGAAGTTGCTTGAGACACAAGAACAGCTTGTGAAATTGCTATCATGAGTGCTGAGTCAGGCATCCTCATTGGATTTTGAAGATAAAATATGGGAATTTGCCATTAGCAAGTCGAGAAAAGTACCTGAACCATAAACTCTCCATTCAAAAAAGAGTCGTGCACGGGGGCTGTGCATCATGCTTGTAAATGTCTGAGCAAGAAGACGAAAATTTAGGTATGTCAGCAAGTGTTCATAAACCTTTATTTTTCCTGCTTTCTGATGAGAATTCTGCATTGTCTAACATACAGGAAAGAAGCCACAATGTTAAATTAAAAGGTGTATATTTGATGTAATTTTCCTTTGATGTTTGTATGACTCATGTTTCCACTTTAAAACAAAAAATATCTCACTATAGGAGAGGTAATTCTAATGCATGGAAAATCTAGGGGAATGCCGAAATCCTTTGGGGTGCAGTTTATTATGCTAATGCCTGTGCTAATGCCTATCGTGTAGGGGGTGGGGCTAGTAGCGACTTATTTATCTGTTTATTTATTTTTTATATATTTATTTATTTATAGTCTAGTTGAGCATAAGTAAATAATGCAGGATCATATCGTCATTTGGTACTCCTAATGGCCACGTGATGACTTTTCACTGGCTAAAATTGGCATGACGCGACAGTAAATCGCCACCGCTGCTCCTCTAACTCACTCAGAGGTCCAAAGGAAGGAAGACTCAGAGTCGAGTTTTTTCTTCTTCTTCTTTTGAGTTATCTACTACATAAATGAATACTGTATATTCCCTTGCCCATTAATTTTCTGTTCGAGTTGACATGATGCTTTTATTCGTGTTACTTTAGCAGTATGGTCAACTTATTTTGGGATCATCGCACATGGGTCGGCAGCAACAACAACTTATTGTGTAAGAAGTTATGAAAAATCCCATTTATACTCAAATCTTTTATATTTGATCATATTCTCTCATATTGTGAAGTTCTGTGGTAGTCATTGCCATTTGATGGTAAAGATGGCACAGTTTTAGGGAAAAATAACATTTGACTATGAAAACACTAGATGGGCCCACTACCTTAAACTGAATGCCACAGCCCCCCCCCCCCAATCTTAAGTCCGGAGCGGCGTTAATGAAAGTTAGAGCTTCACTAACTCGACTTAGCTTAATTCAATTTGCAAGTTTGAGTGTTTTCTCTCTCTCTCTCTCTCTCTCTCTCTCTCTCTCTCTCTCTCTCTCTCTCTCTCTCTCTCTCTCTCCAACAAATCGTAGTTGACGAGTAATACAAGAGGTCTTCTTGGCGCTCCCAAATTCTTCCTCTCCTTTCTTAGCTTCCATCTTATGTCACCCTGACACTTGAGTGTTCCTCAATTTCTTGTGCATTCAGTAATCAAATATTAGATGAGTAATTTGTCCAAAATGTCTCTTGAAATTTAGAACTTCCTCTCTTAATGGACAAATTTCACCAGAAATAAACAAATTTAGCTTAATGTCCCAAAGTGCATTTCTTACACCTGTTCGTAGATAATAATTTAAGGTAATGTCTGTCTGTCATACTTTTCACATTAAAATGAACGACGGTTGGGTATCGTCTAAAAGTTCAATATATATCCTTTATGACTAAACACAACGCCGCCAACCCCCTTCTCTCTCTCTCTCTCTCTCTCTCTCTCTCTCTCTCTCTCTCTCTCTCTCTCTCTTAGCACCGTGATGCAAGAGGTACCGAGATCAGCTTTCAGATGATTCTTCCGTGTTCACACTCACTTTCAAGGCATATTCTTGCGCTCTCATCCGCAGGCAGTTCATAATCTGGAGTGAAGAGAGAATGTCGTCGCAAGCTACCAAATTCTTCATTGGCTTCGCAACTGCTACCGTCTTCATGGCTTTGTACGGTTTTTATGAAAACGGAACGTATTTCCGACGCTATATGATGGCACAAGGTACAGCATTTAATCCATTCTGTATTGTTGGCACTTTATTATATTTCTTTTCGGTATTCATCTTCTATCAAATTAAGCATTTGAGAGTCATTGATTTTTCTCCTCTTCTTTTATCGACGTTAATTTCCTCTCAATTTTACCAAATAAAAAATGGTTGTAATCGTATCTTGAAAATGTTATTTCTTTCTCGTGTATATAGGCTTAGGAATTATTGCAAGTGTTCACTGCATGCAGGTAACAAAAAAGTGTAAATAATAATAACTTCACCTTCACAACACATCTTTCTGTAGCACTTAAAAAAAGTAATGGAAGGAAACAACACGCTTGATAACATCTTGCAACATCGTTGTAAAGGAGCAAGGTAGGATTCGCATCGAGGAAATGCGATAGATAACAACAGACTCGTAGGGGAGGAGCCGTATAGGTTTAGGCAACGGAGTGGGTGTACAGATCAAATCTTTATTTTACAGTGTTGCGTGAAAAGTCTTGAGAGTGAAGGGAACGAGATTTATGGTGCCCAGGGGGTACTAGAGAAGGCTAATGACAGAACTAATAAAGTCTATGTGGATAGTGCTGACGATGTATAATGTAGAACAGTAGAAGGTAATTTGTTGACAGTAAATAGAAGTTCTTTCTACAAAAGTACTACTTGAATTAGAAAATGAGAACGGCTGTTTGCTGTAAAAGTAGGTCTATGTGAAGGGGGTGTTGTAAGCATGTCTCTTGAGTAGTTTTATGGATGGAGCAAAAAGAGACTAGAGACATGGGGAACATATTTGTTTTTCTTTGGAGGCACACTCTATTAGTGGAAACTGCTCGATGGTTACAAAGTCACAGTGTATATATATGTATATACATACATACATACATACATACATACATACATACATACATACATACATATACATATATATATATATATATATATATATATATATATATATATATATATATATATATATATATATATATATATATAAGACGAGCTGATGCAGCAATTTTCTCATACATTTCATCTTTTGGTGCTCTATATACTCACCTAATGTCTTTGCTACTTCAGATATTGTGTGATACACCAACTAGCTCATCTCCTTATTGCTCATTACATTTCGTCTCAACACCTTCGAATCCACCACTTCGACACGTCTTCCGGAACACTGTCGTCAATATGAAGTGTGAACAAAAGACAATAGAATAATTTTTGTTATATTTGTTTGCCAACTGGGTTAAATAAAATGATAGTGATGATGACAACTCATTATAGATCATTGCTCTGTCAAGTTGTCGCAACAATGAACAAGCCACAAAATTAATATAGGCACCCATTCGCGTGCATTATCATCGTTTTCTTTAGCGTATTTTATATAATGCGTTTTCTTTAATGATCCGGTAGACGTTGATACTTCCATCGGGATTGATCATAGAACGTCGATAACTGGCCCTACTCTTGGTGCGCTGATAGTTATTACAAGCAGTAGGCAATTATTTCACTTGCGATAACTAATGAAATCAGTTAAACCCAAAGGTCTCGAGTTATATTGTTAACAAGCGCACACACACACACACACAAAATGGCAAAACTTTAGTATTATAACCCAAGGGAGAACGGAAGTAAAAATATTAATCGAAACCCTGCAGTGAAATTCCTGGTTTAGTACTAAGAGAATGTTTTTCAACACCGATGTGGAATCACGGTACTTAATACTGCATCTCTACGAAATATATCGTCCCGATCCGATTTTTTTTTTTTTATAAATGTATATTAATCTTTTTTGTAACATGAAAAGTAGAACTGTGGTGAAACTTTAAAGTTTTAGGCACACATTCGGTACGATTTCATTCAACCTTAAGCCCTCCTGCCCTAGCTTTGAATGAGACCAAGTTACAGTGCTGAGGAGTTTACTAACTTACTTAAATGTACCATGAAGTCAAGAAACATTATATTCTTTCCAACAAAGTGCAGTTGAGAAACAATCAACTATATTTTGCACCAATTCTTTTTGGGTGATGCTACACGGGTTCACAAATACGATTTAAAAAGTTTAACACATATAATTAATATTTAAAGACACAACAATCATCCAAGTTACATTAAGAAGCAAGAAAAAAAAACATTAACATATTACTGCAAAAATTGACAAAACGTTACGTTACTTCTTTTTGATAGAGGAAAGCAATGGCGGAAAGGAGAGATTTCAGAATATTCTTATGAAGAAATTACTGCAATCACGCACGGCAGTTCACGAGGTGATGGGGCTGGATTTTACGAATTTCTTCTACAACTTGCCTTTCGAGTATGCTGCGAAACAGGCAGAGCTTCATGTTCTCACCCTGAAGAAAACTCGAGGAGTATATTGATAGCACAGTTGTCACATCTACAAAACTACAGGTTACGTAACAAAACCATCAACTAAAACACAAACATTAAGTTGTTTAACTGTAACCCAACATACAAAAAAAGGGTTTCGTCCAGGAAGGCAAGCTTAAACCACTGGCATGTGCCCTCACAACAAGGAAATAACATATACATTCTCCATATAAAGAAGTTTGACAACACTGCAAATCAGACGTCATTTAATTCTATAGAGATGGGATAAAATTTGCGAAAAAGGTGTTTTACTACTTTAAATATTAATGTAATTAATCTATACAAACTCATTACTATAGTTAATATAATAAAAAAACTTTCCTGTGGAGCAAAACAATCACATCAACGTATTTTTCAGTAGAAACTGGGAAATAACAAAATAAGTATTCAAGAAAATTCAGAAATTTTATTCAAGGAATAAATGGCAATTTTGACATTCTCCCCAAGAAAGAATCATACTAGAGTAATCTAACTGCACCCAGAGCGAATTCACCAATAACGCTATGCAGCTGTGACCATCTTAACACATCAAAAATTTAAATCAAATATACATTTTAGAGTACATCCAGGTAGAAATTAAATCCTTCTCTCTGATCAAGAAGCGGATTGCTGCTTTAACGCCGAGGTCTGGTACCACCAGAGGCACACTATCTGGCTCCTGAGTTACGACACTATCAATTCCTCTGGTAATTCCAGAAGCATGAGCCAGGATTGATCTCGCGAAGGTTTATTATTCACCACTCTACAGACTCAATCACACCATCAGACGATGGAAACACAAGAATCTTACCAATGAGAGGAGGGATCTATAGCCTTTCCTCAGATGATCTTCTAAGTCTACCATCACTATGTCTCAACTCTCTCTACATTTGCAGAGATAATCACTAGAATTAAAAATGTCTTTCCTCAAGGACACTAAATAGTCTCTCTTTTCCAAGAGTTCTAAATTTCAAGCACTGATGATAATCTAAAATTATTGTTCTCTAAGATCACTTGAACTCTATGAAATCTGGCCATCAGTTGCTGAATTGTTAAGAGGAGGGGAAATACAAACATTTCGCCCATAAAGTAACATGGAGGAGTCAAAGCTCACAATTGATCAAATGGAGAGATAAGTCAGTGGTCGAGAATTTATCACAGCTTGAAACCCAACAAGTAGAGTTCTCAACTCTTCAAAGGATACACGTTTGTGATATAAGGCTTTGACAACATCCCTTTAGAACACCAATACAAGTCTATAAAAGCCCTAGACCAGTTTGCAGTAATGAATTTCCAACAACACAATTTCCTCTGGCAGCGACTTACCTCTTGGTTCATCCACACAATTTCCTTCAGGAAATTATTAAATCCAACAAAATTCTACCATTGTCAGATATAATGACTCCGGCAGAGAATGATATGCTACAAAGCGTCGAAAAGCCAGTAGGAAAATCGGAAGCAGCCATGGAATGAGTCAATCTAAAATGAACTGCTCCTGCCTGTACACAGGTAAATAGACATATAAAGACCTTTCTCTCCAAGCTGCCCCATGATCAAAACATTAATAGCACCAGTATAATCAACTCCTACTGATTGGAAAAAGATCTATCATATCTCACTCTTTCTGTGGGTAATGGTGGAGGAGGAGGCAACACAACTGTTTCTTGGTTAACTTGACACAAACATACACTTTGACAGAATTGATTTGATAATCTGTCGTGCTTGTGCCCAAAAAGTTTCTCTAAACAATACCAGTACAGAATTGACAATTACAATGGTGATGATGTTTCATGCAAATGTCTAACTATCAACACTGTTAAATAACTTGGAAGGCAATAACATTAAGTAATTGGTATCATAAGACATGGTAGCGTTTTTCATGCGACCCCGAGACTCCACTCAGATTTTCCTCATCAACAACAAATTCAACTGATTACAGAAATTTTAATATCCATGGACACTCCATGTGAATTCTTATCACAGAGGTACATTCTGGTAGTAGAAAAATGTTGTTTCTGTTCATGAGGACAAGGGGCTTTGCCATTTCTGTTAACAACAAACTAGAACCTTTACTGCATTTATTAAGAAAAGCAATATTGACTTCATGATACGTTTTTCTAAGCTTACTTAAATTAATGAAGTGGGATGTCAATTAATGGGGCTGGGAGGGCACAAACTTAGGTTCTGAAAGAATTTCATTAACATGCACAGTTTCAGAAGTAAAGATTGGGGATAATCACCAGTTGTGCCATTTAGGCCACATTCCAACATAAGGAATTTTGCGCCAAATCTTTACTAGTACTACCCTGATAGAATATCGCTGGATTATCCTAGAGGGGTATACTGCAGAGGAAACTCTGAATTCGTTAATTTCAGTGACTTGTTTCGTACATAGGAATTTTACCATTATTGTTCTTCACCAACAACAGAAACCATGGAGTCACTCCAGAGAGTGCAAGAACTCAATCTCAAATCATCATTCTGGCATTGTCTTCCAGCAAGTTTCTGCACCTGCTGACAAGGCTGTCAATTCCAAACGCGGAACACTGTTTAGGAATGGTGCAACTTTACACTTACTGACCAGTAAATTGCTTACAATTTCTTGAAATCAATCACATAGGCAGCAGCTCCATATGCCTTGTTAGAGGTACTGCCAAAATACATGCAAGTGAACCTTCAGGATGTACAACAACCTAGGAAACTTTAAACTTTCTACATTTCTAATTATGCACTTGCAAATTTCATCAAACCTTGAACATAATGGATTTTGGCAAAGGGTCATCTCACCCGTAGTTACTCCACAAATATTTAAGAAAATATTTACCTCTCACCTGTATTGTGATAAATAATCCCAGAGGATCAAACATTCGAGTTTAATACTGATAAAACCTTTTCGCTTGGTTAAAGGTCCTTTATAATTACAATTTACTCTTCAGTGACATCTCATCTTGTGTTAGATAATACCAAACTCAAAACGTTCACTCTTTCTTTGATAACATCTATGGTTCTGTTAAACTCTGAACTATTTGACCCATTCTCAGAGGCATATTAGCATTCAAGAATCATTTATTACTGGATACTCATCCATCAAGACTGACACATCCTGTAAGTTTTACTAAAATTATCTACATAGAAATTCTTCATCAGATGATGCAAGGATTACTGCATGAAGATAATGATGTAAAGGGTTTGCTGGTAAGAGAAAGGGGAGATAGAGCTCAAAACAAACTACACAAACCGGTAAGCAGTAGACTTCAAATCGGAGTGGATCAGTTATCCATAGAAATCTGCAATAATCACGACAGTCAGGTGAAATTATCCTTAAAAAGGCTTTACTTGATATCTGGAAATCACAGCTACTGGGTTTGTACGGAAACTCAACACAGGGAATCAAAAGTTTAGTAGTTAATAGGGACCAGTTATCAAACAATCGTTTGGCGAAAGTTCTCCTTTAGCCTGGAAGAAGCATTAAAAACTATTCGAATGGGAGTTGTTTCTGGAATCCTTCCAATACAGCATGGTGGGTACACGCCCTATAATAGGGAGTCTGAGGAATTAATTCTATAAACCCAGGACTGGAACGTAATCCTTTGATAATCTTATCACAATGAGCATACAAGGAGGGGCCAGATCTGAATCTATGTAGTTAGGAATTTAATTGACCAATGGCTATTCTATAGTTGGTTATAAGGTCTATTTTCATCTTTAAATGGTAAGGACACTTCATAATTTATTGTCAACCCTTTACTTTATCCTTAAACACTTAACTGATTCTCTTCTTCAGGACTAATTTGCATTGACGAATACCAACACTTTCTAAATCCCATAATTTTCTAACTTCACAACAAGAATTGATAGGATTTCCTCTACTTCTATTCTTGAATAACATACATTTGATGTAGTAATCTTCAATGGATCTACATCATTACAAGACCAACTAGAAGAGGTCCAAAATTCATAGTGCACCACCAGAACTATTCAATATCTGTATTCCAGAGCAAATTTGACTGTTGAATGAATTTTCCAGTAATCAGCTCCAACACCAATTCTATACCATTCACTCATCTGAATTTAAATCATTATCTGCTAATTTTATGCTCTTACTCAAGTCACATAACGCAGCTGAATTTCATTTCTAAAACCTGAGAATAAATTTGAATTAACTCTATCGAATGCAATGGCATTAATGACAGTACGAATCTTACCTAGTCTCTTACCACAACTCTTACTATATTACAACTAACTCTATGGCGCATCAATTGCCAAATGGTTTTACCTTTAAGGCTACTGTTGCTATGACGGTAGATCAAGCTTATGAATCCATTCCGTTGCAATAAACGTTCTTTGTGCACCAGAATCAAAGAGTGCTCTCTCAAAGGAACGATATCCATTCTCGACACAATTACATTAGCAGGAAGAGCAGTCGAAACAGAACTCTATTAGTTCGAGAATGATCAATACCCAAAGAAGCAGCCATAACTACTGGGAAATCACCTTACTACAGCACCTTAGAATCATTATGAGATTTCCAGAATTAACATTTGACTTACTAACATTAGTACTATTTACACTAACTCTTGGTGGAGCAGGATTAACAGGTTTTCGTTTTCTTACAAATCATCGGGTAATGAGGCCCATCACATATATTACATTCGGTTTGTTTACATTCAGAGAATAAATGACCTCCTTTTGAGGCAAGTAAAGCACAATCTAAATATTTAACTCGTCCCTCTACTATCAATGGTTTTGAAAGTCTACAATCGCGAGAGGTATGGTTCGATGAGCAAAACACACAATTATGGTAAGAACTACTTATTACTAGGCTTTACTGTTACTTTGTTGTGCTTCTGCACGTTTTGCACATTTGAGGGAATCACTTTAGAATAGTTACCCTGATCACGTTTTCTTATTAGAATTTCACCTTCGTAACAAAAATTCCATTAATTCACAAACATATTTCAAACCTGGAGTGAAATTTGTTTCAAATCAAGAGATATACTATTATGTTTATTAGCTATAGTTTTATTGTGTTTGTGGTGATAATTTCTCTGCATATTATACTAGAGAAATGTAGTTCATGGTCTCTTAAGATCTAAATTCAATGGGTTCTATTTGTAAGATAATCTTCTCATATTTCAATTTGAACGTGTTCAAATCCTATTGTATGACTGGGAGGGACTAAATGCGTTAATTTGACATAAGCTCACGTTTCAATTTGTCCCATATCATACTTCTCCTTAAGGGTCTGAATAATACTGAATAATTGGCATTAGTGACAGGCAAACCTTCTATGGCTTTAAATGTTGTCCTTTAAACTAGCTTCTGAGGGTAGAAAACTTCAATCACATTGGAAATATCCATACGATCGTGAACCAAACTGTTAAATATATCCCAAATGCACCATTTTTTCTTCCCTACCGCTAAATCTTGTGTATCTTAACTGGAGTTTAGGGGAGGGAGAGGGTTAATAGGAGCGAAGGGAGAAGGCAAAGCGGGCTGTTGATTTATATCTCCCGTGTCAATCTCGCTCATAGTTTTCTCGTGCAGTAGCATAGCGCTTTCTTACACATCTAGTTATTGCTCTATAACTTCTACATAAAACTATCATATTCACTTCATCCTGTGAAATAATCGTCACATTCTGTGACCAACTGTTCGAAACGTCGTAGACCCTCAATAAGACAACGTTCATACATTACAAGCGGGTCGATTTTGGTGTATCAGTATCACCAATGTAGTTATCTGTCCTTATCAAGCAAATCTTGTAAGGAAATAATTTCCTTCAATAACTACCTTGGAATCTTGAATCCATTTTCTGTTAATGGATCAATAAGAAACTTGCTCAAATATCAAAATGTATGGCAAATTATCTAAACTTGATTGAAAATATAACTAATCTTATTCATAGGTCGAATAACATTCACTGAATACGATAATTTGACCACGTGCTCTTTCATCACTTCACAAAATAAATCTGGTCACGAAAAACCTAAGTTCAAAATGGCTGCTTTAAATTCAACAAGAATCTCTTCACAGAGTATTCACTAAATACGAACAATAATACCGTTCCAACAATGATTATCGGCAAACACTCTGCTAATCATCACTCACAAAATAAATCTGGTCACGTAAAACCTAAGTGTTCAAATGGCTACGAAATTCAACAAGAATTTCTTTTTACAGAGGATCACTAAATACGAACAATAATGTTCCATAACAATAGATTACTTGGCAAACACTCAAGTAATTCAATACTCACCCTGCTCACTAAATAACTTTGACACGCCAGCTACACTAAAAATGACTTTATAGCCATCCATCACCAACGTGAACTTTATCGTAAAATTATCTTTAACATCCAAAAATTCCTTTTGTGAATCGTTGGCATCCGGTTCGTTCGAAAGGACCAAGCAAAGTACTACTATAACTAGCAAAGAATGTGGTGAAACTTTAAAGTTTTAGGCACACATTCGGTACGATTTCTATTCAACCTAAGCCTCTGCCCTAGGCTTTCTCTTTGAATGAGACCAAGTTACAGTGCTGAGGAGCGACACTACTTTAAATGTACTCATGAAGCCAAGTAAACATTATATTCTTTTTCCAACAAAGTGCAGTTGAGAACAATCAACTATATTTCCTGCACCAATTCTTTTTGGGTGATGCCACACGGGTTCACAAATACGCATTTAAAAAAGTTTAACACATATAATTAATATTTAAAGGACACAAATAACTATCCAAGTTACATTAAGAAGCAAGAAAACATTAACATATTACTGCAAAAATTGACAAAACGTTACGTTACTTCGATAGAGGAAAACATAAATGGCGAAAAAAAAAAAGGAGATTTCAGAATATTCTTATGAAGAAATTACTGCAATCACGACGACAGTTCACGAGGTGATGGGGCTGGATTTTACGAGAATTTCTTCCATAACTTGCCTTTCTGGAGTATGCCGCGAAACAGGCAGAGCTCATGTCTCCACCTGGAAGAAAACTCGAGGAGTATACACAGCACAGTTGTCACATCTACAAAACTACAGGGTTACGTAACAAACCATCAACTAAAACACAAACATTGCTGTTTAATCGTAACCCAACATACAAAAAAAAAAAGGGTTTCGTCCAGGCAAGTGTTTAAACTACTGGCATGTGCCTCACAACAAGGAAATAACATATACATTCTCCACAGGAAGAAGTTTGACAACACTGTAATCAGACGTCATTTAATTTATAGAGATGATAAATTTTAGGAAAAGGTGTTTACTACTTTAAATATTAATGTACTAATTTATACAAACTCATTGTTATAGTTAATATAAGTAATAAAAAACTTCTCTGTGGAGCAAACAATCACATCAACGTATTTTTTCATAGAAACTGGGAAATACATCAAAATAAGTATTCAAGAAAACTAGGAAATTTTATTCATGGGAATAAATGGCAATTTTTGACAAGAACTATATAAAACAATAAAAAATAAAACTGCAAGAAAATTCCTTGCATAATGTAGGTTTTTAAGTATTTTGTCCGAATCATAATGAAATATTTCATTATAATAGATACGAACAGTTTTACCAACCATGGCATCAGAATATCATCTATATAAGAGTTTTCTGATAAAAGAAAGATCTTTCTGTTAATAGAAACAATTTTATTTTAAGTTCATAAACAAGATATAATTACCAGAAAATATGATATAATTTATAGCTTCCTTTCTTAAACTAAATAAAGTTCAAATTGAAATAGAACCTTGTTTACAAATATGAAGGAGTATTCAGATATATCAGATAAGGAAATTGGGAATATTGTTCTTACAAATGAATGGCTTAGTGAGAGTCACATAGACCTATTATACTGTAGAATGAATGAGTGGTGAATGGTAACGACACGTAGGAAACTCAGTTATCGGTACCTTATGGAGGTTACACTGGATATTAGGATGCGTCTAGCATTCATGATCTGAAACTGGCTAGAGAACCCGCTTTTATTGAATATATGGGATAAAATTTACTGCTTTTTTCCCCTTAATTGTGTTTTGAAAGATGCTGTCCTTTGATTATAATCGAAATCATTAATTTAAGTTTTTAGTAGCTAATTTTTTTCTGCTATATGAAATTTCTTAATGGTACTTTTCAATTCGACTCCTTACTCGCTATCAGCATTATCTTCTAACCATTACCGATGTTAATTAAACAAATTAATACCATACTTTTGTTTTACTGTTTTACGTCACCATGAAGAGCATAAACATTTCTCTCAAGGAGGAAATAACTTAGTCCTCAAGCATAAGGGCTCAGAATTAGGCCAAACAGACAATTCTATGAGGCCATTCGGCACTGTGATGATCAGTTATATTTTTGAAAAACGACTGTAAAGGAAATACATTATTGATTATGAAAATCCAATAGCACACAATAGGCCTACCTACTAAGAAAAGTTAATGCATATTATAAGATACCCCGCTTTTCACAGATCAGGCAAGGATCAGTAGTCCTAGCCAAAAATTTTTATGTTAATATTCAACATTTTCCTACATTTTGATTATGACAAGTAAAAATGTAATCATAGTTATGTTTTTAATGTTTTATATGCAAAATATATAGGTCTAAAAATGGTGTAGGCCGAGTCACAAGGAAAAAATTAATGCCACAAATCTTACAGAAAAACATACAAAGGAACAATAATAAATTTAATTTCCATTAAATGGAGTGTTATTTAGCTTGGCTCCTAGGATACTGATTGCTCGCATAGTATCCATTAGCGAGTGACTCATTCGTTTGTTTCAGATTAAGCCAGCCTTGTGCAGGCACGGCCTCTTGCTTTAGGGCAACCTGTAACTGAGTGTCTGAGAAACTGTCAGTCTGTCTGGCCATGGCACATCATGAGCCAGCGCCGCCTGGCCAGTAATTGCCAAATACCGCTTGTTGAATATTGCCATATGCCCTTTGTCTGTAACATTAAGGGAACTGATGCAATATTTTGCATCCTAATTGTACAAACAATAGCTACCTAGCTACAATATATATATATATATATATATATATATATATATATATATATATATATATATATATATATATATATATATATATATATATATTAACCTTCTATCACACAGGCTCTAATAAAGAAAAAATAAAACTACAGAAAGTCACAATTTTTTTTTTTATCTTATTTCCCTTTTATAGATGATAATGATGTGAGCACCCAGGCCAAGACGCCAAACCCTTCGCCAGTCATCAGTTACGATGCACTAGTGGTAAGAAAATCTTTAAAAAATATTTGTTTTTGAACGACAGTGCCACTGCAACAATAATTTTTTTAAATGTTACTTTTGCTGTGTCAGCAGCCAGATGACTCGAATTCGACTCGTTAATGCAGCTACTGACGATCACAAGTGATACAAAGGACATACAAAAAAAAAAAAAAAAAAAAAGATGCTCGTGAAAATAAAAACCAGAGCTTTGACATTTGGGTCTTTTATTCACCTGGGAGTTTCCATAATTCCACTTATAAATGTTCTGGTATTAATACTTGGGGAATCGCACATAAAAAATAGTTGAAAAATATCTCCTAACAATTTAGATGGAATAAGAAAATGAACCATGATGTACTTTAAAAACCAAACGATTTTATTCAATTATATTGTTGAGACCAGTCAAGACTTTAAATCGGGATATACATTGTTAAATTAATGTTTTTTATTCAACAGTCGTATAGAACCGAAGATTTTGACAGATTCCATCGCAAGGATTTGTCAAAATGCTGCTGACCCCATATCCACGATTCTACCTTTTGTGAATCCCCCGTTATGCACTGACACTCATTTCAGCAGTCTGTTGGCATGCGCAAGCAAGACCAATATCCCCACTACACATCGTTGCTATTAAAGATTAGAATAATAAGTGAATAGTTTAATTCGCAAACAGCTGCATGGTAAGTATACACTGGGAGAATACCCTCCGCAAAGATAATTATTGTCACTTCACCACAGACGTTTGCTGAATCACTTTCAAAACAGTCATCCGCAACAGGATGAGTTAAGTTTATTTTGCCCCAACGTTCCAGTGGTATTAGAAGCAGTGGTAACATCTGCGTTTGTGATAATAATGGTTCACTGACAAATTTAGCAACCTAGTTAAACGTATTAATCTTGATTTCCTCTTCGTCAGTACTGCGTGTGTTGAAGTTTTATCGAAATAGTTTGAGAATAGAAGAGCGGATTGTGATAAAATTCTGCAGATTCCATTGCTGGAGGACTCCTTCCATATGATATGCTTCTGGCGAATAACGATGAAGATTTAGCGTAGTTTTCGTGGGGGGTGTAACGGCTCTTCATCGACCCCCACAAAAAGTTAACTGTGTGAGGGAGGGCGTCACCCAGCGAATGTTTTCTCTCTCAGCAGACTTTCTTTAAGCTTCCAGTGACCCTTCTCACAGACCGAAGGACTGCAAACCAAAGACATAACCTCCTTGGCAACGGTGGGTAGACTCAAGTTGAACTGAATCACTCAATTCCCATCTGACGTGAACATTTTCCACCAGCATCTTATCAGTCATTATCAAAACAACAAATAACTGTGCAAAATAGGCCACATCCAATACCAAAGGCACTTCATTACATCACCAAATCTGAAGATTTAAAGTCGGAACTTTCCTGTTGCATTTGCGAAAATCATTTTATTTATAAAAGAAATTCTATTCTTGCTCTGTGGTTGAAGCCAGCATATTTCTGTA
>NC_089750.1:43331526-43341526 GCF_040412425.1 Macrobrachium rosenbergii | reverse complement strand
ACTGTACAGAAGTAATCATATATTGCTCATTTACATTTGTTTTCTTATACTGTACACGAAATTCTGTGAATAATTTGTTTTTATTATTCCTTGTCGCATAATTATGGCCAATAATGGTCATTATGACAGGTTGCTTGTATGATGAGCATGTGTTGGGTACTCTGTTACTGAAGGTATTCGCAGTGATATGAGATTTCAGGGATCAATGTATACTGTAATGGGGTCTTACTTTATCATTTATACACACACACACACACACACACACATACACATATACACACATATATATATATATATATATATATATATATATATATATATATATATATATATATATATATATGTGTGTGTGTGTGTGTGTGTGTGTGTGTGTGTGTGTGTGTGTGTCCATGTGTGTGTAATATAATATAAAGGATCGATAAATAACTTTGAGGTATTGTTTTGCAGGTTTTGCAAACGGTGCCATGGGACAAAGTAAGGATCCACGTAATGGACGTGGAGTCGGACAAGATCCCCGAGGGCAGAGATTACCTCATTCGCTACATGGAGGACAGAGGCTACAAGTACCTTGGCACTAGAACTATCGATGCCTTCTTCGTCTCGTCTGAAGTATGGAACAACGTCCTGAAAAAAGTCAATCCTTTATAATAGCAATGATTTCATGATGGCACTAACTTTGATAGCGCTGACTTTATGATAGCGCCGACTCTGTGATAGCACCGACTCGACTTAATGCTTTTCTATTTTGTGTTTGTTACCTGCGAGTCTTATTCTAATAAATATTAAAATAGTCAGTCGTATGCTTATGCTCATCATAAAAAACACACACACACAGCTAGTTAACTACTGCGATCGATTATTGCATTCAGGTAAGGAAAGACGAAGGCTATAGTGTCAATAAAATGACGTTATCCGTAAAAATGACCAGTAGATTTTAGATATATATTTCAGTCCAAAAAGCTGTAGACGTTTAAACACTAGGTTATGATGGTAAAGGTGAGTCTATTCCAGCTCTAATAAATGTTTCTAAATTCCACAAATATATGTCTGCGTGAGAGGAAAAGTTAATATACTTTTGTAGCTGGATGGATTGATATTCTATCATTCTGATACCCCGAAGGCGCATTCGAATCTCCTCTCGGATGTCAGAAGTTTTCATTACTTTCGTCTTGGGATCTAGGATTAGCAGTGACAAGAGTGCCCAAAGAGGGGAGAAATCGATAAGTTAAGATGGCATAGACATCCCTAACTGCATAAGGAGTCTTATCCAGATAAATCTAGTGGAGATGACAAAGAGCTGCAACACTAATAAAGTCAATCTCGTTATGGAAACAGTCTATGTCAACGAAGTTTTTGCTGTGTTCAAAACTTGACCTTTACCCTCACTCTCATGCTTATCCTATATCTAAACAATGTGAACAGAAATTATGCCATTTTACTCTGTCAGATGCTGAGGAACCTGGTCTTTGCTGGCTGTGCCATGAATTACAAAAAAAAAAAAAAAAAAAAAATTGCGCGAGGGCCGACTCGTGCCAAGGCCGTATTTATGATGAATTTTACTGAAAGAAACGGACCAGGATCAGAGCTGTGTGCATGATGCGTAGTGAAGTTATGAATGGAACAGGACTGATGGTTTATATACAATGAATATTACAAAAATGGACTTGACATGTCTAGTAGTTTGTGTATGACATGCCTATTATGGACCAGGCTCAGTGCTTTATATATGTTGCATAACTCAGAAATGACTCTCACTCCAAACTGAAGCATTGGATATGTTGCAAGAATTCTGAGAATTCAGTGTACGTACTGGTCAGCATAATGGCATAATGTTGTGGCCTTCCACTGGCACTTTCCAAGACAACCACATATAGTAGCTTCTTCAGTCGCATTATTTAGAAATGATTATGGGGATCAGGTTTTGTTCGTGACCCTCACACTTCATCACCAATCTCTCTCGTCTGATTATGGTTTAAAGTAAAAGCTTACCAACAAAGTATCATATTACTGCAATTCATCTCGTCAGCAATGGCAAGCATACTGCATTTAAAACACGAAATATGAACAAGGGTTACAATATGAAACAATGAGTGGGGGTATCACATCAGCACTTATCTACGTGTGAACAGCAGCTGACTGCAACCCAAATGCTGTTTTCACTACCACGCATGATATGGGCAAAATTTTCCTTTTAGGAGAAGCAAAGTGAAAAATAAAGGGTAAAAGCTTTTACCAAGGAAAGTCTGATAAATTTTACATGAATGAATTGGTAGCAAATACCCACTTTGTTTCCCATTTAGATTTTCTCCAAAAAAGTTCCATACATTAGTACTGTAATATTTTCCAGATGAAAGTCTTGAATTACAAAGTTTTATACATAGAGCGAGTTTATAAAGGCGTATTTTTTTCCTCCCTGCGGAGGTGTAAAATACTTTCAACCATAATCACATTTTAGAGTTGAAAATATGATTTTACTGTTTTGATGTGTGACTGGACGTTTCTGGGGTCCATTTAGTTTGCAAATAAGTGGTTTAAGAACTACTGGATCCCCATTATCTCCTATCACTCGGGGGGACACAGTAAGAAAGTGGAATCTTTGGGTGGGGCAAAGCAGAACGAGTGAACCAGGTCCTTACCTAGAGGGGCCTGGACCTCAACTTAAACTAACCTAAATGGGAGGGTTCTTACCTAGCGAGGGCCAAACTAGGGCACCATGGCCCTATTAGACTGGCGGGGTGAGATGTGTATGTATCTAAGACTTGCACTGTACTGATCGCCTCGCTGCAGGTGAAGAACCACAAACACTTGGAATTGAGAAACAAAAGCTTTTGAAGCTGACTGGAACATAGATCAACTTACACCTGTGAGAAGGCAAAAACTGACACTGCTTTGAGAGAAGTGATGGATCAGGTTGATCCTGACATTAACTTTTCTAGAAAGGAACACTTGAACTCCCAGGCCAATCGGGATGATATTCAGTGTGATCATACTGAGTTCAGTTGGTGTCTTGTGGAAATGTTTCCAAATGTTTCTTGATGAAGCTGTCATATCTAAGTGTTTTAACTCTTTTTTTTCTTCTTAGTTTGGAATATTGTTCTCCAGTAAGGTCTTTAGATGCTGACCTTCATCTCAAACTCTTGATGTTTACTTGTGGCACAGATGTCAAGCGAGTTTATTGCATAAAATGCAATAAACATTCTCTGCACTCATCTTTACCTGTCCTAGCCGTTTTTGCTTGCAATACTAAGTGGTCTGCTGCTGCAAAGTGTCTTTTTGTATTATCAGTTTTAATACTACTGAGTTTACTAGAGGTTTTACTTTGGCTACAACTAAAATGTGGAATGGTTTGCCTAATCCAGTTGTGGAGTCTTCTGATCTCCAAAAGTCTAAGCAAGGAGCAAATTCATTCTTATTTTCTGCTGACGTTTCCTGAATTCGGGCGTATCGGTTTTATTGTCTATTCCCTCATGTGACCTTTTCCTTTACCTCTTCTTTTTTTGCAGCTGATTTCCCTTTGGAGCCCTCATGGGTTGACCATCTTTCATACGGGTTTTCAGCTGAAGATTTATAGAAAGATTTAAGGAAAGAAAGAAAGGAAAGGGGCTGCATATGTGTTGCGTTTGCTGTAAAAAAAATATTTTGATTCATGTGCAGTTTATCCCAGTTTAATATTATGTTCTATTAATCGTTTATGATAAGAGTACGTGTTGTAAATTCACGATTATGCAAATGCGCACATGTTTTCTCAACAGTAAACCATTGCTGTAACCTTGATTATAACGACAGATATTCTTTCAGCCCCTACATTTCAATTAATTCCTTAGTGGCTCCTTCGGCATCTTTATGAAATTGAAATTAGTGTTTTTTTTTTTCCATGTGCGTTCACTTGGTGATGGATCTATTTTTTGCCAGAAATAAACTTCTGTAACTTAGGAACATGAAATTGTTGATAGCTAAGCTGGGTCAATAAAGACGAACAACAAGAAAATTGATTAGCCTAGCAACCACTTCTTGGAAGAAGTGGCACACATTTTCTATCTGTTAACCCCCATACATAAGTTTAAATGATGCCAACTATTCAGTATTTAAGGAGTAAGGTGAACACAGTACAAATCTGCCAGCCTGCAGCTGTTCTTGAAAACCAGCCATACTGAAACTGCGTAGGAACACTTGTGAGTAAAGGAGTCAACACCTGTATACAGATAAGGTCAGCTGTAGCAGGTTGCCGTCAGACAGATAAAATGTGCCACGTCCCTCTGGATGTGGTTAACAAGTCATGTAGTTCTCAGGGTCTTTGTCTTTATCTTATCTAGCTCGGTTATTAACTTTTATGTTCAAAGTTAATGTAAATTATCTCTGAAGAAATAAAATAGATTCATCACCACGTAAATGCACATGGACAGAAAACGAGTATTTTTGAATTTCATAAAAATGGTGAACAAAGCATCTTTAAGATTTAAGGGAACAGGTGAACACATACAGATACAGTAATGTGTGCACATAAAATTCCTTTCCATCTCTCTAAATATCTATATATCTGTATATGCCTATATATATATATATATATATATATATATATATATATATATATATATATATATATATATATATATATATATATATATATATATATATATATATATTATAAAAAGTATATTGAAAGTGTATCTTTCTAGAATGTTGTGTTTGTATTTATAATTGTAGTATGGTTTTTTCTATATTTATATGAAGTGAAGTATGCAATTTTGATATAAGTGTTCTGTGTTGTTAAATAATAATAATTATTGAAATCTTTGTAATGTTAAATCTCACATGAATGAATAATTCAGATAATTTAGTAGCGGGAGAGAGATCACTTCATATTTTTTTATGACTTTATTGCCATGTGGTTGTTTGGTCATGGGATCACTTTTATTGTGATTCGAGCGGTAAATCACATCAACAAATGAGATAAGAGAAGGGCGCTTGGTCCAGCAAGCATTTTTATGTTAAGGCACGTTGGGCAACACTTTGTCCAATGCAAGAGACGGTCAGGGTAGTCTTGCTAAGTATTGCACAATGATCTCTTGTCTGAGAGAGGGCCACGTGGGTTTTTGAAGATGTACCATTCTGT
Source organism: Macrobrachium rosenbergii (assembly GCF_040412425.1). Lineage (NCBI taxonomy): Eukaryota > Metazoa > Arthropoda > Malacostraca > Decapoda > Palaemonidae > Macrobrachium > Macrobrachium rosenbergii. The sequence continues at coordinate 43,336,413 of NC_089750.1, read as the reverse complement.
CTTAGTGTCACAAGGGTTCAATGGGTAATATTCATGTTAAGACGAACGATTGCATCAAAGGACGTGTAAATTATGTCACAAAGATTCTGGACATGTCCCGAGTGATCACGTCAGCTTTGGCCCAAAACTTTTTGCATTTAAGATGGCGTCATCTAGCTTCAGTAGAATATTTTATGGGTTTTAATTTTTGATTGCAAAAGTACATTTGTCATGCTGATTCTAGAGACCTTTTGTGCTGGTTCTCTCTCTCTCTCTCTCTCTCTCTCTCTCTCTCTCTCTCTCTCTCTCTCTCTCTCTCTCTCTCTCTCTCTCTCTCTTAAAAAAGTAAAATTATAAAGTAATGTAAAGTAACTAATTGTCAATCACCCCGTTTTAGTAACTTATAGTGAGATTTGATATTTAGCATTGAAGCAGTGTGTATGTGTGAAACAGGTGCCTTTTCAGGAATACGGTATTTATTTGTAACAACCAGAATTGCAGTTAACAGGTATTGTTATTAAAATTTATACCATGCTATATACTGAAGTGTTTAAATAAGTGATTGGTAGACCAGTCAGTATATAAAGGGATTTGTACCAGAGTGAATTTACATTTACATTTCATTTTCATGTTTTTTTATATTTGTGCGTTCTTATTGCCATTTAAATTATTTGTGCAATTCCTTTTAAATTTAATACTTTTACATATTTTGTGTGTTTGCAATCTCTTAGTTTTTTCGAGATGCTTAATTAATTTTGTTTCACATATTAACATTTTGGTGATTTAATTTTGTTTCATGATTTTATTTAAGAGTTAAGTTTGTGTTTCCAAGTAATAGTAATTTTTCTTTAAAGTAAAATTGTGAATTTTGATTTATTAATTTTGAATTAAAAATAAAGATTTTTACTTAAAGTTTTACAATAGTGTTTCATTTATTGATCACCAGTTATAGGAATAACTTTGTGAATAAATTAGTGACATAAGTCTTGTTCCTTCAGTTTTGTAAAGTGACTCTGATTGAGGAGACAGTTACAGTTGTTTGATGGAGTGATGCCCTTTGGTTAACTTTAGTATATATATTGTTACCCCACAATTATTTTGATAAACTTTAGTATATTTTGATACCTCACAGTGCTGATCATTTTTTAAGGGATCACTATTGCGTTTGAGTACTCAGTCATATTTTTATGTCATGAGAGTTCAAGTATCTGGCTGTAGTGAGGTAAGTGTAATAACCAGGTATTTGGAACACTTTGTGACAATATTAGAACACTTAGCTATAAATTCTTACTCTATAAGGAACTCGGGTAGTTTTAAAGATAACATTATTAAAAAGGATTCTCAATTATACATGGTTAGCCTGGATATGGAATCTTACAAACGTCCCTGAGGGAGACACCATCGAGATTATTCTTAATAACCTTAGGGAGAGACCATCGATTTGGGACCACCTTGATGTGGTGAGGGGGCTCTTGAACTCCAGGAATCGCTCCCAGGTTTGAGTCCAAGAGTCCCATAGAATTAATTTTTGTGGAATTTTCCACATTTGCTAAAATTTATTGGACCTGATAAACAGGAAAAGATATTGTAACTGGAATTGGGTTTATTTTTGAAGCTAAATAGTGGGAACTGTGGTAGGACCATCAACTGCCCGATAATGTTCGGACCTAAGAGATATCAGGCAGAACTATTCTTTAGGGCTGGACCACGGATTCCAGGGGGGTCTGGTTTTGGGGATAGGACTCTCAGCATTCTAGAGTGGGGATGATAGTATTCTCGTAATACCTTCGGTCCTAGCAAGCAGGCTTGGCTTACACTTGGGCCACTATAATCATGTTGTGCCATCCCCTGTGGGGTAGGGTAGGGACGCAGACATTTGGGAGTCAGTTCTCACTTGTGCCATTGGTGGAAGAATAATCCACATGAAAGGCTGATGATATCATTTTAAGGTTTTCGGGTTTAAATTATTTTTTACCCCTCTCAAAATCTTTATGTCTAGCATTTATAAGGCTTCAAATATCCCTGGACCCTCTGATGGTGCTGTTCTGGCACAGATGGCGACCTCTGCACCCACCTTGGAGATTGAAATTTCTCCAAATGTTGATGATTTCTCCAAAACTAAATTGACAAAAAGCAGCAATAACAAATATCTTGATCCCCCTCCTGACTTCTCCTCCCCTGCACCCTCTAGCCATACATCATTGATGAGGACTTCAAGCAAGGACACGACTTCTCTAAGAAATCTTCATCCAAAATTAAATCCTCAACACAGCCAGGTTGTGTGAAAAATTTGAGAATGCTCCATATCGAAGACTTACCAGTCTGTTGTGATTATGAAATGATCTCGACAGCTCTGAAATCATGTGAAACTGTTGTAGAAATCAGGATGAACTTTATTGATATTGAATGTAAATGGGAAGCGTGGGCTACCTTTAGTAGCCATGATGTGGCTCCAAAGGCTAGTAGTATAATCAGTGCCATACAAATAGGTCAAGCTACAGACAAAGTTCCCAAAGATATGGACGTTTATATGCCATCCAAATGGGCTCAGGATAAACCAGAGAGAAACCAGAATGCAGAAATAAGGGCTCCTAAACCTCCTATGTGGGTGGTAGCTTCAGCCAAGGAGGAAAATTATAACTATAAATTTTGCAGGTTTCTTCAGAAAAAGGTGGGAGGAATATAGAGTGGTGATATTTCTCGTTTTGGGAAGAACACCGTTCTTATTCATGCCAAATCCACAACCCAAGCATATATGGTGACCTTGTTGGACATAAAAAATGATGAAATGATTACGAAGATCAAGCCCCACTTAAGCTTTAGTTATGGGAGAGGAGTACTATTTGATAGACCTTTATGACTTCACAGAAGAAGATATTCTAGAAATGAGTCCACTTCAGTTTGGAGAATGAAAAAGGCAGGCATTGATAATAAGATAATTTTAACCATTGTAGACTCTGAAATATCTTCTCATGTCATATTTGAAAATAAAAGGGTACGAGTACGTCCTTTCCAGCAAAGACCAATGTAGTGCTATCATTGCTTTGAGTTTGGCCATCCATCAAAAAACTGCAAAAATGCTAAAATTTGTATAAACTGCTCTGGCGTTCACCATGGTGATGAATGTAATAGAAAAGCAAAATGTGTTAATTGTCAACTGGAACATAAATCCAATAACAAAAATTGTGAAATTTACAAATTTGAACTGTCTGCACTAAACAAAGCCAATGCAGAGCATATAAGTATCGGTTTTGCAAAAAGACAATTAGGACAACACCGAGGAGCTACGCTGAAGTTCTTAACCCACTACCCCTATCTGCCACTAGGGGTGCAGTGGCAGCACCCTCTAATGTAGCAGGTGCATCGACCCCTGTGGTAGTGGCCCAGCCATCTGGGTCAGGTGCTCTGCCTGTTGTGACTAGAGCACAAGCCTCCAAAGAGGATAAGATGGCACTTACCCCAACCACCTTGGAATTGTCTCAGGCAGAGTCTCTGCCTGATTTAATGGAGACTGAGGAGTAAAATCACCAAAAGGTGAGACATTCCCCCTCATCCTCTCCTCCAATTAGACATGCATCACTTAGTAATAGATACGAAGTACTAAGCTCGATGCAAGAACCTCAACCAGAATTTAAACAAATTGACAAGAAAGGGAAACAAAATGACACCAGTAAATCAACGGATAATAAACCAAACCTGTCAAGACCAGTCCTCTCCAAATCATCTCTTGATAATACTCATAAACAAAAGAGAATAAATGAGAAGGCTCCATTCAAGGGCTTTCCACCAAGCCCAAAAAATAGTTTTCACGTCAATACTACAATGGAATTTTAGAGGTCATCCTGGGTTAAATTACAGCATGTATAATTCTCCACCACCAATCGTAGATAGAGCTAAGGGAGGTGCAGCAATTATTGCCCATATGTCGTTGCAACACTCCTTGCTATCAATTAATACTCATCTCCAAGCTGTAGCAGTAACTTTCATTTTAGACAAGCAAATTGCAGTTTGCTCCATCTATCTTCCTCCTGATTTGGATTTCACTTATAATAATATTCATTTACTGATCAATCAGCCTCCTACTCCTTTCCTCCCCCTCGGTGATTTTGATGCTCACAACCCCATATAGGGTTGGAACACGACAGATGCCAATGGTAAGATGTTGGAGGATATTATGGATGATCATAATATCACTATACTCAATAATGGAGTCATGACTTACCATAAAATCTACTCCAATACTTATCCGGCTATTGATCTGAGCTTTTGCTCGTCTAGTGCTCACATTGATTATGAATGGTTTGTAAGTGAGTATCCAAATGGGAGTGACCACTTTCCAATTCATATAAAAACAGTTAAGAATCAGCCCTCTGAGTCACCTCTCAAATGGAAGGTAGATGAAGCAGACTGGAAGAAATTTAGCGAGTCTGTTCTCATGGACATGAATGTAAACTTATTTCCATCCATCTCAAGAGGCATATAATTACTTCAGTGACACCACCATCAACAGTGCAATTGCCTCTGTTTCAAGAACAAAAGGGAAGCCCTCTAGACCAGCAGTTCCTTGGTGGAACAAAACCTGCAGTAGTATGAGAAAGATCACTAGAAAATGCTACAAAAAGTACAATAGGATTGGAACTGCCCAAGCCAAAGTTATTTACCAACGTGCTGTGGCCAAGCAAAATAAATATTTTAAAAAAGCAAAAAGAGAGTTATGGATGTACTACATTAATGGAATTAGCTCAAAAACACCGTCCAAAATGATTTGGAATTTAATTAAAAACAATATGGCAAGTTTGTCCCTGAACATCTGCCTACCCTTAAGATAAATGGTGACCTAATCACCCAACCAGAGAGGGTCGCAGAAAAATTAGAACATGTCTCGAGAATATCGAGTAATGAGAACTA
>NC_089750.1:43279026-43326526 GCF_040412425.1 Macrobrachium rosenbergii | reverse complement strand
TATTGTGAAATTCCTCTGTGTAAAATCTTTCCCATATTTTTTTTGGCTTCGAGGAATACTGCGAAAGAAATTCCTCTGTGTTAAATCTTACTTTGCATTTCGGATTAGCGAATTATTTAGGCGCAAATAAATTCCCACAGGAGACAAGACGAAGTCAGCTTGCATTGCTGAAATACTTCTCTCAGTTTAGTTAAAACTCGAATTAGGTGTTAGGAAAGCGAAATTTTGAACTCCACTTCCAGGGAAAATTACTAGGTCATTTTTACTGATATCCTCTCATCCCGGGAAATTCCCCGGAGTCACAGACGGTCTATAAATGGACAGGTTCATTCACACAGAATCTAAAAATAACTCCGGTGATTGTCAGACGATCTTCATCCCCCCACCTATGCCCGCGTGTGTACCCTCTTTTTCTCTCAGCAAAATTTTTTGGGGGTTTTTTTCCCGTTAGTAATTTCTAAGTCCTAAGGGACGAATCGTATTTCCAAGTCCTACGGGCAAACCAAATAAAATTCTATGTCGCAAGAGGCGAGAATTTCTCAACCAAATTCCAAGTCCTGATAGACTCCTAATAAAATTCTACGTCGCACGAGGCGAGAATTTCTCAACCAAATTCCAAGTCCTAAGAGACTCCCAAAAAATTCTATGTCGCACAAGGCGAGAATTTCTAATTCCTATGGGAAAACCAAATTCCAAGTCCTAAGAGACTCCAAAAAAATTCTACATCATGAGAGGCGAGAACTTCTAATTCCTACGGGAAACCCAAAATCAATCCCTTTTTTATACATTATATTAGTGTATTTCACACAACTGAGCCCTTTCGGGATTGATCATTCTAGTTTGTTAGAACAACGCCTTAATTTCACGCTAAAGCCGACCAAGTCCGAGCGTGACATAAAATCAAGCTACGTCTTCCGAGACGTATTAAAATTAGTTCCCCATGAACAGTCACGTCTTACTCAGACATATTAAACTTTAACAAAGTCTCCTTAGACTTACTGATCAATTGTCTTATTCAGACAGATCCATTCTCCTGCAGTCTGAACAATTGAGTGTGTCAGATTCCTGCAATTGAGTCTTTTCAGACAACCTGAGTCTTCTCAGACATATTTGATTCGCTAGAGAGACCAGTCCATATAACCATTTTTTCAAGATGGCTAATACCAGAGCCCAACAAAATGAGGACTTCAAATTCTACATATCTGCTGGAAAGGACATGGGACTATCAGGGCAAGCTCTGAGAGACTGGGTTCAAGAGCAAGTGAACGATGCCAAGGCGAAAAGAGAGAAAGAAAGAATTGCCCAAGAGGCAGAGAGGGAGAGGAGGAGAGAGAGAGAGAGAGAGAGAGAGAGAGAGAGAGAGAGAGAGAGAAAGAATTGCCCAAGAGAGACGAGAAGACTTAGAACGTCAAGAATGGGAGAAAGAACAGCAGGAGAGAGAGAGAGAATGGGAAGATCGAGAGCGACAGCGAGCCCATGATCTCCAGATGTTAGAATGACAGAACGCCACCCCACCTCCTGCGGAGGGAATGAGTGCCATCAGCCAAGCTCACTCGTTCATGCCAAGATGGACAGAGTCTGAACCGGAAGTATGGCTTGAAAGGGCCGAACGAGTCCTGGAGTGCTGCAACCTCTCCCCTGCAGAACTCTCCCTGGTTCTCACTAAATTCCTGGGAGGGAAGGCACTCGTTGCCTACCACGCCCTTTCGGTAGAGGATAGGGGAAACTGGGAAGCCGTACGACAAGCGGTTACGAAGGCGTACGAGATTACCCCCGAGCGGTGGAGGAGACGTTGGAGAGAGTGGCCAAGAGAAGTAGGCCAGACTTGGTCCGATTGGGCGTACCATTTGGAGTGGGCGTTAGCCAAATGGCTTGAGTCAGAAGGAACCACTAGCGCCGCCGAGGTACTCGAGTGATTTAAATTTGAGCATTTCCTGCGCTACGCCCCTCCTGCCCTCACCACTCATGCAGTGGAAAAAGCCCCAGCAACACTCACTGAGTGTTGCCGGATAGCAGACGTAGGAGACTCACCACCCTTAGGAAGGATCCATGGGGCGGAAGATAAATCTCCCGCCCCTCCTCGGAGGATCAAATTTGTCAAGATCGAGGGAGTAAATCAATTTAAAATGATACTCCCTACGGTCCAATTGAGAGTCACAAGACCTCAGCAGTCAAAAATTTGCAATCTTGCAGTAGCAAGCCATCTCCCCGGAGGCTATGACGTCATCCTGGGACAGGACTTCCAGTCCCCATCGAAATTACGAAAATCTAGGGGTCCACATTCCCCAACTCATTCCTCGGGCACGAGTAATCCTCCCCCGCTTCCCCCTCAGTCAAGACTGGCGCCCCCTGGGTATCAGGAGGACATGCAGTCCCTACCAGTGCCACCTGAGCACGATGTACCGTGGCCCCCTCGATTGGTTCCCGATCTAATTCCAGTGCCCGGCCCTGCCTCAGTGCCAGCGCCAGGGCCCCTATCAGATCTCCCTCCCAGGGATGCCAAATGCCTGCCAGTGCCACCTGCATGCACTGAGCAGTGCCAAGCTCCGTCCGCCCTGGCCGACGAGCACAAGAAACCTCTGATAGTGCCTGACTCTGGCTTAGTGCCAGCGCCAGAACACAGCGCCGATCTCCATTCAAGGGATCCCATTCAGGACCCCCCTCTCTTCTCCCGGCCTGGCACCGCTACCAGCGTCGGTAAGAGAGACGGTTCCTCTCGACCACAGCGGAAGCTCACCTAAAGGTGCGGCCTCACAACTCGTGCCTGAGCTGGTCATTGATACCTGTGAGTCGTCCACGCCCCCTCCGACCGTTACTGCTTTCTCGCCACCCGCCGCAGATACCCTTGCGAGTCAGGATTCTGCCATATCTCACTTGGCCGATGAACTACAAGAGCTGCGATGGATCATGGTAGAACCAGCATGGAAATATCCTGCATTAGCTGTCGCAGTTGCTGGCCCAGGTGGCACTCCATGCCGCCCTCCGGTCTTGGGCCCTCCGCTTCCCCGGCCGAGGAGAGGTTCGTGACGGAATTACCACGGGCATGAATTTCCAGGTAGTTTACAAAGAACCCTAGAGCTCCCCTGGCACCTGTACCACCATTTCATCTTTCGAAGGTCTTGGCACCTCTAATCCAGAAGAGGATGTCAAAGCACTCCACTATCTTCTTCCGTTCCTCAGGAACTTCTATCCCTTATCATTTTCTATTAATCTTTTTCTTAAATTATCCCCACAAGAGGCAATTAAATACGGAATACCATTCCCCTCAAAATGTATAAATCATTGAGGATAACAGAGTGCACTCTGTTTCCTTAGCTCTTCTGCCAATATCATTTGCTCTTTTATTTATTTATTTATCTTTCTCTTTTAATGAATCCCGAGTCATAGACTCTTACCCTTGTGATTTTAAATGCCCCTTTCGTAAAAATCCGAGAGACATGTTCTGCCTTTTGTATGTGGTCATGTAACATCCTGTTAATTTTCCTTTTGTTATTATTATTTTTTTCCCCTTCCTTCTAAGAACTGTTTGTCCCAGACCCCTCGTCTTTTGTCTGCTCAACCCGTCATAACACTGAGCAAGTATCTATTTGTAGCCCGTACTTGAGGTATGGGCAGTAGACGCATAAAATTAGCGTGGTTTAAAGTTAGCGAATTAAAACTCGCGAATACTCTCGCTCGCCCACCACTGTCAAAATCACGTGTAAGTTAGCCTTCAGCTGTCGAGTTGGCGAATTATTTATCGTCATTACAATATCACGTAAAGGGGATGTCGTTTACAAAAATAAACGCTGTTTTATCATTTACACAGCCTCTTCAAGGCATACTGTACTAACTGCGTGCCTTGTTGATTTACAATTCAGGAACTTATATGTAAATTAATTCTTAAATTTTGTCTCCTGCCTCAAAATTATCTTGTCCTCGTAAAGAATACTGTAAATTTGAAGAAATTAATGGGCCATGTTAAAGTAGTTTAATATTAATGTGTTGGAAGTATTTTCCATTTTTGTGTGGGGATAGAGTAAAGTAGAAGCTTTTCCATTTCTTGCTGGGAGGAGAGTAAAGTAAACCAGCTGTGCCGACTTCTTGGATATCAACATACATGCCCAAATGAAGGCTCGTATGTTATCTTCCGTGGGGAGCTATTATAATCAACAAGAAGTCGTGCACAGCGCGCCTCCCCCCCCCCAACTAATTTACCCTTTGTTTATTGAGAACCGCATGGCCGATTGTATTTGACCCAGAAATCAGAGCCCGGTTATCAACATTCCAATCTGTCCTTTTTACCTAGAACAGATATTGAGATGACACAGATAAAAAAGGGCAAAGAGAGGAGACTTACTGCCGCTCCCTTTAAGAAGCTTAGCCCAACTAAGCTTCTTAAACGGCCTTCCTAAAGGCAAATTAAGCTGCCTGAATTGTCTTACCTCCGCAGGAAACCTGGAAAGAGGATGAATACCTGGCCAGTGACGAATCGTTTGCACATGGCTCCTACCCCTGGCCGCGTGCCTTAAAAGGAAGAGAAGCAGTTAAGGAGTTAGTTGTGGGAGCAGGAGCGATGCAGTAACTGTCCTCGAGGGACAACCATATAAGTGGGTGAGCGGTAACTTTGCTGAGAGTCCATTCATTCTCCCCCATCCGACTCCAGACTCCAGTCATCCTCGAGGGCACCGCCATACGTGTGATCATCCCTCATCCTTCTTCGTCAGAGTCACGCTTCCCTTAAGGTAAAGTGAGAGTGAAGACTTTCAGTCACGACAGTTTGCCCTTTAGAAAGCTTGGAGTACCAGCATTTCACTTCTGTCCTTGTGCCAGTTTATCTAGTGCCATTTCCAATGTCCTGTGTTCGAGTGTAAAGTGGCCATTCATTCCTCGAGTCTTTGGCACCCTCAGTGCAAGCTCGAGTCATATTCAGTGTTATATTGTTCCTTTACTGGCGTGTAATGTGTAAATCTCTCTTGCAGAGGGACCTATTCGCAGTGGACTCATCTTGGGCTGTGCCTTGCCTTTAATCAAGACTCCAGTAGAAGGATCTTCAGGCGTTGCAAGCCCTTTATCAAGTTACTTATCCATTTTCCCTTCAAATGCTTGCTTTTGTAAATATAATTCTTTAATTTATCCCAAGTGTTTACATAACATTTCCTCATGAAGTAGAGCCTTCAGCTCCTAAATTCTCCCCTTTTTCTTATTTTTTTACGATTTCCCTTTACGCAAGTCAGAACTCCAAGCCCAATTAAATAAAGTTTCTGTTGCTGGCCTGTAAAATACCATAAACCCAGGGAAATACGTAAAAATATGTGTGTATATATGTATATATATATATATACATACATTATATATATATATATATATATATATATATATATATATATATATATATATATATATATATATATATATATATATATATATATATATATATATATATATATATATATATATATATATATTATATATATAGATATATATATACTCAACAACAGAGCTGCAGCTCTCGAAATCTTACTCGTAGGCGTCCAGAGAAAGGCACTCGATATAGTTGATAGTTTATTGCCAATGCCGACGTTTCACAACTACATTGTTGCATCTTCAAGACTGAAATACAGCGAGTTGACTCTCAATAATTATTCATAAAAACATTTATTATAACAACTAATTAAAAACACTAGTGTTATCTCATTTAAAATGTTAATTCTTTTAAAAATATCAGGGACACCATGATACTAAAAGAAGGACCTACCCAGACGGGAGCTAAAATGAAACTATTGAAACAAGGAGAGAAAAAAAAAAAAAAAAACAAGGTAACGACAAGGCAAATCTGAATTTTATGTAGTGGCTACAAGAAAGTTATTAGAATCAGAAATTAATATCAGATACAAGAATCTAAATAGACTGAAAGATATGGTGGCTAAACATAGGACTTCAGTACTAGGATCTCTGACACTTTTAGATTCGATCATTTTTACCCAGTTGTTTAATAAGGCCATCAATTGTTTCCTACAACAGATCATTGATCGGCAAAATAGGAAGTAAAAAAGTTTGGGTGTGATTATTCTTGTCTTTAACCAAAATACATACTCTGTTTTTAACCTTTCAAACTGTGTTTTGTCTAAAATGGAAGAATTTTTGCTTTCATTACAGTTGGACTTCTGCCTCCCCAATTACAAACCGAAATACTGTACCAACAATTTTTCTTCCCATTAGAGTCACTATTCCGTTGGATTAAAGACCTTTCATTTGGCTTTAACACTGACAATTTAAGATCGCAAATTTCGTCATTAGCCCACAGTGCTTTTAGCAGTTTACGAACTAAATGGACCCCATTCTTCAAGAGAGATGACCTCACCATCTTAAAGAACTTAGCCGGTGAGGAAGATATCATTATTACAAGACCAGACAAAGGTAAGGGTACCGTTGTTCTCAACAAACTGGACTATATCAATAAAATGGAAGGCATATTAAATGACCGAACAAAATTCGATAAAATAGGCTCTCCAGACCTATATAATATCATCAAAACGGAGGATAAGATAAACAGATTTTTAAGGACATTAAAACAAAACAATGCCATAGACGAACACACCTACCTAAACCTCCTTGTCACAGGTTCGTCTCATGGAGTAATGTATGATTTGCCCAAAGTGCCAAATACGGCCATTCTCTGTTGTATGAATACAGCAAATTATAATATCGCTAAATACCTTGTACCAATATTAGAACAGTTAGCTATAAATTCTTACTCTATAAGGAACTCGGATAGTTTTAAAGATGACATTATTAAAGAGGATTCTGAATTATACATGGTTAACCTGGATGTGGAATCTCACAAACGTCCCTGAGGGAGAGACCATCGAGATCATTCTTAATAAGTTGTTCCCCCTCGATTTGTGACCACTTTGACGTGGTGAGGGGGCTCTTGAACCCCAGGAATCTGTTCCCGGGTTTGAGTCCAAGAGTCCCATATAATTAATTTTTGTGGAATTTTCGGCATTTGCTAAAATTTATTAGATCTGATAAACAGGAAAAGATATCATAACTGGGATTGGGTTTATTTCCGAAGCTAAACAGTGGGAACTGTGGTAGGACCATCAACTGCCTGATAATGTTCGGACCTGAGAGATATCAGATTCCAGGGAGGGGTCTGGTTCAGGTAGGACTCTCAATTCTTGGTCTATTTGCCCAGCACTAAGAGTCTGGGGGATTCTAGGAAATACCATGTGGGGTAGGGTAGGGACGCAGACATTTGGGAGTCAGTTCTCACTTGTGCCACTGGTGGAAGAATAATCCACATGAAAGGCGGATAATATTTTTTTTAAGGTTTTTGGGTTTATTATTATTGTTATTTTTTTTTACCCCTCTCAAATCTTTATGTCTAGCATTTATAAGGATTCGAGTACCCCTGGACCCTCTGACGGTGCTGTTCTGGCACAGATGACGACCTCTGCACCCACCTTGGAGACTGAAATTTCTCCAAATGTTGATGACTTCTCCAAAACTAAATTGACAAAAAACAGCAATAACAAATATCCTGATCCCCGTCCTGACTTCCCCTCCCCTGGACCCTCTAGCCATGCATCATTGATGAGGACTTCAAGCAAGGACACGTCTTCTCTAAGAAATCTTCATCCAAAATTAAATCCTCAACACAGCCAGGTTGTGTGAAAAGTTTGAGAATGCTCCATATCAAAGACTTACCAGTCTGTTGTGATTCTGAAATGATCTCGACAGCTCTGAAATCATGTGGAACTGTTGTAGAAATCAGGATGAACTTTATTCATATTGAATGTAAATGGGAAGCGTGGGCTACCTTTAGTAGCCATGATATGGCTCCAAAGGCTAGTAGTATGATCAAGCTACAGTACGGGGAGCCTTAACAGACAAAGTTCCCAAAGACATGGACGTTTATATGCCATCTAAATGGGGTCAGGATAAACCAGAGAGAAACCAGAATGCAGAAATAAGGACTCCTAAACCTCCTACGTGGGTGGTAGCTTCAGCCAAGGAGGAAAATTATAACTACTATAAATTTTGCAGGTTTCTTCAGAAAAAGGTGGGAGGAATATAGAGTGGTGATATTTCTCGTTTTGGGAAGAACACCGTTCTTATTCATGCCAAATCCACAACCCAAGCATATATGCTGACCTTGCTGGACATAAAAAATGATGAAATGATTACGAAGATCAAGCCCCACTTAAGCTTTAGTTATGGGAGAGGAGTACTATTTGATAAAGACCTTTATGACTTGACAGAAGTATATATTCTAGAAATGAGTCCACTTCAGTTTGGAGAGTGAAAAAGGCAGCTATTGCCAACATGATCATTTTAACCTTTGTAGACTTTGAAGTACCTTCTCATGTCATATTTGAACATGAAAGGGTACGAGTACATCCTTTCCAGCAAAGACCAATGAAGTGTTATCATTGCTTTGAGTTTGGCCACTCATCAAAAAACTGCAAAAATGCTTTTTGTATAAACTGCTCTGGTTTCCATCATGATGATGAATGTAATAGAAAAGCAGAATGTGTTAATTGTCAACTGGAACATAAATCCAATAACAAAAATTGTGAAATTTACAAATTTGAACTGTCTGCACTAAACAAAGAAAGCTAATGCAGAGCATATAAGCATCGGTTTTGCAAAAACACAATTAGGACAACAACATAGGAGCTTTGCTGAAGTTCTTAAGCCACTATCCCTATCTGCCACTAGGGGTGCAGTGGCAGCACCCTCTAATGTAGCAGGTGCATCAACCCCTGTGGTAGTGGCCCAGCCATCGGGGTCAGGTGCCCTGCCTGTTGAGGCTAGGGCACAAGCCTCCAAAGAGGATAAGATGGCACTTAACCCAACCACCTTGGAATTGTCTCAGGCAGAGTCTCTGCCTGATTTAATGGAGACTGAGGAGCAAAATCACCAAAAGGTGAGACATTCCCCCTCATCCTCTCCTCCAATTAGACATGCATCACTTAGGAATAGATACGAAGCACTAAGCTCGATGCAAGAACCCCAGCCTGAATTTAAACAAACTGACAAGAAAGGGAAACAAAATGACACCAGTAAATCAATGGATAATAAACCAAACCTGTCAAGACCAGTCCTCTCCAAATCATCTCTTGATAATATTCATAAACCAAGAGAGTACATGAGAAGTCTCCATTCAAAGGGCCTTCCACCAAGCCCAAAAAATAGTTTTCACGTCAATACTACAATGGAACTATAGAGGTCTTAGGACTCGAAGTGAAGAGCTGAAGGTACTGCTCCATGACCATAGCCCAGATATTGTGTGTCTCCAGGAAACTAAGCTTGGAAGCACACAATATAATCCTGGGTTAAATTACATCATGTATAATTCTCCACCACCAATCGGAGATAGAGCTAAGGGAGGTGCAGCAATTATTGAGCATATGTCATTGCAACACTCCTTGCTATCAATTAATACTCATCTCCAAGCTGTAGCAGTAACTTTCATTTTAGACAAGCAAATTATAGTTTGCTCCATCTATCTTCCTCCCGATTTGGATTTCACTTATAATGATATTCATTTGCTGATCAATGAGCTTCCTACTCCTTTCCTCCCCCTTGGTGATTTTAATGCTCACAACCCCATATGGGGTGGGAACATGACCGATGCCAATGGTAGGATGTTGGAGGATATTATGGATGATCATAATATCACTATACTCAATAATGGAGCCATGACTTACCATAACATCTACTCCAATACCTATTCAGCTATCGATCTGAGCTTTTGCACATCTAGTGCTCACATTGATTATGTGTAAAGGCCAATCCTGAAGCCTATATTTTATTTAAGTCTCCGTTCTATGAACAGAGGTTGGTATCTCGTTTTTCCCAAGATATTGTGTGATAGCGTGTAGTGTGAGCCGACATCATAAGTTATACCTTTCCTAACTAAAATCTAAGGACCACTGGAATGAAATACTAAGTACAAAACTAAACCTTTATTGACAAAAAATAACGAAAATAACTTCCAAAAAATTACGAAGAATGAAAACGAATGATTCAACATATCTATCAAAATTCTTCTAAGGAAACAAGGTCCAAAATCATAAACACCCAATTATTTAAGGAAAATACAGAAATAACTCATCTGTCATTCAAATCATAAACAGGTCAATTAATGAAATCAGGTCATTTCAATAATGTCATACCACTCCCTTCCTTGAAGAGGAATGTGAAGGAAGGAGAGAGGAATGCTTCACAAAATCCTCAGGAAAACAGACCCAAGGTCTGCTGCTACTTTTTTTCACAGACACATGCTAAATTATACCGATAACGGATCGCAATGCCCAATCCTTCATTGTTCACTCCCATTTTATTCATTACGCAATGCACATACGAACACACTCTCATGATATCACCAAGTTCAGTGTTCAACAAAGACACACCCTCTGTACTCCAAGGTGTCACGAAGTACGCGTGCACAATTGTTCTTTTTTAAATCTGGATTTATAACCGGTTAAGCTTCTAGAATGTTCTAAGCTGAAGCTGCATTTTCACTGCCCGTGTCCTGTCACCAAGGAGCTCTGCGACTTCCTGTGGTATGCGAATGGTTCAGCATTTTCATATATGCTGTGTAAGTCAAATGGACCCTGCGAATAGCTGACCCAACTTTTCAAAGGTCACCTTCGCGAGCAATTACATATGAATGGTCAGTAAATGAATATCCAAATGGGAGTGACCACTTCCCAATTCATATAAAAACAGTTAAGAATCAGCCATCTCAGAGGCATATAATTACTTCAATGACACCACCATCAACAGTGCGATTGCCTCTGTTCCAACAACAAAAGGGAAGCCCTCGACACCAGCAGTTCCTTGGTGGAACAAAACCTGCGGTAGTATGAGAAAGATCACTAGAAAATGCTACAAAAAGTACAAGAGGAGTGGAACTGCCCAAGCCAAAGTTATTTACCAATGTGCTGTGGCCAAGCAATATAAATATTTAAAAAAAAACAAAAAGAGAGTCATGGATGTGCTACATTGATGGCATTAGCTCAAAAAACACCATCCAAAATGATTCGGAATTTAATTAAAAACCATATGGCAAGTTTGTCCCTGAACCTCTGCCTACCCTTAAGATAAATGGTGACCTAATCACCCAACCAGAGAGGGTCGCAGAAAAATTAGGAGAACATTTCTCGAGAATATCGAGTGATGAGAACTATTCTGTAGAATTCCAAGACATTAAAAATATTCAGGTTTCTCTTGATTTAAGTGAAAATCATTTTGAACCATATAATGCAAAATTTAAACTGTAGGAACTCAAAGATGCCTTGCAGAATACCAGATCATCAGCCCCTGGTGAAGATAAAATACTCTATGAAATGCTGAAACATCTCCCAGAAAAGTCAAAGAAATTTCTTTTAGATATAATAAATGAAATCTGGGAAACTAGTATTATTCCTAAGAGCTGGAAATTATCACTAATCCTCCCTATGAAGAAGCCAAACGAGGATCCTACTTTACCCAGCAGCTACAGACCAATAGCTCTCGCCAGTAGTGTTTGTAAGCTGATGGAAAAGCTGATTAACACCAGACTTGTATGACACTTAGAAACAAATAAATTGCTTTCTCCATTCCAGTTTGGCTTTAGGAGAGCTAGATCTACTGTAGATCCCTTGCTCAGGCTCTCAAACCAAATACAGCAAGGTTTTGCTAAACAGAACGAAACAATACGAGTTTTTGTTTTTTTGGAAAAGGCATATGACACAACATGGCATTATGGTATTATAAAAAAGTTGTATAAGATGGGTATTAAAGGAAAAATGATCAGATTTATTCATTCGTTTTTATCAGAAAGATATATAAAGGTAAGAGTTGGGAAATTGTGTATCACGACCTTTCTTACAAGAAGAGGGAGTTCCTCAGGGTAGTGTCCTTAGTGTCACCCTCTTTGCCGTTGTCATTAATGGAGTATTAGAAAAGATATCATCACCAGTAAAAGGCTCTTTATTTGTAGATGATTTGGCTCTGTACTGCACAGGATATGACGCAGCATCTACTAGGAGGTTCATGCAAATGGGCTAATGAGCAAGGGTTTCGATTTTCCAAATCTAAAACTGTCGCTGTTCGGTTCTGCAGATGCTGAACTAAGGAAACCATTCCAACTTTTACTTCAATGGAATTATTTTATCTTACCTTACTGAAGTAAAATTTCTAGGAATGGTCTTTGATGAAAAGCTCACTTGGAATAATCATATTGACCAGTTAAAAGTGAAAGTAAAGAGATCACTAAATATTCTAAAAGTAGCATCTAATTTTAACTGGGGTGCTGATAAGAAATCGTTGTTAAGGCTTTATAATGCAGTATGTTTATCTAAGTTAGACTATGACTACCAAGTATACTCCTCTGCTTCAAAGACTAAACTTAAGGAATTAGACGTAGTGCATAACATGTGGCTAAGGATCTGCACTGGAGCTTTTAGAACTTCACCCATTGAAAGTATTTATGTAGACTCCCATCAGCTACCATTGGACTTAAGGAGGCATGGGCTAGGTCTGAGACACCCCCACACAGCTGAAAAGCTCGAAGAAGAATCCTTCATTTGATATCTTAAAACCAGTGCGACTCAAGTCTTTTTGGATCTAGATCTTCAATACATTTCAAATCAGACAGCTGGGTGAACTGGAGGATGAAAGTATAAAAACGCAGAAGATCCTACAAGTGAAACATCCTGCTATCCCTCCATGGTTTATTCCAGCAATAGATATCTGCATTAAAGAGACCAAGAAGAAAGATCGTCCAGCAGAAGTCAGAAATAAGTTTTTGGAGCATAATGAGGGGCATGTAAATGACAGGAAAATCTATACTGACGGATCAAAATTGGAAGATGGAGTAGGATGTGCAGTGGTGTGTGAGGGGGAATCATATATATAAAAAGTTATCAGACTCCTCATCCATATTCACTACTGAAGCAACAGCCATAGTTGATGCTTTAAATCTTGCATTTGATAAGAAATTTAAATCCACAGTAATATATAGTGACTCAAGGAGTGTTTTAGAAGCCCTAAAGAAGTTTAACCCTACCCATCCCTTAATTCAAAAGGCTCAGTAATGGCTTTTTAACCTTTCTGTTCGCTAAAAATCAGTAAAGTTTTGTTGGATTCCTGGACACACTGGTCTAGAAGGGAACGAACTGGCTGATAGTAAAGCAAAGGATGCTGCAAGATGTGATTTCTTAACTAATAAGGTGCCACATTTAGATATGCGTCCAGTTATCAGAGCATACATTTGTACAAAATGGCAGCAGAGATGGACTTCCCCCATTTTATCCAATAGGAAGTACGGAAACATTAGAAAAGTATCGATTTTTGGAGTTCGGGTTTTAATCGTAACAGAAGATTTGAGACCATCCTAACACGGCTTAGGATTGGCCATACCCACTTCACTCATAGCTATATTTTAGAGGGAGCCAATGCCCCAGTTTGTGCTCACTGTGGTGGTCAGCTATCCGTTGAGCACATGCTGGTGCACTGTCCTAAATTTAATCGCCTTAAGGCAAAGTACTTACTAACTGGGAAGACTGTTTTAGAAATTTAATGATGACGTTGAGGTAGATAACCTTATGAGTTATCTGAAAGAATCTGGTTATTTTGATGAGATATGATTTCAGTATATGTAATAAAGATTTTACTCATATTTATTCTTATACTAAGTATATATTTTGAATATATACTTATTTTTTGTTGGTTCTATCTAATAATATTCTTCATTTTTTACGTTCATATTTTAACGCTGAATTTTACTAGTATATCATCACTCACCTATTCATTATCGATCATATCATTAATTTATATATTTCACCTTCATTACGGCGCTGAATAATCCTGATGGGTTCTGGCGCTTGGTCTTCAAGACCTAAATTTCATAATCAATCAATAAATTGTTCTCCAGTGAGGATGTTTTATTGCACAATTTAACAGGACGTTATTTGAACAATTTTCAAAATTAACCGTTGTGGACACCACCTTTATTTTTAAGGACATTCTGTATAGACAGGTGGATGGGATGGTAATGGGTTCCCCTTTAGGTCCGGTGTTCGCCAATATGTTTATGAGCTCTCTGGGAGATCAGGCGCTGGATAGTTAACCTCTTTCTTTCCACCCCTTGTTTCACAAACGTTACATCGATGACACGTTCGCTTTGTTCAAACGTGATTTTAATGCTGAATCTTATTTAGACTATATTAATACTCAACACCCCAACATAAAGTTTACTCTAGAGAAAGAACCGAATAATAAATTGCCGTTCTGGGATGTTCTGGTCTCTAGAAATGAGCAAGGTTTTTATACAGGGATTTATAGGAAAGATACTTTTACAGGTGTGGGTACGAATTTTTATAGCTTCTGTCATTTTAATTTTAAATAAATTACACTCCATTTTTACTCTCCTCCACAGGGCCTTTACACTCATCGAATTGGATGACCTTCCATGAAGAGATCGTAACCCAGGCTAACCACTTCAAACAACTGTTTTCCTCAAAAGCTCTTTTTCAGAACTTTAAGCAAGTTTTTAAATAAAAAAATGGAAAAACCCACGGCCATCCGCACTACAAAAAATGAAAATGATTGCAACGTTCCCTTACCTATATGAAGATAATTTTAGGAAAAAATGTCTAAATTCATTGAATCTAAAATTAATCCCATAAAATCCTTGGCCCATCGGGTCCTTATTCAAGCCCAAGGACAAAGTTAATCCGTTGTTTACATCCAGCGTCGTTAGTCTATTTTTTTTTAAACCTGGCAAACTTGCACTTAGCTGCTTGCCGCTGATTGGATGGGCGTCGTGTCGTCAGAATCTCACAGTTTTGTTTTCGCACTGTTTCAGAATTGTAATTATACGGTCATAGAGCGAGTTAAGAGCTAAGTTATGTAATGTTATGTAAATACCAGTTGTAATAAACGTAAATATTAAGAACTTATATACCGAAATATTATATATATTTAACAATTATGCAACTAACACTTACCGAAGCCATAGACTAGAAACATATTTCAAACGCATGAACTTTAATGTTTAATTTCTAGCTAGATTTTTTGCGCAATCTTGCCATTAGTGCTTTGGAAATAACCAAAATGTGACACCTAAGAACAAAAAACTACTGTAGAAATTTAAGCTTGGCAGAAAAGTTGAGGCGGTGGAGTTGTGGGAGGAACAGCCGGCGAGTTGTCGTCTGCACACACCACTTACAACCAGAATTATTCAGCTTAGAATCGGCTATGGAGCAGGTGCCTCACTACCTAATTCACCTATTTCAGCCATGGCCACAAGAGATGATACAGATCAGAGCACACATGAAAGAACTTCAAACACCAGGCAAAGACATAACTGAAAACCTCTAGTTGAAGAGCAGTTAGTTTACTGAAATTTTATATAGCAGAGAGTAGCACACTAGCTAGAAAAAAAATTATTCATAAATTCAGTACATGTTCAGTTTGCCTTTATACATATCCTAAAATATTAATGACATTCCGTCTGCAGTATTTTTTAAATGAAAAAAATCTTAATGATTATTTTAGGAACACAAGAGCACTACAACCCAGATTTGAACCTCGTGCTGAGAGTACATCAACCCTGTGTCAACCCTGTGGCTGTTCCTCCCACAACTCCACCTCCTCAACTGTTCCGCCAAGCTTAAATTTCTACGATAGTCTTTTGTTCTTGTGTTAGAGAACCTTCAGCAATGTACAATAAATATGTTTTGCTAGAAATTATACATTAAAGTTCATGCATTTCAAGCATATTTCTAGTCTACAGCTAAGGTAAGTGTTGTTTCATAACTCTGTTAAATATATATATATATATATATATATATATATATATATATATATATATATATATATATATATATATATATATATATATATATATATATATATATATATATATATATATATATATATATATATATATATATATATATATAATTCGGTATGTAAGTTCTTAACACTTACGTTTATTACAACTGGTATTTACATAACATTATATAACTTAGCTCTTAACTCTCTCTATGACCGTATAATCACAATTCTGAAACAGTGTGAAAACAAAACTGTGAAATTCGGACAACAGGACGTCCATCTAATCAGCGGCAAGCAGCTAAGTGCAAGTTTGCCAGGTTTAAAAAAATAGACTATAGTATACTTGACCCAGGTGTAACCAGTGGACTTAAGTTGGATATACCAAAAGACTGCTGAGGGTACGCATAGAAGCCTATAGAGGAGTTAGCTTCAGAACCGGTAGCAGATTGTCCAACCCAGAGCAATCCAACATAAGGAACCATTCCAGATTATGCAAAACATCCATAGACACAAAGGTTTTCGAATAATAGGACAAAGACAGCGACTTAACAACTTTAGAGTCCATAATGATAAAATTAACTGTTCCATCATTAACCACCCAAACATCACCTGCTCAACTGTTTACTGCTTGATGGCCCTATTTGCCTTATCGTTACCTTGTTTTTTCATTTATTTTTTTTTCTTTTGTACTTTTTCTCTCCCTGTTTCAATAGTTTCATTTTAGCTCCCGTCTGGGTAGGTCATTCTTTTAGTGTCATGGTGTTTGTGATATTTTTAAAAGAATTAACATTTTAAGTGAGATAATACTTTAGTGTTTTTAATTACTTGTTATGATAAATGCTTCTATGAATAATTATTAAGAGTCAACTCGTTGTATTGCAGCCTTGATCATGCAACTATCAATTGTATCGAGTGCCTTTCCCTGGATGCCTACGAGTATATATATATATATATATATATATATATATATATATATATATATATATATATATATATATATATATATATATATATATATACACACATACATATATACTGTATATATATAGATTGTCATAAACTGGGAGTCTTGGTTGGGGGAAGGATTGAACAATTTTAGAGCTGGTGACTGCAAAGGGACCAATTGCGCCCAGATTATGAACAAAGGAAAGTTATTGGAAACTTACCGTAGATTTTCATGGATTTACAATTAAAGGAGGAAGGTCACCATTTGGAATTAGAATTCTTTTACAAATTTACAGGGGTTTATTTACAGAGACTTTAGCAATGAAACAAGGAGACAAACAAATTGACCTAGTAGCCAATGGGTAGACTCATTAATTGGACACATAGAACAATAATGCACTGATTGGAAATAAGCAAGCTGATTAATAAGGGGAGGCCAATGTGCAATACAATTATTCCAGTCACAATAAAAATGGCTTAGTCATGCCCTGATTACACTGAATAGTCTCAGTTAGATGCTGCAAACAGATTCAACTTCAGGATGGGGAAAATAATTCATATAAAACTTAGTGGGGCCACAATGGATTTCAAAGATCGGACTGCGTCCAGGAATATTTTCAGGCTGGGAATGCAGTCAGAATTGTCAGGCACAGAGCACATGGATTGGTTGGTCTCTCCTGTAAGAGAGGTTCTAGATTAGGAATGACGGTACACACTGCAGGAAATTGAATTCCCTTATAAATGTTACCTTTTCACCTGTTAAATATTAACCACTACGTAGCCCAGCAGATAATTATGATGAAATCACGTAGGCACAATATGGGAATCGTAACTGCGTGGGCTTTTAACAATGAACACGTGATCGCACTCACACAAAGAGTAAATTTAACACGGGTATTGCTTAGCCTAAATTGCCCTTAAGTTGCACGGGGAGAGGGATAAATGGATAATTAGCACGGGATCTCTACTGAAATTCAAGGCACATTAGTGGCGAGATATGGGAGGCTGGCAGGACTCGTAACAAAGGAAGATTGCTTTGTGGAGGAAGTAGTTAAAGTTTAAAGAAATGGAATTTTAAGGAGTTTAAGTAAAAGGGGGAAGGGCTGGTTTACTGACTATTTGTGATGGACGAACCTTGTCTGATAATTGCGGCACCAACAGTCGTCTTGGCTGTCCGTCGACGGTAGTTTCAACTAGCTAGCGGAGGAAATGGCGGAGCGTCCGTCGAGAATGAAGGTGAGACTAGTTCTGCTATTCAAAGTCAATGGCATCTTGTAGGGGCTTCATCGTTAGTCCAGCATCCCTGCAAATATGTCAAAAGAACCAGCAAAGAGGGCAGAGGAAAGGCATCCTTAAATATTAATTACTTAGCAGTTAAGGTCGTACCTCGCAGCTAATCCCACTGTGCCTATTAACCTTCCCCATACCTAAATACTCCCACATCACATGATGGGGTGAAAAGGGGGTTGAAATCAGGAGCCTATTGTTTCCCAGGATCAGGCGATGTGGGGGGGGGGCGGTTGTTCCCTACACTGCTATACACTGGTACTAACAGCCCTGATCTAGTTCAAACTATGCTTGTTTCCGTCCGTCGCCCGCTAATTTGGCGCCTGACAATGCTAACTGAGACAAAAATTTATCACTATGCTAACTAGATCACAGCTAAATAGGAGGAAGGAATCGTAAATCCTTGATAATATATACATATGTATATATATATGTGTGTGTGTGTGTGTGTGTATGTATATGCATATGTATATGTATTTGGGTAGAACACAACTTTTTAAGTATTGTAGGATCATAAGTTTTATATATATTTATTGTCACGATGTGTGCCAAGTACCTGGTTATTACACAACTAATCACAGAATTCAAAAATTTACCTCACTTCAGCCAGATGCGTCAACTCTCACAAAAATAAAAATTACGACTGAGTACTCTAAAGGTAACGGTGATCCCTTAAAAAGCTTATTAATCACGTGGAAAATCAAACTAAGTTTATCAAAACAAGTGTGAGGTATCAACAATTAAACAAGAAATATACTAGAGTAAAAGGGCATCACTCCATCAGACAAGTTTAACTGTTTCCCTGGTTTTAATTCATTTAGGCAAAACTAAAGGAACAAAACATGTTTATCATCTTGCCTTATACACACATCTAATCCCATTCACTAATGGTCAATAAATGAAACACTGCTTTTAAAAATTTTAGATACAAAAAATTATTTTTAAGTTCAAATTATATAATTAGAATTCACAATCTGGAAAAATTTACTATTACTTGGAAACAACACAAAATTTAATTAATTCTTGAGTTAAATTATTAAACAAAACTAAAATCACAAAAACTTTAATTTATCAAGAAATTAAATTAATCAAGCAAAATTTAAACTATTAAGAACTACTCAAGTTTGAAAAGAAAATCTTAATAAATGAAAACTAAATCAAGTAGGCAATGTTAAATTATCAAGAAATACGTAAATTGCTAAGTAAATAAATGTCAAGTCAACACTATATAAAATATGAAAAATCAAGAGATTGCAAACACAAGAACACACAAAAATACACAAAATATTTATCAAAACAATTTCACTTAGGCAAAAATTTCTTGATATGTTTTACTATACCATGGTATAATAAAATTCACTTTACCTTACACAAGCTTGTGAAAAATTTCACAAAATCACCTGAAACGCAGCTGCTTGAAATTCACAAAACACACTTTTTTGTTAGGTGCCGTTACTATTTCCTACATTCAGATCTCAGAAGCCGAGATTAACACCAGTGACCACACAAATATTTTACATTAAGGATTTCTCTCTTTTGAAGAAAGAGAGAGGGAACCACACAACAGACTCTGAAATCAGAATGAGCAAATTTTTGGATTTCAGTTAGAAATGAAACAAACAGATGACGCAATCAAAAAGGCTTACGTGACTCGAACAGAAAATCGTTTGGAACGAAGCTGTTAACGAAATCTCAACAGGATCAAAACAGATGGCAGCTGGCTAATCATAAATGGCATGTTTTTAAAACAACGAAGAACCAAGGTTGGTTTTCACAACAGTACATGAAACATTACGAAATCATTAGTCTTTTTTCAATGCGTTATCTTTCACAATGACAACTGAATCAAAACACGGCATACGAAATCACAAGTACAGATCACATGTTGCCGGGAGACAAAATGTGCGTTTACATAATATGATATTATTAAAATGTATTATTAATTCTAAATTACGCTGTTAACTAAATTACTAACTCTTTTGAGATCTGACATTGCACTACATACGATATTTCAACAATTATTATTATTACACATAACACATGATAACTAGAAGAGCAAACATATCAAAATCTTGGAAAGTTATATACATTTTAAAAGGCAACATCATGAAATTCCTCCCCCCCGCCCTCCAGAATATTAGTTATCCCAGGTTTGAATCCAGTGATTCACAATGGGATAAATACTCTGCAATTACATTGTTCTTTCCAAAATTGTTCTGAATCCTAGCAGTTGATGCATCTCTCGTTGGAATGTTGCAGGTGCATTCATCAGACCAGTCGGCAAAACAGTGTACTGATACAGTCCATAAGGAGTAATGAAAGCTGACAGCAACTTAGCATCCTCATCTAAGGGAATTCGATAATAACCTTTCAACAAGTCTTTCTTGGAAACAAATATGGCTTGTCTAATATTATCAAGTACTTGATCTATAAGAGGCAAGGGATAATTGTCAGCCACACTGATGGAATTCAGTTTCCTATAACCAGTACACATCCTAAATGAGCCGTTTGGTTTCTTCACTAACACACGAGGAGAACTGTAATGACTTGAAATTCCCCTCGATTTGGGACCACCTTGACGTGGTGAGGGGGCTCTTGAACCCCAGGAATCTGTTCCTGGGTTCAAGTCCAACAGTCCCATATACTATTCTATTATCCTTTGAATTAATATTTGCAGAATTTTCCGCTTTTCCTAAAATTTATTGGACCTGATAAACAAGTAAAGATATAACTGGGACTGGGTTTATATCTGAAGCTAAATAGTGGAAACTGTGGTAGGACCAACAACTGCCTGATAATGTTCACACATGAGAGATATCAGATGGAACTATTCTTTAGGGCTGGATCACAGATTTCAGGGGGGGGGTCTGGTTCTGGGGATAGGACTTAGCATTCTATCCGGTTTGCCCATAACATGATTAGGGTGGGGATGATTGTATTCCAGTAATATTGTCAGTCTTAGCAAGTGGGTTTGGCTTACACTTGGGCCACTCTAATCAAGTTGTGCCATCCCCTGTGGGGTAGGGTAGGGGGCGGACATTTGGGAGTCGGTTCTCACTTGTGCCATTGGTGAAAGAATAAACTCCATGAAAGGCTGATGATACCTTTTAATGTTTTCAGTTTTATTTATTCTTTTTTTTTAACTTCAATCTTTATGCCTAGTGGTTTTAAAGATTTAAGTACCCCTGGCCCCTTTGATGGTAGCGACTCGGCACAGTTGACAACCACTGGAACCTCCTCTTACAACCTCTCTGTGGAAAAATTAAAAAAAATACTAATGTAAATTATACTGGAGCCCTTTGCTCCAATAAAAAGCAAACCAAAAAAAAAAGCAAATATCTTGACCCAAGCTTGACTCACTTCGACTCCCTCTTTTGAAGTGGAAGTTGGTCACAATTCCTGACCTTAGAAACAGAGAAGAAAATATCGGCATTGAAATTAGAAAACTTCCCGTTGAATCAACATTCAACTACTGAAATGTCATTCAGACAAACAAAAGTTCAGATGTGGTTGATAGAAACCACAACAAAAAATCAATCAGAAAAGTACTCAACTATAAAAAATATTGACAGTATAAAGGTACATGTAAAAAAACATGCCAGTATGAACAGTGTACAGGGTACCATAGTACTCCCTGATAATGATGAAGAACCAATAGAAAAAAATATATTGCTGGATTCCCTTAAAAAAAGGTACAACAATGTAAAAGATTGTGAAATATACAACTTAGCCAGCAGGTGGAGCAATGGATAAACACTGAGAATAGCAAAAATAAAATTTGAAGGCCATGAATTACCCTTAAAAATTAAAACCATGGGCCAGAGCAGAGAACTGAGATTGTATGTTCTAAAACCACTACAGTGCCAAAACTAGTATTTATGGACATACAAAGAAAAATTGCCATACTAAATCTATATGTGCATTTTGTGGATCTAACAAACATACCACACAGTGAAGGTGTGGTGAACCGAAATGCTTTAACTGTGGACA
This sequence comes from Macrobrachium rosenbergii, assembly GCF_040412425.1. Lineage (NCBI taxonomy): Eukaryota > Metazoa > Arthropoda > Malacostraca > Decapoda > Palaemonidae > Macrobrachium > Macrobrachium rosenbergii. The sequence continues at coordinate 43,304,485 of NC_089750.1, read as the reverse complement.
AAATCACCATGCAAAATCTAAAGGGTGTATGTATTATATATACAGGATTAAAATTACTTCAGGAAAGGACAGGAATGCTTATAAAATAGGCCAAATTAGAATTAAAAGTTAGAGGAATGCGTGATCCTGCTAGAAATGAATGTTTTCTCCTTTAACTAGATCAAACAATGAAACAAAAATGGAAATAGATAAGAGTAACAAAACCCTGATAGATCAGTCTCAAAGGAAAATAACCACTTTGCAAGAAGAAAGTAATATAGCAAAGAACCAAGAAAAGTATACAAATATTTGTTCAAATTCATTTGAGATATTAAGAGAAATGGAAACACTAGAAGATAATACAAGCACCACAGAAATATTAGAAGATATGATGAATTAGAAGATAAAGAAAAAAAAGAAGCCTTTAGAGAGAACTCCGTCCAAGACCGACAAAAAACAAACTATTATTAGAGATACATCCATCAAAATAAAGGCAGGAGACCCGAAGAAAGAACATAAACCAATAAATGATAAGATTATACCTTTGTCTCCTAAAGTAATAATAAAACCATGGAAACAGATAACCAGAACATCAAAGAAATAGCAGAAGAACAAACCATTCACAAGAATGATTATGTGATGGGAGAAGAGATTACTCCATCACCAACAGTAGGTGCAGCAAGAGTAAATGAAGAAACAACAAATGAAAACACATGTGGATGTAATGAATGTTTCATTGAACTGTGCAACAAAAACAAAAGCATAAATGAAGGACAGTTTATCAAACACTATACAAAATTTTATAGGGTGCAGAAATAAAGAAACTATTAGTTTAGACACATACAAAAAGTTTTGTATGTGCATTGGGCACAAAATATCTTGTAAAGAAAAACAAATAGATATTGTAAACAGGATTTTAGAAAAAATGCAAACTGATGATCTTCAAAAAGAAAATAACACTTGAACACACTAACATTATATTTTCAATAATTATATTACTGTATACAATGGAACGTAAATAGTCTACAGACCAGATTACATTTGGGAGAAATACAATGATTACAAAAGGGATTATGAACCAATGATACTATGTTTACAACATGTCAACAAAACAATATCAACAATAGGTAAATATACCTTAGTATCTACATCTAGAGAAGGAGGAAATTTAGGTACTGCTATAGTTGACAGATTAGATTGGAATACAGCTGATGACTTGCACACCAGTGATCATTTCCCAATATTAATTTCCTTATTACAAAATAATCCTGCAAAACATGTCCCTCACTATAACATTTATAAAGCAGATTAGGAACGATATGAAATGCGCACTAGAAATATCCCATCATTTGAAAATTTAAAAGACCATAACGAAACTAATAAATTTCTTGTTGATTTCATTAAAAATGCTGCTGATGAAGCAATACCAGAGTCAAAACCCCATCCAACAAAACACAAAGTCCATGGTGGTCCGATAAGTTAATAGATTAATAAATATAAAACACTCAATAGAGAGACAATGAGATAATTTGAATAGAAAGTTCAGTAAAATAAATAAAACCCTACTGATACTAGAAGGAACTTTACAAAAATAAGTATATTATTACTAGAAATTAATACATAAAAACCTGTATACAACAAAATATCTGTATACAACAAAACATCTGCAAAATTTAAAAAACAAGTAATTCAAGGAAGAATCATTTCAAGGAGGAAATACGCATCAGATCTCTTCAATAATACCCCCATACAAAAAATATGTGAAAAATTTAGGAAAATAAATGGTACCCATGTTAAACCACCTAGGCATGCCATATTAAAAGATGGGAAAAGAACACTTGATCCAGAAGAACTAAGTAATATAATAAGAGAAAATTTAGCAAATGTAAGTAGTGATAAAAATTTAGATGAACACTCCCTCACAAAGAAAAATCAAATAGAATTAATAGCAATCAATTTTGAAACAAAAGAAGATATATATTATTTAGAAAATTGAATATGTCAGAGTTGGAATATGCTTTCTGGAACAGCAATAAATCTGCTCCAGGAGGTGGCAATATTTGTTTTGAGATGATCTGCCACTTAGCACCTTTGGCAAAGTCATACTTATTAGAGTTTTATAATCATTTATGGCTTCGAAATTTATTTCCAGGTGAATGGAGTAAAGCTATATTAATTCCTATCCCCAAACCTGGAAAGGATCCCAGCAATGTAAATCATCACGGACCAATTTCTTTAACAAGCTGCTCATGCAAATTGTTTGAGAAAATGGTAAATGCTCGACTAACATGGCACATTCAAGAAAGTAAAATTTTGACTCCCACTCAGTTCGGGTTACAGTGTAACATTTTACATTAGATTCTGTCTGTAACTTAGAAGAACATATACTTAGAGGTTTTGAACGAAAACAAATTACTGTAGCTGTCTTTCTTAATATTGGAACTGCATATGATACTATATGGAGTTATGCTATATTAAAAACTTTACAAAACAACAACATCCGTGGCCATTTACCTAGGTTTGTACAAAACTTTTTGACAAACTGCAGTTTTCAGGTGAGAATTGATAATGTTCTGTCTAGAACATTTCCTCTTGAAAATGGTGTTCCACAGGGAAGTGTCCGTAGTGGCACACTGTTTACTTTAGCAATTAATGATATTAGCAATAACCTACCTATTGGTATTAAAAGTAACCTGTATATGGATGATTTTGCCATATATTATTCAGCATCTCGAATAAAACATGCAGAACGAATCATTAATAAAAGCATAGTAAAAATAGATGAATGGGCCTCATCTGTAGGCTTTAAATTCTCAGTAGATAAAACTCAAGCAATAATTTTTTATAAAAATAAAAAGTGGAAAAAAGGGGAAGAAATAGACTTAAAAATCAGAAACCATAGTATACCAATTGGCCAAACAGCAAAATTTTTGGGATTAGTATTCGATACTCACTTGAACTGGAAAGCCCACATAACATAGGTAAAATCTAAATGTAAAAAAGCATTAAATTTAATTAGAAAACTATCGAACCCTACCTGGGGAGCCGATAGACATACCCTTACTGTACTGTATAAAATAACAGTTCTGTCCATCATTGATTATGGAAGCAAAGGATATGGCTCAGCATTGGGCGCAGCGCTGAAAATGTTAGACCCTGTTCACAATGAAGGCCTCAGAATATGCTCAGGAGCCTTTAGATCATCACCAAAATCATCTTTACAAGTTGAATGTGGTGAAATGCCTCTGCCTCTCCTTAGATAGCTAGTAACAATGAAAAGTGCTTTAAGAATTCGGACAAGTGCCTTTAATAGTAAAATCACCTCCTCCCTGGACAATGAATAAAATGAGATTTTGCACACACCTCAAGTATTTAGCAAAAAGTAACTCATATACACCAGAGCACCATAGACAACATACACTAGAGCACATAAGCCCAAAAGGTCCACATTAGACAATATATACAGATGGATCTAAATCAGAACACGGAGTGGGATATGCTGCAATGTCCTAAGAAAAAGCTTGTCAGTTCTCTCTTCCTAATAGTGCTTCGGTATTTACAGCAGAATTGTATGGAATTGCATCAGCTATAAAAATAATTAAAGAAACATCATTCAATAATTTTGGGATTTTTAGTGACTTGAGAAGCTCTATAGAAGCTATTCAGGGTTATAAATCAAAAATAATATAGTACAACAAATTAAATAATTTCTCCATAATTTATATAATAATGGAAAAAATGTAGAAATATGTTGGATCCCTGTCCATGTAGGGATCAAAGGAAATGAAGATGCAAACAAAGCAGGCAAAGAAGCAGCCCACATGACAAGATCAAATATGAATATCCCTGTTACTGATTATGTAACACACATAAAAATGGGTATTATAAATAAATAATGGCAATATATATGGAATGAAGAACCTGAAAGTAATAAATTAAAACAAATAAAACCTAGTGTTAAAAAATGGAGTTCATCATATCAGAGAGAGAGACATGCACAAGTAATTCTAACACATCTCAGAATAAGCCATACTCGTCTGACACATGGGCACTTAATGAGCAGCCCACATGGCCCGGCTCCCGATTGCTCAGAGTGCAGGGTGATGATATTGGTCAGATGTGTTATGCGAGTGTCCAAAGTATGACCAACAGTGACTGTCAACTTTTGGAGATAGATGAATGAAAGAAATTTTGTCAGAATCTTTTACATTTTCAGTCGTCCCGATTTTGATGTTCATGAGGAACTGCAATTTAACTGATAGAATATAAAAATAAGTAAATAACAAAAGCACGAAACCCCTTTTAACATTTGTCGAGTTTAAAAAAAAAGGGCAAAATTTTAAAATATTACTTAACTTATATTCTGAATTTTAATATAACTTTTTAGTGTGTATGTAAGGAAGTCTGAGTAAATGTATTTATTGTATGTATGTGTTTCAGTATGAGAGGATGTGCCTATATGCAGTTTTTAATTTGATTTTAATTCGTTCATCATCGTACGGAATGATCTATTGGGTCCTAATGCCTGGCCTGAGGCCTGGACCTGGTATTTTAATCTAATCCTTCTGGCCAGCCCAATGAGAGCTGAAAGTCAGCTCAGTGGTCTGGTTAAACTGCTTTAATAATAATAATAATGACTTGAACTGGGTTTTGCTAATCCATGCTGCAACAAATATTCAACTTCTTTCTTCAAAAAATCTCAATGAAAAGATGATATGCGATAAGCTCTCTGTTTAAAAGGTTTTCTATCATCTCTGATCTTTATCTCATGCTTTGTCAGATCGATACGCTTAGGTACATCTGCAAATATTTCAGGGAAATTTCAATCACTTCACTTAATTCACTACTTTCCTCAACACTCAGATGTTTTAGTTTATCCTCCAAATTTTTCAATATGGAAGAATTGTTCACCTTGCTTTCAGCTCCCAATTCCTAGCCATCATTGTCCTCTGTAGATGAAGTTGTCTGTGTTATTGACACTGTTTCAGTTTTAGTCTCTGAGAAGTAAGGTTTCAAAAGATTCACATGTATCTTCCTCTGTCGTTTCCTTCTTCCTGGTGTTTCATTCACATAAGTTTGATCACTTAACTTCTCTATTATCTTATAGGGACCTTGAAACTTATTGGTAAGGGGAAATCTTTCCACTGGTAAGAAGGCTCCTTGAGTCTCTGGATGATGAGCAGTTGATAACAGTTGTTTCACTCCTAACAAGTTCATCACATCCTGGAACAATTTTGAAGTAAAGTTCGTTCCTCTATCACTTTGCACAATTTCTAGTATTCCAAACTTGGAGAAAAACTCCACCAACTTCTCAGCAATTACCTTTGCACTTATATGTCTTACAGGAATCACCTCATGATACCTTGTCACTGGACACATTAATGTTAACAGATATTTATCCTTTCTTTGTTTTCGGAGGCAGCCCAACCACATCTATAATTACCTTGCTAAAGGGTTCTCCTGTAACTTCTATGGGTTGTAGGGGGATGCTTTCTGAATGGTTTCATTCGGTTTTCCAGCTATCTGGCAGGTGTGACATTCTCGACAGAACCTGCTAACATCCTTGTGAAGCCCAGGCCAGAAAAAATACTTCATAATCTTCTCAACAGTCTTCCTGATTCCCATGTGTCCAGACTCATGCACTACTGCTACCATTTGCTTCCTCAATGGATATGGAATCAAAATTTTATGATATTCGCCCCATTCAGCATTTCCTGGTATGTATGCAGGTCGATGTTTCCTCGTTAGCAATCCTTCCTTTAGACAATAACAGGTAGGAGTTTGTTGCATCTTTCTTGATCAACAACTCTGAAGAAAAAATCAGCTAACGTTGTATCCTTCTGCAGTTCCATTAGCTTCTCTTAGTCACTTGACCAATTTCAAGGGCTGAACTCTCAATATCTGCTAACTCTGCTACTGTAGTTTCACTGCTATCTTCGGGAACATGCTGACTACTCTGAGTCTCTTCAAAAGCAACAGGATCCTCTTCTTCTTGGGAAATATCTTCATTACTAACACTAGGGGAAACTTCACTTTCCTGGAACAGCTCTTCTAAGCTCAAAGTTCCTTCACTTGATTCTTGTGCAGGTAAATCCTCAGTTTCGTCACTTGCAGACGTAGTTCTCTTCATACTCCTGGTAGTTACACAACTTGGAAAGACGTGGGGGTTTTTCTTCTCTAAATCTGCCGTGGGACTAATCCTCAACGGTTTTTCTGTCACTATAGGACAAGGAACAAATGGTACGCCACCTACTTCATTACCCAGCAAAACCTGCACACTTTCAACAGCTAGTGAGTCCTTTACAGCAAAATCAACATTCCCTGTCACCAGTTCACAGGACAGGTGCAAGTGACATATAGGAGTTACCTTTCTCCTCCTATACCCTTCAAAATAATTGAATCTCCAGTGAGATTCTTCTTGAACTGTGGGTGAGCACCATGAACTACTACACTACGGTTACTCCCCGTATCACGTAATACCTTGACTGGTGCCTGCACACTCCCTCCTTGAGTTGCTAGCATGCCTTCATAGATATATGGCTTAAAAGCCTCCAAGCTGCCCAGCCACTCACTGCTTAAGGTTACATATCAGTTACATTTCCACTGGTTGCTAACACTCAGCTTGTTTAGTCTTAGTCTTCCCAACTGTCTCAGTCTTCCCCACACTGCTCTTTGTAGTCTGTTTCACCCGGTTACCTTTAACCACTTGGCAAACTGGCTTTGTCTGCTGTTGTGTCTGATAACAATCTCGACTGTAGTCCCGCTCTTCCACACTTGAAGCATACGTTAGTCTTCTGTATCTTTCCTGAGAAACTGGACGATGGGGATTTAACATTCGATTGCTGAGGGGCATTATCTGGCTTTGTACTGGCATTGCCACTAGAAGGATTCCCATTTGGAATGTTCCTGAAATTGGGATGAGACCTGTGCGTTGTTGGTTCTGGTACTTGACATTATAATTCTTTTTGCTACAAATTATATTTATTGTAATCTTCACTCAATGTAGCAGCTTTGTCAAGTTTCTTAACCTCTCTCTCTCTCTTAAATAGGCTCTTATGTGTTCAGGAATCCTCAAGTTCGTCCATAGATTTAACTTTAGCAGCCTCCAACCATCGTTTGAAACATCTTACTTTGTAGGCATAATCCAAGAAAGTCATCTTGTCATCCTTACTCAAAGATTTGAATCTTTCATTGTAATATTCAGGGGTCATCTGGTAAACTTGTAGCACATTGTGTTTGAGTACTTTGTACTCTTTACACTGATGAGCTGATATGGCTAAATAGGCACTTCTCCCTTTACCTATGACTAACCATTTATCTTTTGTCCATCCCATACCTGAAGCCACTTTTTCAGTGATCAAAAAACTCATCTGGAGCTTCTTCTGTAAACTTTGAAATTAACTTCTGCACTCTTACTACATCAAATACAGGGTTTTGAGTACTTTGGATAGGGTTAGACGGTGTCACAGGTAACTTGGAGTAAGCTTCTATTAATTTCATCTCTATTTCATAATCTTCTAGCTTTCTTGCTCTTTCTCTTTCTCACTTGCTTCTTGTGCTTCTCTTTCTCTTTTCTCCCTTTTCTTTCTTGCTCTTTCTCTTTCTTCTCCTGCTCTTTCTTCTTCTCTTTCTTTTCTCTCTGTCTTCTCTTTCTCTTTCTGCCAGCATTCTCAGCTTAATCAAACTTTCTTCTCTTTCCTCTCTTTCTTTTTCTGCTTGCATTTTTAGCTTAATCAAGCTTTCCTCTGCATCACTTTTCTCTTTCTTTTGCTGCTGCTCATTTATAAATTCTGCCTCAGCTGCATTCAACAATTCTTGTGCCTTTCCTAACTCTTCATCTATTTTACCAGAGCCCACCAATGCTTGGATTGCATACATCTGATTTGTGCCTTAATCATACCACTAGACACATTGCCCCCACATGCCACTGCTAAAGCAGTCCACTGTGCCTTAGTCAGGTTCGATTCAGATAACTCTTGGATGGAAGGAGCGGCTAAAAACTTCTGAACAATGAACAGAACCATTTTCTCTAAGTTACTAAACTAAATAATTCACAATACAATGCAAAAAATAACTATGTGGTCACTCTCCCATCAAAAAAAATATCCGAGTGATATTTTGTTTTGTTCCCGGGTCTGGGCAACAAAAAAAATTTATTCTTATTGTCACAATGTGTAACAGAATTAAAAAATTTACCTCACTTCAGCCAGATACCTGAACTATCATAATAAAAATTACGACTGAGTACTCTAAAGGTAACAGTGATCCATTAAAAAGCTTATTAATCACATGAAAAATCAAACTAATTTTATCAAAACAAGTGTGAGGTATCAACAATTAAACAAGAAATATACTAGAGTAAAAGGGCATCACTCCATCAAACAGCTTAAGTGTTTCCCTGGTCTTAATTCCCTCCAGCAAAACTAAAGGAACAAAACATGTTTATCACTTTGCCTTATGCACACATTTAATCCTATTCACTGGTGGTCAATAAATGAAACACTGTTTTTAAAAATTTTAAATACAAAAATTTATTTTTAAACTCAAAATTTATAATTAGAATTCACAATCTGAAAAAAAATTTACTATTACTTGAAAACAACACAAAATTTAATTAAATTTTCAGTTAAATTATTAAACAAAACTAAATCACAAGAACTTTAATTTATCAAGAAATTAAGAAATTAGATTAATGAAGCAAAATTTAAACTATTAAGAATTACTCAAGATTTGAAAAGAAAATCTCAGTAAATGAAAATTAAATCAAGTATTCAATGTTAAACTATCAACAAATACTTAAATTGCTAAGTAAATAAATGTTAAATCACCACTGTATAAAATGTGAAAAATCAAGAAATTGCAAATACAAGAACACATAAAAATGTACACAAAATATTTACCAAAACAATTTCACTAAGGCAAAAATTTCGTAATGTACTTTATTACACCATGGTAATGATAAATAAAATTCACTTTACCTTACACAAGCTTGTGAAAACTTTCACAAAATCACCTGAAATGCAGCTGCTTGAGATTCACAAAACACACATTTTTGTTAGATGCCATTACTATTTCCTACATTCCGGTATCAAAAGCTAAGATTTAAAACCAGGGACCCCACAAATATTTTATATTACAAGGAGGCACGCATTCCAGCCACAAGTGCCACCATTCCTAAGGGATGCTTCTATTCCAGTGGAGTGTTCTAAAGCCCACTTCCTTATTTTGCATACACTCTGCCAAGTTCAGAGTGCCATTTCATTTTTCCACAAGAATTGCCTGCGCAACCAAATTAAACTTTTGAGCATTTCTGGGAAAATCAAATCCCACTTTAACCATAAGCAACATATCCACCATTGAGGAAATCAAAGCCTTTACAGAGGCAGGGAAACTTTTATGACTGATGGCGACAGATCTGGTAAATTGGGTTCATGCCCAGATCGGTGCCACTGTGAAGGAGAGAGAAGAACAGCATCAACATGAGCTCTCTTTGGAGTGATGGAGAAAGAAGCAAGAAAAAACCCAAAGACAGCGCAAGAGAAAGAAAAGGAGCATAAAGGGAAAGAAAATGAGCTTCAATAGAAAGAAAAGAAGCGTCAGCATGAATTAGCCTTGAAAGATAAGGAACTCGAGCTCGAAAGATCCAAAGAGGATCCAACACTGAGCGGAGCATCCCTCCCTGGTCTCCACTCCTTCCATTATCTCAAATGTCAGCCACCCCATGCCTGAATGGAACAAGGCAGAGCCAGAGGCATGGCTGGACCAAGTCGAAGCCCTCTTCTCGGAATACCATCCAACTGATAATGAGAAGGCCATGATTATTGCAAAACACATGGCCGGAAAGGGTCAGGATGCTTTAAATTCCTCAGAAAATGGCGACAAGGGAAACCTTGAGGTGGTCAGGAAGGCTGTAGCAATCACATATGAAATTACGCCTGAGCGCTGGAGGCAAGATAGCGAGATCTTCCCAAGGTGATAGGTCAAACATGGTCTGACTGGTCTTACAAAAAGAACCGAGCCTTGCGGCGGTGGATCGGCACCGTAGAGTGTCAAGATGTTGAGGATATATTGAATCGAATGCAGCATGGGGACTTCCTCTTTTATGCTCCTGGGCCCTTGGCCTTATACATGGCGAAAAACAACCAAAAACAGAATAACTGAAAGAATAATTAATTGGAAGGTCGCCAAGTGAGAATATGTTTCGTAGCACAGGTTTATTTTGCTAGCAGATCCAGAAAAATTTCATGAGGCCCACCAATTTTCATATTATACACATGCACACACACATATATACTGTGTATATATATATATATATATATATATATATATATATATATATATATATATATATATATATATATATATATATATATATGTATATATATATGTATATGTATATGTATATTAGATTTTTTTATATTTTTCCCATTTTTATATTTCTCATTTACGTTATTATTATCTAAATCTTCAATATTTATATTTTGTCGTTATTTTTCATGGGGGAGGAACATGCCCAGGCACCAACCCCCCTGGATCCGCTAGTGATTTCACACACATCATCGTAAAGTAACAGTGGAAAAGATGGACAAATCTCTCTAAGATAAACAGATGGAAAAAATGGCACTACAGCATTTCACTGAGTGGATAAATAACGCATCAACTATACATGTAAATGGCCACTGCAAGGGGTCCGTAAGCCAATCAACAATGCAATTATATCAGCCTCGGTAAGGGCGGATTCTTCAGGCAATTGGGAACTCAGAGGAATGGGTACATAGACAACTTGCACTGATAACACTCCTGGAAGTGAAATAATTCCAGATAAGACTATTTCTCTAAAAATGAGATTATGCACAAATTGGAGGATATGGCCTTACTCTACTCACTTCTTGGCAAGGGGCATGAGCTATGTTATACACTGTTCAAGGAATTACACACTGAATATAACAAGTTTGCTGTTTAAGTTGAAGGGATAAAGAAGTTACTTGAGTGGTGAAATGAAAGAGAGAGATAATAAAAAATGAGTCAAAGAAAAAGCACACTGGCTAACCATTTTCCTTCTGGGGACATAACTTGTTTGTTTCATGGTACTGCTTGCACACACCTCTAAGCTGGTAAGATAAAGGTTCCTCATGGGCGGTGTCTGGTAATGTGGCCATGATCAATCCAGTGTAAGTGAAAATGAGTTCCCACCTGCCCGCGGTTTGATACTCAGACGAACAGAGATTTGGCGTGGTGATGAGCGGACAAGCTGGCGATGCAGGGCACTGGCTCCTTACAAGGGCTCGTATGTTGCTTGGGGCTTGGCTTCAGGCTCTGTCACCAGCCATGACCTGTAGATTAGAGAAATGGTCTTGGGCCAGTAACTGGTTACTGGAGGAGAAAGCAGTGGGAGGTTAATTAAATTTTAGGATCTAGACAGAGGAAACAACGACCTTCTCCAGGTGTTTTCCCTGGGGAAGCATTAAGGGCTGAGAGGCCACTCCTAAATCCTACCCTGTCACTCCAACCCTTGCAGATCTACCTGTACCCCTTCTGTGCGGTATTTTCCCCTTAACAAATTTATTACAAACGATATCTTGATCAATTTAGACAGTCCCCGAAAAGCTAAAACATTTAGGGAGGTAGAAACACATTCAGTAACAAAACACAGATACTACCATCATTCACCTAGCTAACTTTCACTCATGAAGTCGAAGGGAAAGAAATAAGGAAGAGGTAGGATTTTATCTTACACAGCAGTACGTATTTAACTCTATCATACAACAGTGAGAGAAAAAAAGACAGAAGTGAACCTTAAACTTATTCCTATAATTTATACAATATCCAACAAAAAATTAATATTTACTCTAATAATCGATGATACTATAAGGAATATATATACAAACTGATCCTGGTGAGGAACACTGATGTAACGCAGCAATAAGGCTGTCCAAAAGACATGAAGAAACACTACACACTGGCAGGGTGAAAACTGACACGCGTCAGTGGCGTCCTAAAGAAGAAATTAATAATTCATATGCCCTTACCAAGTGTATCATACAGAGTAAGCCTTGTTATGACTCTGATGGACAAGCATGGCAGCAGTGACGAGGGCGGAGCCCCAATATCACACCTGCAGGTAAGGCAGGAGAAGCAGTGGAGAACTCTGGGAGGCACAGTAGCGCAATCAACGCACAGGACCAAGAAGAGGTAGGCTAATCCTCTGCAGGTGAAGGATCACAGCAAAGCACCCAGGTGACCTGTAAATAATCCTCAAGGTCGTGATCTAACTCTCCCAAAGATACTGCCAACATAAAGCCGTAGGTAAAAGCTGTCCTTCCAGTATGAAATAGCCAAGCACACTCTCACATACACCCATAAATGGATCCCACAATGCATGCGAGAACGCATGAAAAGATGAAAAAAAAAAAAAAAACCACTCATAGGCGAAGTACCAGTTAAACACAAAAAAAAACCTGTGGTGGGGGCAGTGGCGTTGCTATGGGGCGCCTGAGGGGGCCCGGGTCCCCCAATCAAATTCTTGGACCCCCCCAGTTGAAATTCCCCTTGTGACTGAATTTTAAATTTAATGACCTCCAGCATCGGTGTTGCCACTTTGTGGGAATTTCCAAAAAATTCGTGGGAGTAGCCTCTGATTAATGAATTTACAAATATTCAGAATAAAAGGCATGAAAATTAATAAAAACCTTAAGAATTATAAATGAACTACGAGTCAGAAAAGAAACTGCTTAACGGCATGTGTGTTGCCTTCAGCGCAACCGGTATATCAGAAGTTAAAGGGGTAAGCATAGTCACAGTGGCAGTTAGAACTAAGATATATTATTATCGCCTTTCTGCTTCTTGATAATATGGCATCGATTTCTGTTTGCATGGTGAATTTTTCTCATGGCAATAGACGGCATCTTGAGCTAGGCTAATAGCTATGTACCATTCATGTTTTATTCAAGTAGGATAGTTGTGTTTAAACTCCTTTATGTTTGCCTGTAGGCTGTAACGTTAATAATATTTGAATCGAAATTCTGTCAGTTGATGATACAGTTCCTGTTGCAGTCTTTAAGTTGTGGATTGTGTTATGTTGTCTCCATACGTGTTTGATTGTAGAGGGAAGAAGTAAGTACATTATGAAACTATTTGAACCTGTTGTATTGTTTTAGATTAAGTCAGCCTTGTGCTGACATGGGCTCTTGGTCATTGAGCAGCCTGCAATGAACCTGTGCTCTATAGAATATGAATAATTTTGACGTTTTCACAAAACAAAAGTAAGATGTATACATAAAAAACTATCTCATTATATGTAGCCCTTAAGCCTAATCGTATCAAACACAATTTATTTTGAATTTCATCGATTTTGGTTTTGATGAAAAAGCTGTCTGTCATCTGGCTCTCTATCTTACGGCTAACTTACTTTTATGTTTATAGACATGACTCACTAGGCTAACATTTCTTGATTTTCAAGTTTTAATGCTTAACAGACGGGCCTCCCAGGCTATGGTAACCAAGGCATTTGATGTTGTATTCATGCAACTTGCTAGTCTATAGTTTACTTTTGATATATCATTGTAAATGATGACAACCACAATATGAAGATGTGTTTAAGTGTATACCATATACAGCTTTAGTAAGTTCAGGGTTTTCATTCTGCTTATTACGAAGTCAATTTTCAACCTATATTGTCCTAGGAGGCGATCATATATTTCCCATGATAACTAATTTAGAGTTGTCTTGAAAAGTAGGTCATATATATATATATATATATATATATATATATATATATATATATATATATATATATATATATATATATATATATATATAATGCAATGTCCTTAATGTTTCACAATTACAGAGCCAATTTAATAGTTGTTTAGTGAAGTTTCCTGTATAAATTTTGTTTTGTTTAGTAACCTGAAATTCCTGACATTTTTGGTCTCTGCTTGCAGGCTACTGATGTTTCGGTGGTAACGGTGGTGGTTTTCCAGATTCTACTTTATTTTTATGATAGTATATGTCAGAATATAAGAACATAGCCTAGAAAATCAATATGCAGAAACAGAGTGGCATAAAAATTTTCTTCTCTAAACGGGCACCAGCAGAATCCGATTTATGTGATAGTCCGTGGGGAGATTGAAAATGAAAATATATTTCGGGAGGATGACATGCCTACTTCCAATAGTGAAGATGAAGATCTAACAGAACAGGTGAGTACTTACACCAAACCTGCAGGTACGACTGAGAAAATTACGGCCCATCGTGAAAAACTTACAATAAGACCACCAGGACCAACAGATATCAGTCAAGGTAAAACCGAAAAACCTGTGCAACCAGCTCTGGCATGTTTTCCAACTCATCAAATTGGCAACAGACAAAGATCATTTAAGGCATCTTGGTATACAAGTCATTCCTGGCTCGAATACTCCGTAATGACAGATGCTGCATATTGTTTTTGCTGTAGGAACTTTCCACAGCCAAATAAAGCCTCTGAAACAGCCTTTTTGTCTACTGGGTACAGACAGTGGAAGAAAGCAACAGAAAAAGATGCTGGCTTCTCACAAGTTGAGAAAAGTGATTTTCATAGGTACTCCATGTGTACTTGGAAAGATTTTGAAGAACACATAGCTAGGGGAAACACTATAGCTAAGTCCTTAACATCTGCCCATGATAAAACTGTAGCAGAAAATAGGCATTATATCGAGGAGGTGGCCAAAGTTTTATGCCTAACAGCTCGTCAAAAAATTGCACAAAGGGGCCATCATGAAGGTCCTGACAGTATGAATAAGGGCAATTTTCTTGAAATAATGAAACTCATCAGTGAAAAAGATCCCATTATCAAAGCGCGTCTGTCTTCCAAGAATGCCAAATACACCAGTCCTACCATTCAGAATGAAATTATTGGAATCATGGCCGAAACCGTCCTTGATGAGATAACAGATGAGCTTTATCAATCTACTTGGTTTTCTATATTGGTTGATGAGTCAAAGGACGTTAGTGGAAGAGAACAGCTATCTGTTGTTGTTAGGTATTTGTTTGATCATACCCTACATGAGGAGTTTTCGGGGTTCGTAAGACTGCATGAACTAAATGCAGAGTATCTTAAAAACAGCATATGTGAAATGTTACTGACATGCAATATTGATGCAAAGAATTGCGTTGGTCAAACATATGATGGAGCCTCAGTAATGAGTGGGAAAAATTCTGGTGTACAAAGACTTTTCCGAGAAGAGGCTGCACCAGAAGCAACTTATATTCATTGTTATAATCACCGCCTAAACTTGGTGATTGTGGATGTTGTTAAGTCTGTCAAGATTGCAGACCAGTTCTTTGGATTGTTGGAATCCATATATGTGTTTATGTCATCAGCTGTGCTGCACGAGTTGTTCCTGCAAAAAACAAAACAAGCTATTTCCGGACAAACAACCCCAAAAGCTTAAAAAATTGAGTGACACAAGATGGGCATGTCATTATGCAGCCTGCAAAGTAATGCTGCTGAAACTACCAGCTCTTTTCCAAACTCTAGAGGAAGTAGCCAATGAGCAGTCTGGCAAGCGTGCTACTGATGCAGCTGGACTCTTGAATGCAGTTAATTTCTCATTCATCATAAGCCTTGTTGTGTTTGAAAATCTGCTGCACAGAACCAAACTGCTCTCAGATATGTTGAAATCACCTACACTTGATCTAGCCGCTGCTGCTGACATGGTTGAGACTACATGATGAGCTGGAGCAAGAGAGAGAGGGTTCAAATTGGGATATTCTTTGGTCTAAAGCAAAAGACGTGGCAAAGGAACTAGACATCTCAGTCAGATTTGCTCATCAATCAGGAATAAAAAGACAGCAATCTTCCATGCTTGATGGCTTTGCAACAAGTACTACCCGTGGCCAGGAAGAAACACCTGACTCAAAACATGACTTTTGTGTAAACCTGTTCTACCCAGTGCTTGACCGCTTTCTAACAGAACTTGACTCTAGATTCAATGAAGATAACAAACAATTACTGAGGTCTGTTTCAGCACTGGATCCAAGAAGCTCCAAATTTTTTAATGCAAAGATCATTGAACCAATGGCAGTCCAGTATGGAGTTGAACTGTCTGATTTAGCTGTAGAAGCACGCCAAGCCAAAAGGCTCATTTAGCGCAAAGAATCAGAGGGAGTCAAGATCACCACTCTCGTACAACTGTCTTCATTCATGTCACCTTACAAAGATGCCTTTCCTGACTTGTGTAAACTTCTGACAATAGCCATAGTTCTTCCTCTCACATCAGCTGCATGTGAACGAAGTTTTTCATATATGAGGCTAATAAAAAATTATCTGCGCAGCACCATGGATGATTTGCGATTGCCCTCACTTGCTGTCCTTGGAATCCACGTGTCAAGAGCCAAATCTATCGATATGGACAAAATTGTATCAAAATTTGCCAAGCGACATGATAATAGAAAGATACTTCTTTTCTGAAAAGATATTTAATAATGTATATGTTTACACTTAAAGCTGTATCATTATATATTGATCCATTTACATGCCATGGGCATATTTTTATTTGAAATACGGAAAAATACTTTTAGTTTAATTACAGCTTTGCTATATTCTTAATGACTTTATTTTAGTCCCTGTTACCTGTACAGCTTGTAATCGTATATAGATGAGAAGTGATTTGTTTATTTTACTTTATTATTATTATTTTTCTAAATACAATTGACATATGTGCTGCTGATGATATTATTTACCTGAGAAATTATTTTAAATATTTCAAGTTTATTTACAGTTTTGCCATATCCTTAATAACATTAGTTTGATTCTTGTTACCTTTACAACACGCATATATATATATATATATATATATATATATATATATATATATATATATATATATATATATATATATATATATATATATATATATATATATATATATATATATATATATATAGTTTTGAACGAAGTTGTGAGGAAAATTTATTTTACATTTGCATATAGTAAGAGTTGAGAATTAATTGAACTCCATAATTTCGAATGCATGTTTACTCGTTACTAATGTTATTATTTTGCTTTATTTACATGGATATATACACTTGAGAACAGTATCTTTTACTAATTATATAATTTTTATATAAGTTTTATGCCATTTTCATTGGCCCCCCAATAAAATAGCTTGGCCCCACCTGGGCCCCCCCACTGATGGAAGGCTAGCTACGCCACTGCAGAGACCCCCTGTGTTTGACAACACTGATGCTCGCTCGCTTGGTTACTAAATCTTTAAAGAATCTAAAGGACGCTGATATTTCTTTATGCCGTCATTTCCGACGATCGTCGTTTCCTTATATGTCCAGAACATATGAGATATGGTGTTGCCACTTATCATTATTTTATAAATACTGAGATAATCAATAACTGTTTTATTTTTAATCGTTCCAGAGAAGACTGTATCATCTTTAATATAAACTTTGTTGTTCAACTGACCTTTCTGACAGTTGTGAAAAAAACCACAATTGGTTACAATGTGCTTGTAGTTTGTTTGAGAGTGAGTGAGAATGGAAACGCAGGAGATTCTTGGAGAGCCTCTGCCTAACAGAGTAGACACCTCATACTCCAATTTTTTAATAAAAATTTGAAAATGAAAAGTCCTGTCTCGTTCAAGCAATCTTCCCCATAAAACTGCTCATTACATACATACCATATAGGTACGGATTATGTTAAGCAAATATCCTTTTTCTGGACCGCCAAAAGGCCTTATATCTTCCGATGCAAGCTTTGTCCCTCTTTTTCATTGGCTGATGACCGCTTACGTCAGTCTCATTTCTTAGGAAATATTTGGTATATACCACTTCTTCTTCACTGAATAACGTGCGTCGTCTCACCTGTTACCAGCCAAGGTAATTACGAAGATGTTCCGTTTTCCTGGGATGGCGTGCTGTCACCGCTTCATGGAGGGCTTAGCATCATAGGTAATGACTTTCATGGCTGAGGAAGGGTGCTGATGAAAACGAAAAGTTTTTTTTAATAATCGTATGCTGTGTAGATGTCCAGCCTGGTGTCTTCCTAGCCCCAATGGCGCCCGTCGTTGTATGTCATCCCTTCGTATTCCCAAGTGGTCTCCGACAGAAAACACTGGAAAGATGGGCGCATGATGATGTAAGACTTCGTCACAAAGCTAGCAGAAGTTTCCAGTCTGGCGTGGTCTGATGAGCTGTTTTTGATAAGCCAGTCGGGAAGCAGAAATTACGAGAATCCCCTTACAAGGAAACGACGATCATCGAAAATGACAGCATTAGCCCCGCCCATGTAGTTTATCTAAGCTCCCACAGGATCGCCCATTATGTGACAGAGCGAAGAGCGGAGATGAGAACAGAAAGACTGAGAGAAGGACAGAGATGCAGTTCGGAGGATGAAGGAAGGAGAGGGAGGGGGGCGGAGAAGCATTATACATTGTACCTCCACGAGGAAGTCCCATTCAGAGGTTTTAGTACGACGGCTGCACTAACCATACTGCCCTTTGGAAAGATGGAAGTTCAGATCAAGGATTGACGGTCACGCCTTGAAAGAAACCACCTGTTTTCTGCGGGCCAGCGCCAACGCCCTGCAGCGAATGGTAATTCAGAATATACATAATTATATATATATTATATAGTCCTATCTTGCACATCATTCCCCCTATCTTCACCTACAGTAGGCTACTTTGTTTTATTTTCTTAGTACTGCGGTGCACGTCAAGTTGAGTGAATGCAAGAGTCATTTTTCAATGTCTATATCTATTGTAAATAAATATACCGTACTGTTGCATGAGTTTTCTTTCTGTGTTCTTTTACTGTTTCCAATTGTTGGTGCGGTTAAGTAAAATTAGAAGGAACCTGACGACTCGAATCCGAATCGTAACACTTACCAAATCACTTTTTCGGTTTTCAGGATGGTCCGTCATTTCTGATTTGGCAAATGATTTCCTATTTTCCTTACGAAATGGAAAGAAGAGGCACTTTATAGATTAACCTATGCTTTATTTACTACATACAAAAAGTTAATACCTCCTTTATGACGAAATACAGAACATTAATCTCTCCTTACAATATGATCTTATTAGTTTAAATAAATGCAATATCAATGCCCAGATATTTATAAATACAGCAATGAATTTTCAACTTTTACATATGGCTTTCATTTTTAATGATGCCAGAGTCAACTAATTGCAGAATCATTTCACCTAAATGTTTATACATTTTTAGAAGTACAATCTACTTTTATAGAAATTAAAACGACATTCTTGTTTCAATATAGAAACTGATTCAAGATCTCCTATCAGAGTCCTTGAATTTATCATATCCTGTTTTTGTTCACAAAGGTATCATTCAAAGTAAAATAAATTACAGATTTAGAGACAGAGGCAATCAGAGGATGTCCACAAAATCACTCTAGGCGCATGTGCAACACGCATGACAAGGCTTCTCAAAATTCTGGACTGGAACTATAAATGGAAAATACCATATATCATCTTTAGACATTTTTTTCGTAAACCCCTCTTTCGGGATAGGAGCCATATGACCACCCTCTGGACGTAGGTTCATGTACTTTGTACTGGATTTTAATAGGAGAAACTTCCGCTGATCTTTGTTTTCATTTAAAAAGATAAAAAAAATTGCACGTTATAAGTGATATCGGGGTAGAAGTAATGATCAATGGTGTTGAGTATGACAGAACACTTACTATACTTATAAACACTCAGTGTTTTCCATGAAGATTTATATCAGATCCAGGTTCATGCAGCCAAAGTAGGATTCTTGTCCGATGTTAGTGGCTTACTCATTTCCGCAGCAGCGCCTCTAATGTATAGTCATCTTCAGATTATAATCAACTCTTGCCTCCGTCGTGAAAGAGGAGATAAACAAAAAAAAAAATTTACGGTTGTTTTTCTTGCTTTGACAGAATATTACGAAGATCCACCACCTACAGTAGCTGCCTGGACAACCTTCCAGCAAGTTTCAAATCTCTTGTAGAAGTCCGTCGTGCGAATGGAGGGGTCTCTGCAGCCGTATCCGCCCATTCTGTGCATCTGTGCGAAGTCGGTGCAGTCGACCTGGCCGTCTTCGTTGCAGTCACCATTCTGTTGAGAGCAAAAATTGGGCATGGGTTCAGCTATAACCAAGACACACGGCGATTCATTTACTGCCTTCATTCTTTTCCTTAACTGGGCTTAATGTTGTCGCGGCGAAATATTCAGCTTGAATAAAGCGAAAAATATGTTTTTCTTAAACTCAATGAAACTCATTGAAATGTAACTTAAAAGCATCGGAAAAAGCAATTGCAAAACATTATACCAAATATCATGCACATGCAGTATGAGATATTAACGATTAATCAATACGACATATTTTCAAACATATATATACATATATATATAATATAATATAATATATATATATATATATATATATATATATATATATATATATATATATATATATAAATAAATATATATATATATAAGAACTGAAAAAAAGCAATTGAAAAATATTAGTCCAAACAACATGCACATAAATGATTATAAATCTATATATAAATATATATATATAGTTATCATTAACGAAGAAAGACCAGCGTTGCTGCTTTTTGCAATTATTCAAGGATGGTTTATTAGACGCTATTAAAACATGACTAAAGAACAAGTTGTACGTTATCGTGACTTTCATAGGAATTTATTTAATTGTTTAATTATGTTGCCCAGACAACAATGATTGTCCGCTCCAATGATATGGGCTGGTGGAGACTTTCAAAACGGCAAATACGTGAAAGAGACGGCGACCTTCATGGAAATCAAGGTCGAGAGACCACTCATTTCGCTAACTTGGTGAATATGCATTTAATGAAGCACTTATCCGATGAACTGGAGGAATATCTCATCAAATTATTTCAATATTTCTGTCAGCTGAAGGCAAAATATGAACTGCGAACTCGAAAATTTTGGAAGTGGAACATTATTCTTTGATAAAGCCTTAAAGATATTATCCTGGCTTTCAGACAATCCGCTGAGTGAAAATATCAATTGGTCTGTTGCTCTGATTTACTGGGGAAAATAAATTTGGCGATTCAGAGTTTAGGTTCGCGGTTTGTCGTGACTCGTGACGATGCTAGCCGGCATTTTCTTTCCCTGATCAGCTTACTGAGTGTTCAGTCTATGTATCTGCGTGTGTTCACTTTTAAATATATGTGAATCTATGTTTAAAATGTTATGTTATATATATATATATATATATATATATATATATATATATATATATATATATATATATATATATATATATATATATATATATATATATATATATATATATTGTGTGTGTGTGTGTGGCAAATAATTTCCTATATTCCTTGCAAAATGGAAATATTATATTTATATATATATATATATATATATATATATATATATATATATATATATATATATATATATATATATAGTGTTTACATGTGTTTTATTTACTCCCAAACAATAGAACTTGATGCCAAATCAGTAATTCCCATTAATCGTTATGAATACATAAACATCTTTGGAATAAATGGTTTAACTGAATTAGGTTTATGTAGAAAGCAGTGCATTTTAAAGTTTTTTTTATTTATAGAGAGCAAGTTACGGGAATTTTCTGAAAGGTGTGATTAAGGCTAGGGTAAATGGGAAGGATGCGTTCTGGAAGTGTTGGAAGCTATAAATGGTGGAAGGGGACGACAGGGGGCTGGTAACAACAACGGAAAGTGTGCAGAGGTACAAAAGTTCACAGTTAAAATAATGGTCCAGATCAGACCACTATGAGAACTATAAGGAGCTCAGAACTACGAAATGGAAGAAATGAAAGCTAGGGAGGGTTGGGAGATAGCAACTATATAGTGCATTGTGAGATCTATAAAAGGCTGGGAGCTACAACAGGAATGAAATGAAAGCTAGGGTGGGCGAGGAGACTACAACTACGATATTTGAGAAATACAAAGAGCTAGGAGTTACAACAGGGATGAAATGAAAGCTAGGGAAGACTGGAACTAGGGCATTGTGATAGCTATGGGGATCTGGGAGCTTCAATGTAAACAAAATGAAAGTTAGAGAGATTACAACAAGGCTGTTTTGAGTAATATGGGAAGCTGGGAACTACAACATATACTAAATGAAAAGGTAGTGTGGGCAGATAGACTACAGCTAGGCAATATGAGAACTATGAGGAGCTGGGAGCTACAACATGAACAAAATGAAAGCTAGGCGAGAGGGGAGACTACAGTCCAGGTATTATGAGAACTATGAGCAACTGGGAGTTACAGCATGGGTGAAATAAAGGTAGGGAGACTACAATTATGGCATTATGAGAACTGTGAGGTGCTGGGAGCTGCGACATGGACAAATGAAAGCTAAGGAGATCAGGGAGACTACGATTAGGGCATTATGAGAACTCTCAGGAGCTGGGATCTACAGCATGGAAATTCTGAAATATATGTAGACTTGGAAGACTCAGCAAGGTCGCTATGGAAGGAAGGCAGAATGGGTGGGGAGGCTACAACAATGGATGACTGATGAGTCAAGCTGGAGGGTGGAAAGTTTCAAGTAGCATATCCAAGGGGATTCTTCCTCTTGTCTTCCTACCAGTCAACATTGACGCGGGCCGAGCATGTTCGGAAACTCTGCCAAAAGGCATCGTTGGCGTTGACGTTGGCGTTGCAACCATTGTAGCCGATTTTATGAACTCTGACGATGTCTTCGCAGTTGATAGCTCCATCGCCAGTACAGTCCTGAAGTTGTTGTTATCATCATCATTATCAAATCGACGTTCAGTTTATTTACAGATGTCATTGTTGTTAGTAATTTCCGCTAGTTTATATATATGTGTGTATATATATATATATATATATATATATATATATATATATATATATATATAACATTATTCATATATGTGTATGCATCTGCATGTCTGAGAATGATATACATGTACACATTATATTAAGATTTTCACGACTTCACCATGTCATTAAATCCCTCTCTCAATATTCAAGAGGTCTTTTTTTTTTTAATAGATCTGGGACATACTTTTAGAGGTAAAACCTACGGCAGACCAGTGGCTATTACCATGACTTTGCCAGGGGAAATAAAAAATTGAATAAGTTTCAAAATGAATTGCAGTCCCCGCTCCCCGCCCTCCTCTCTCTCTCTCTCTCTCTCTCTCTCTCTCTCTCTCTCTCTCTCTCTCTCTCTCTCTCTCTCTCTCTCTCCTTCTTCTTCTTCTTTCGACCTTATTAGTCCCACTGTATAGCAGGGTCTCCCTCTGTTGCTGGAAACAACAGGGATATATTTTGTTAATAATAAAGTATATTTTGCAATTATACTCGTATATACTCGTCTTCCAGCGAAGAAAATTGCATTCATTGTAGGACTACATGTATTGTTCATTTTAGGATTACTTATATCTATTTTTGCCCTCGAAAGAAAGACATACTAAAAGGCCTAAAAATAATTAATTAATTAGTAATTCATTAATTAGTAAACATAGTACTGGGCAACATAAATAACAATTACATCTCTCTTTATAATAGCTACGATTCATGTCAACAGTAAGTCAGTGTATTTCAGTATACTCTTGCATATCGAAATCCATAGCTCATCCTACATGTTTAAGAATAAAATCCCGTGAGAAGAATTATTAACCTGAACTTGAATTTTGAGAAAACATGAGAATAGCTACAATTACAGGTATTGATAGCTCATTAGCAATATAAATAAATATATATATATATATATATATATATATATATATATATATATATATATATATATTATATATATATATATAATTTATAGATTTATAGATATATATATATATATGTTTTATATATATATATATATATATATATATATATATATATATATATATATATATATATATATATATATATATATATATATATATATATATATATATATATATATATATATATATATATATATATATATATATATATATATACATGTGTGTGCATGTGTGATTGTATGTGGTTGAATATACAGTCATATTTAGGTATGTGTGTAAATATATAGTGAGAAAACTAAATTCATTTCAACAGTAACCTGTAGGTTCCTCTACCATACTGGGATCAGTCTTTTAACTCATGCAAGTTTAAACCCTCTGTGATTTAATATCATGTTGCCTTTTTCCTCATTATGGGATATCAGATTACTGTCAAGTAAACGAAAACAACTTTAATGAATTTTCTTGTTTTGATGTAAAATTTTCTTTAATTCTGTCCAAAGGATGACGAGTTAATTCTATAGATATTAAACCAAAGATACCAATTGTTACCTGAAAAATATTTGTTGCTGAAAATGTGAGAAACTCATGCAACGTTTGCTGTGCTAGAGACCATATGTACAGTATATATGGATTAAGATCTGTGAGGACATGACGGAACTAAGCAGTAAGCCTTAACAGGAACAGCTCTGTCCGAAATGAAAGTCAAGAGTTACATTCGTCATTTTGTCGGTGTTGAAGTTTTGGCGTGATATGGTGGTCAAGTAATTACAGACTTTCGTAGTTTTACGTAGACTTATAAATAGATAAAGGATTCAATAAATACGTAACCTAAACATGATTGTCGCCAAATTCCGTTTTTCTATATATACAGTACATACTCAAGCCTGTATTCAAATGCAGAACAGTGAGATTGTATAAACTCAAATGAATGAAAGCAGATTTGTAACATCATCACCATGACTGTAGCGCATTCAACGTTCTTTATTGTACATTAATTCTGACCATAAACTTAGTTCCATCATGAGAGCTACATTCCTAATGTGCTCTTCAAGGTGACCTACGTTAAGTACAAAGTATAGAGAATACCCACCCAAGTATTTGTTGTTGACAGTTAAATAGGAGAGACAATAAGGTTACCACAGAGCTTAGAAGTTCGAATATACTTAAGATCTGAAAAACTATATTTCTGAAGACTACAAGGGAAATAACAACAAACAACGCATAACAAACACTTACCGTGGCGAATTTACCCATATACTGGCGTACGGTCTCGGCAGAGCAGTATAAATCATTCACGCAGTTTTCAAAGGCTGAAATAAACAAATTTAGGTCGTTACTGCTGAAGTATGATTTCTCTGAAGATGTAAGTGGATATTAGGTATATATGTGTGCATATATATATATATATATATATATATATATATATATATATATATATATATATATATATATATATATATATATATATATATATATATATATATATATATATATATATATATATATATATATATATATATATATATATATGTAAACTTTACTAAACCTAGAAAATCCAGATTTTGAGAAGTGCTTCTGAATAACATACCTCCTTGCCTGTTTGGGTCATCGTTCTGGATGACGGGTTTGCCAGCATCAGCCCAGTAAGCCCATGAAATGAGGAACGGTCCGCAGAAGTAGGCCCCTGCGTAAGGAGTGTGACAGCCCACAC
>NC_089750.1:43144026-43274026 GCF_040412425.1 Macrobrachium rosenbergii | reverse complement strand
CTGCAAGAATTAAGCTGGTTTTTTTCATCTGTTCTTCTCTCCGTCGTTGAGCACTTATTTATAGGAATCGACGGATGGCAACACCAGTACCCTTAAAGGAATTCCCATGTTACCTGAAAATAACAGCAATACAGCGACTGCAAACAATCCAGCATGATCAGCCTTCACCTTGTCCACAGCGTGGCTGACTCCTCATGGCTGTTGGACGAGATCCTAAGGCTTGCATGAAAGCCGTTTACTCTGTCGAAATTATATTCGTATACAGTTGGAATGAATAAAGTGACTGTTGAGCCATTTTTCTTTTATAAAAGTGGAGTGTTTATTCTGAATGCAGGGGCAAATAAAAATGTTGAGGCTTTTTAGACAAATTGTTTCTTTTTATATATATATATATATATATATATATATATATATATATATATATATATATATATATATATATATGGAAGAGGCAAAAATGTTCAAGTGGGTGGGAAACTTATCAGAGTAACTAGAAGTGATTTGGACTTGTGGAGAGAATGCAATGATTTTATGATTAGAAGTAGCCTACTGATCGGAAGAAGGAGAGGCGAAGGCAAGCAAGCGCTGCACAGGTTTCGTTCCAAGAGCAGAGACCAGCGGGAAGGCAACCTTATGCCCTTTTCCCTCCCAGACCCAAATAAACATTACAAAGAAAAGGGAAGGAAGGAATGAAGTTCATAACCATAAAGGAAGAAAGGATTTCAGTCAGTAAATACGGAAGTATGTAGAGAATTCCAGAATTTGGCAATTGTAGGACCAAAAAAGCTACTGAATCGTGCAAACGTGAGCGGGTTACTGACTTCCACATTGTTAATGTGAGAATACATGGCCTGACAGGTCTTTCGAGACTGTCTGAGAGGGGAGGGAATATTCCCTTTGAAACAACAAATCAGTGACCGAAATAATACCCATAAAAAAAGGATGGAAGTCAGCCGGCGTCTGGGGGGGAAGAGGACTGAAAGATAATATAAGAGTGGGATCACAGAAGAAGCGGGTCACCTTAGAATTCCCGCTGCCAAAGACCGGATTTACAGGAGGTCCAGCACAAGGCAAAACCCGTCCTCAATACACAGATTGCAAGTGCGGAGGCGAATAGCGTACTAAGTGGCTCGACTTGCTAAACCTGGGTCTTTTATGCACTTTTATGTACAACTCGTCTACCCTAAGGTTGCTGAAAATTTCCATTTAAAGGTCATACCTGAATCAGCAATTGAAGTCAACATTTTTCCCTCCTTCTAGAGAACCGCCCACTTTTAGGGAAAACAACTTATAGGTATATATATATATATATATATATATATATATATATATATATATATATATATATATATATATATATATATATATATATATATATATAAATATATATATATATATATATATACACTATAAAGTATATATTATATATATATATATATATATATATATATATATATATATATATATATATATATATATATATATATATACTGCACTATAAGTTTTACGTTCGAACTAATTTCTACTACTCCGTTAAAATTTTGTGCGGTTTGCCGTTTCTGATTCATTTGTTTTCATGTCTTCTGTATAACTGTCAGCCGCAAATATTAAGCTTCTCTCTCTCTCTCTCTCTCTCTCTCTCTCTCTCTCTCTCTGTGTGTGTGTGTGTGTGTGTGTGTGTGTGTGTGTAATAAACAGCATGAATAGGGACAGGAAAAATGTAAAAAAAAATGATATGATGGACACTTCAACACTGACATTTTACTTCCAAACCGAACGAATGGCCAAATAAATGACAAATAGCAAAGAAAGTTCAGTAACAGTCTGAATGAGTAATTGCTAACGAGAGTAATAAATAAGGATGAAATAGGTCTCCCCTCCAGTCCAGCTTTGGGTTAGAAGAAGAAATCTTCGGCCACCAAAGATGTGCCTCACAGCTCGGCCATCCATTTGCATCTTCCTTTTTTCATGCTCACATCACACTCCAGACTACGCACCGTAATCTCCAGCACTTCTTCAACCAAAATGAGAGGGTAAAAACCACCGTAACTTCCCCATTATGCTTCCTCCATTCCCATGATTAATGGCTGTTCCGCAAGTATAACGATCTGCAACAGTTTTCTCAAGAACCGCATTCTGGAGATAGGTAAGGAAGACGTTATTCCGGATACGGTCTAGACAGTAGCTACTGTAATGGGCAAAAGATTAATTTGTACTGAAGAATTCCAATGATTTTTGTAACGGACAGTGGTTATTTTGGAAATTATGCATATCAGCGCTATTCACTAAGATGATGATGATAATAATCATGAGACAAATTGCGGATATAAATGCTTGTTGGTCAACTTGTGTTCATTTAGAATCCGAATGCGACTGATACCAATTTACTATTATCCCAGCTGTTACATCCTGGTATTTTAATAATTTACTTACATTTTTATCCTTCTGTTAATACATTCATTTATTTTTCTTTTCTAATAACTGATCTTTTCTTTACAGTATTTTTTATTACCTTCTTTAAAAGCTTGAATTTCAAGTCAATGGCCCCTGTGGGCTTGTCCCATATGAATATGATTCATGTTCTGAATAATAATAATAATAATAATAATAATAATAATAATAATAATAATAATAATAATAATAATAATAATAATAATAATACAGTTAGGGTTACCGTTCTTTATGCAGTTTTATTTGCAAGTTGTTGGGAAACTGAATGACACTTCTAGCAAGTGAAGTTAATATGAATAATCTTTACTGTCTGACATTGTCTTGTTAACGTTAGACACATTCAGGATTGATAATCCCCGTTTTTTTTCAGGTATGACAAGGCCTCTGAAGCCCTGAGCAACTATATTGTAGATGAACCATCTCTCTCTCTCTCTCAGCTTTACTGAAATGCTTTTCAATTTTTTTTTTCAAGCTATGAATGAGGGTGTACTTCTCAAAAAAACAAAAATGAAAACGAAAGAAAAACATACTTGAATTCGTGTAGGTGAATCATAACATATGTTTAGTGTGTCATGTCGTTGGAAGTTGATATTTTGACAAATTTTTTCCGATTAAATTCATCATTTTAGGAAGAATCGCGAAACACCAGTGTTGACCTAGGATCTAGGATGGGTCAACTGAAGGGACGTCAGACATGGCCTTAACCCCCTTGTTTCTTCACGCGAAAGCTTGGATTTCTTCCAGTGTATATTTTATGTTGTTATTACTGTTACATACATGCGCCCTTTTCTGAACCATTTTCTTGAGGAAAATGCATTCACACACGCAGACGCACATATGCACATATGTATATGTGTATATATTATGTGTGTGCGCGTGTGCATGTAATTATTGAACAAGGATTTTATATGGTAAATATATATATTTATGACTGGTGAAGGGAGACCCTTAAATATCTATTATTATTATTATTATTATTATTATTATTATTATTATTATTATTATTTTTATTATTATTATTAGTCATAAAAAAACGAAATGTTATTATATTATATGATTTGCTAAAATGTTCTTGATCCATAGGGGTTTTATACGGCAAATATTAGAATACAGAACGAAAACAGCACTAACCGAACGCACACACGCACACTTATGGAACAAAAACATTTTAGTAAATCACTTTTCTTTAACTCACTATAAAAGTTTGACCAGAATATAATAACATTTCTTTTTTTTTTATTTTTCATGACTACTACGTACTACTACTACTACTACTACTACTACTACTAATAATAATAATAATAATAATAATAATAATAGATATTTAAGGGTCTCCCTTCACCAGTGATAAAAACTAGATAAATAAGGATGAGCTGCTTTCCCCTAACGATGTGGTAATGTCAAAATGAGGCCAAAGAATCACACGAGCGAGTGAAGTCTCGACATTTGGAAAACTGTTTTCATCCAAGACGAGTCTTGCGCATCATCCGGTGATTTATAGCTTTCAACATCAATTTAAACTAGGTTATGTAGCAATAGCTAATTTCGTCTGAATTAGATTGAATTTCATCAGAATCATTTCCTGATTTTGAAGAAGTTTCGTGGTCAGACATTCAGAACAGTGTAAACAAGGTCAGACCTTGTAGAGAAGCTGGGTACTTTGAAATACTTTTGTTTAAAGGAGCCTCAATATGAAATATGAAAGTTTTTCTTGTGAGAGACAACCAGAAACTATCTTTATCCCTGTATATTTACATCACAATAAATATTTTAGAAATGATAAGAATATTGATAAGAATAATAAGCTTTGGCTAAATTATTACATAACACCGTTGTTGTAAGATTATTAGCTCAACTGAACATCTCTCTCTGTCTCTCATTAAATTAGTAAATGACCTCACGACAAGACGCAATATCCGTAGGGCGAAACGTTGCCTGGGAGAAGTCATGTCACCCGACCGTCCATGGTTAACAACATCGGGTTCCAAGTCAGTCATTCTCTGAGAGGGAAGTACAGTGGTCATACGCTCTCCCGAATGAAGTCCGTCCGGAGTAATGTTTCTTGGTTGAACGAGTTCAAGCTCTATAGTTTGAGGTGAAGCCGTAACTTTAGGCCTTTCCTTTTTTTTTTTTTTAGATTTGTTTAATGAAGGTTTTTAGAAGATTTATGACAAATTGATATTGAAATGAAGTATAAAACTGAATCTTTTGACGTCAGATTTTTCAATCAGAAATATATTCGCCCATTCTTTATCTATCATTTTCTCCTTTCCCATTCACAGATATGTTAAGCTTTGAGGAAGTTTATGGTCTGGGTTCAAAATGCATTGCTAGCATGGACACATCGTGCTTGCGCTCTAGTCAGTTTGCAGATTAGAGGGGGTACGTTTTATTTTTTCCTTTCTTCTTTCTTTTCCACCTGATCTTATTTTTGACCTGAGTGGGACTTTCTTCTTTTCCTCTTGCTTTCCTTTCTGATTCGAGTTGCGTGTGTTTTAGAGAGAGAGAGAGAGAGAGAGAGAGAGAGAGAGAGAGAGAGAGAGAGAGAGGAGTTCCAGTTTTTACTAATGACCTTTAAGAATGAAAATCAATATTCGTCTGAAAA
The DNA here is from genome assembly GCF_040412425.1 of Macrobrachium rosenbergii. Classification (NCBI taxonomy): domain Eukaryota; kingdom Metazoa; phylum Arthropoda; class Malacostraca; order Decapoda; family Palaemonidae; genus Macrobrachium; species Macrobrachium rosenbergii. The sequence continues at coordinate 43,268,970 of NC_089750.1, read as the reverse complement.
GCTTTTTTCAAGCAGATGAAAGTTTGAAAGTCTTAGTTCTGGCCAGTGTGCCGTTAAATAGCCGGTGACTAAATTTCACTCTTTGATAAGTAGGCCTAATGTTGTGTCGCTTTAGGAGTGTCAGTTACCACTCCAGCTTTTGCAAGAACGATGAATCCGCCTAGTAACAAAAGATAACTACTTTTCCGGCATTGAAATTCCCGATAGACGTTCTCTCCACAATTCTTTTGATTCACTGTGGTTAAAAGACAAGAAATGAAGACATATTACTAGAGACTACTCTTGCACCTAATTTAATCTGTAGAGACATCTTTGAGCCATTTCCGTATACTGCCAAAGGACTGCGGTGGCGTTATAATCTCGTTGTCCCGCCAAAGTAAAATTAAATTTTCGGCTGGGTTATTCAAAAAACAATCATTTGAAATCACACTCAGTGCATTAAATCTAAAGCTTAAACACTGTCTAGAGCGAAAAGCATATGTTAATGAAGATGCGTGAAGCTCTGAATGTTTTTTTCTTTTTATTTTTTAGTACGTGCGTTCTCCTTCTGCGACTCTGGCAACGGGATCAAACACAAAGATATTCTCTAGACCTTTGTGGTGTGCGCGTTTCTCTCTCTCTTTTTTTTTTTTTTTTTTTTTTTTTTTGTACGAAATAGACCTCGGGAAGCGGGTTGAGGGGAAACCCCAACTTTGGATAATGGCGGGATCACCTTCAGGTCATGGGGAGTGGAGTGTAGTTTTCTTCCTGGTTTCCACCCAAGGAAGGGCTTTTGAGGTCAAGTGGGTCGCCAAGTCATCTTGAAACTTCCAGCCGCACTCAACCAGCGCCTCGCAATATTTTATTTGTGTATTACCTCATGTCTTTCCCGGAGGGCACGTAGCGCTTAGAAACTGCTATATTCAATGAAAGATACTGCAAGTGAATTCCTTGGAAAATTCTTCTCACGACTATATCTGCACAGAGAACCTACAAAATCAGCGAAAATATATCCAGACTTTCAAAAGGACGAGTTATCTCCTGAAAAGTACAATACATGTAAATTACTGGACTTGCTGTGTCTATTATGGTTATCATTTCCTAAAGACTATGCCAGGTGAGTCATTAAATGACTCACTCATTTTCGTTTACCACATTTTACCAAAGCCTGGCCACACTACGAACAGGCCTCGAATTTTATTTTTATTGAAACATTACTGCTTTTATCAAAATATACCCGATTTAATCTACATGGCTTCATTTTTTTATTTGGAATTCCTTCATTTCATTATGTTAGGGTAATACAATGTGTCACTAGGAATAATAAAATCGATGAATCGAGCCAGTTTGATTAAACTCTCATCTTGTAAGGTAAACTGCTCTGTGAGAAATTGTGAAATATCATGAATTTCATTTCCCGAATAAACTCGTGCTTGGCAGTCCCAAGACAAACTCCATAAGGTTAAGAGTGTTTGCCCTTCTAAGCTTGGCAAGGACGGCATGACATAATAGAATGAGTTCCTGAGAGCTTGAACAAGCCTAAGAAGTATTGCGAAAGATGGGTTTACTCTTTGATAGATACTCATCCTGTATCCCAATTATTCCCCAGTCTTCTTCTATCATTGCTTTTTATCCTTCTTTCATTGTCCTCTTTGTGTGTGTGTGTGAGAGAGAGAGAGAGAGAGAGAGAGAGAGAGAGAGAGAGAGAGAGAGAGAGAGAGAGAGAGAGAGATTTTGTTTCAGAAATGAAGATTTTGTCCTATGCAGAAACAAGAATTGAATAATTGCAAGTTGCAAAGTACTGTCACCGCCATCCTTTTTAATAATGAAATGTGCTTTTACTTTCCTATACGGCGTGAAGAGAATGCTGTTTAACTCATAATGTTGTTCTGATAAAAAAAAAAAAACAATCGAATCTTTCTCGCCACCTTGAGCGAATCCTTGACCTGTGTCAAAAGCGACCTCTAATAGCTTTCGGAAACTCATTGACTAATGCTTAATGACTCAGCTACTTCATTGGCCATGAACCTGAGCCAGGTATTTGCATTTTGAATAATTTACGCCTCTCTCTCTCTCTCTTAGAAACTGTCTTCATTCTCAGACTCCTCAGGGGTTTCTCTTTTTTTGTACACATATTTGAAGGCGGATTTTTTTTTTTTTTTTCATTTTACTTTGTTGTTCTGAAGTATACGTTTTTTATTTTTAGATCGGGAAATACAGAAGTGCATAAATGAAACTCAGCGACTTGTTTGTAACTGAAGTGATCATACTATAAGAAGGCACTTTTAATTCAAAATATTAATAAACTGTTTCTTACCGAAAGTGTTATCTTTTGGATTCCAGCGGTGGTAAGAGGACTTGGCGTGTTATCCATCAAGGTTAAGGACCGGTTTGACTAGAAGAGTAATTAAGGAGAGAAAGGGCGGTGGAGGACGACGAAGAAAGCCTCTGTGGCCTCTCAGACCTTTCTGTGCCCTTCTGTCATCCAGAAAAGACGACCACACAAAGGAGGAGGTAGATTTCATGTGAGAGGTTTTATCTCGAGGCATTCATTGCTTTATTGGCGACTTTGCTAAAGTAAAAAATATTTCTTTGTTCCTTAGACTTATACTCTAGATAAGCGTACCTATGGTTATTAGTTGGGGCTTTCAAATGAGTAAGAAAACGGAAAAATAATTGAACAATTTTTGCAATAAAAAGAAGCAGCTATGTATATACAGTATATATACTGTACATATATATGTGTATATATATACATATATATATATATATATATATATATATATATATATATATATATATATATATATATATATATATATATATATATATATATATATATATATATATGTATACGTATATAAATTATATATACTGTATATATAGCCACTGTCAGTCTTTGCCCTTTTTTCCCTTCCCACGCCCTGTCTCTCGGCCAAACGTCTCTAAGGGACGTGTGAAGAAAAAAGGAAAGTCTTCCTACGTGACCTACTTCGGCCAGAGAGAACGAAGGCTTGTGAATTTTCACTGAACCCAGTTGTGTTTGACGGGAAGGTCACACCCTACTTGAAACACCAACCACCACTTATATAATATATAATGACAAACAAGATCCCATCAGCAGTTGTTCACGCTATCTTTGGACTTTTTTTTTTTTTGGAGAAAAGACTCCTTGGTTCATCCAGGGCATTCTTGAAAGGTTCCACGAAGAGTCAGATACTTACTAAATGTTCCCTTTTCTTTGGTTGTGGATTTTTTTAGCCCTAGGTTCCAATATTTTCAAACGTATGCATATAAATAGACACAAAAGTCCAAACACACACGCACACACACATATATATATACTATATATATATATATATATATATATATATATATATATATATATATATATATATATATATATATATATATATATATATATATATATGTATATGTATGAGTGTGAATTGTCAGTTACACAGATATGACTTTTTATATTCACAAATATGCAGCCGCTAATATTATTTAATATCGAATGCATTACACCTTAACAATCGAATTGTCAAAGACGAATGTTGGTCGCTGTATCTAAACCAAAGGTCCAGGTTCGGATTCACGTCGGATAGGTGCACCTGTCTAGTATCATTTCTTTTGGGTTGGAGTTATTCTGCAGATATTGTGAATCCAGCATCAAATAACATTTGTAGGTAAATATATATATATATATATATATATATATATATATATATATATATATACATATACATATACATACATATACATACATACAATTTGGCGATCACATTTTCTTTCAGTAAAAAATTAGACCTGCTGGCTGTACTAAAAAGTTCTTGTTTCTAATGTAAACTCTGTTGAAATTATTGTGTTTAAGGGTAGCACTATGTGTATTCCAATGCCTTTTCCTAAATGACACCAAAGCTTGCCACATAACATGAGACAAGGTGTAAAGAACACAGTACTCGGGTGAATTTTCATTATTTCGAAAGCGACTAGTGTTTATTTATCTTTGTTTTTATTTTTACCCATTCTTATGTATATCTAAGGGTTTCCGGATCTGATTGCAGTGTGACGCGCAAGTTACAATGATGAAGGAATTGAATAATTTATTTGTAACTTGTACACAATGATCGCCCTGCTTATCAAGCTAAACAGGATTAATGTTATCCGTGAGTACATGCTTTATTTTTCTGTTTCATATTTATTTAGAGCGTGGCTTTTTTAGATCTTGATGATAAGAGATGCTTATTGTCTAAATAAGCCTCCATACTTTTTATTTAGTCTTGTGTTGTATACAACTTTTCTGTAAAAGAACTTGCGTCATTTTGTATGAATATGTGTGCTTTAGTCCTCTGTTTGCCCATTTACGATGTAATGAAGCACTAGCCTTATTCATAATTTTTTTTAGAAAAAAGAAATAGAATAAAACAATTATTTGAGCTTGAGGCGGATACTCTCGAAATTGCCCCTTTTCTGTTTACAATTTGATCAATTATTATTTCTTTTTACCTAACCCGATAGCTAGTGGTGTTAAACAGACAGATGCAGCACTGCATTTCTTAACTGTTCTAGTTGGACAAATAAATTTTATCTGAGAACAATGAGTTTCTATCTTTGAAAAACATTACCCAAGTATTCTGGAAAACTTCCAGCTTCAGTGATGACTTAGAAAGTCAGTGTCAAAAAGATGAATCTTACCTCTCAGGTTCGGCAGTAAAAGTTGGTATGGAATGACGGTAAGCAGGAAAACTCCAATGACTGAGGAACCCAAATCAGAAAGCCTATGCAATATTATGGGCAAACCTAGGCCTCATTTCCTCAAGTAGTGCCGTGTTCTGTTTTTCTACTTCGCTGATGGGACTGTAAATGCAGTCATTACTTTGGTGAAAAAGGAAACTTTCCGTTAGTATTTTCCCATTTTTTCCTCAGAGAAGATTTCTCGTTGAAATCGTGTGATTTATAGGGGTGATGTGTGGATGCAAATAATGTGTAAAAAGAAGAGGAAAATGGGAATTTTAACATTTAATACTCGTCAAAATATTTCTATAACTCTTACATATCGTTGACCTTTTATTATTGATCTCTCTCTCTCTCTCTCTCTCTCTCTCTCTCTCTCTCTCTCTCTCTCTCTCTCTCTCTCTCTCCCCCCCAACCCCAAACCCCCCACCCAGAAACATGTACGCGGACAAAGCATACATCAGTTTCTTGTGTGTACGAGTATTTGAAGTCAATTGAGTTCAGCGCAAACTGCAAACATCACTGGAATGTGATTACTGTTTCAGCCCCAATAAGAGAAAGAGAGATAGAGAGAGAGAGAGAGAGAGAGAGAGAGAGAGGTCACAACTGATGGCTTTCCTCTAAGTAGATTACTTAGTAACCATGTATTCTTCACTTTAAGGATGATTACCACGATTGCCTATTTTCTTAATTCCTTATTCTTTCCTGGCTTTATGGAAGCCAGTGGATGACCATTAATCGCCACCCCCCCAACTTCCCAAAAAAAAAGTATCTGCTTGGCCGGTTTGGTACAAAATATAAAATGAAATATATTAATTTTCTTTGAGCCAGTAATTAACATGTCGACTAAACCTCAGCAACAGGCGTAGCAGAACATATCCCAACATTCAAATATGTGAAGTTGGAAGGTAATGACAAATTAATACCTTAAGGACTGAAACCCCTAAAATGCAGCACTCCGTTTCCTGGATCAATTTTAACCTTTCCTTACATGCAAAATCATACACACTTCCTTATGAACGAATTCTCAAATGCGCTTACCCTGAACCAAGGCGAAGATGACGGCTGCTGTCACGCAGACGATTGCAGTTTTGATTAGAGACATGATCTCTCGATTAGCCTTCTTCTTCTCCCACTGCCGCAAAAGACTTCGTGGCTCTGCCTCTGGCGAGGAGTATGGATGTGTTCACTTGTGTTTCGGCCTGGGAGGCGAAGCAGAGTGGAGAATCGTCTCCGGGAAGTCAACCACGGACGACTGCCAACAACGGACTGTGGAGGATCGTAACGACGCGCCTTATTAGTGTAAGTCGGCATGCTCCGATCTCATGGACATTTCCCAGTGCACTTCGGACGATTTCTTCCCGTTTCATACGAACATTTTTTCTCATTTGAATTCTGTACTATTTTCTAAGAGGGAAATTTAGAAGAGAAAACTGTTCACGTCCTCGGAAACTGTTTTGTCAGTCTTGAGATGCTTGCGCTTCAATCTCTCACGTTGCAGACTAACTTTACAAATATTAGTTACTGCTTCAAAAGACGACCCCTCCTGAAACTCATTTGATAAATAAAAGCAAGGATCGGGCAAAAAAAGCGACCCCCAGATGTAGACTCGATGGCTGACAAAGGTGTGGTTCCGAGAAGTCGCCCACTGCCCTCTCAACATCCGGGAATGTCTTCTGAACGGTACTTGAATATCCTGATGCGTCAGCCGCTCTTATCACTTCGCGGATATTTATTTTTTAAGAGTAATGCTGTAGACGCTTGGCTTTTTGGTACAGTTGATTCGACAGCTGGCTGCAAACATCTTTCTGCCCGGCGGTTGAGGCAAAGTGAATTTCCCACGAGTCTAAATCGTTAAAAAAAATCCGTGATGGAGACTGATAACCGTTCGAAATATGTATGAATTACATAAAACATCTGAAGCCTGGTAACACTTTGTCTTGTTTCAACGTAAATGTCCGTGGATGTTGTTATGTTTTGTTCCCCTTCTTCTAGGTTTAGCTATTCTTTTGAGAAAGGCATTCATTGTTGTGAATGTACAACGATAGAAATATTGACACTTGACTTGAATTTCCTGCATAATGTCCTTTATAATTTACATTGACGAAATCTGTTACATGGGAAAATTTGAATCTCTAATTAGTTAGATTGTGTTTCCAAAATATTAAAGGAATAGTTCAATGCTGGAAAAATCATAAGTGAAATCATTTCATGTATTTTCTGATAATGGACCACATTCTGGGCTCTATATCTACTGTATATATAACACAAAAATGTGAATTTTCAATTCTCAGTATATTTTGTGTTGTTCTCGTTCAGTTATAACATGAATATAAACTGATCGTTGCTCTTTGCTGATGTGTTGTTTACATTCAAGTACGCTCAGTTTATTCTAAAGAATTGTGAAGTGTGGTGCGTCTGTCCATTTTACGAAAATGAAATCTCCGTAAAGTTCATAAATGCTTTATTTCTTAATGCATAAGTGAGTTTGCTGTTTCGAGAATAAAAACTTGAGGGAGAAGTTCCAGTCGCAAGTCGCTGAGATGGTCGAATCCTGTATGAATTTAAATGTGCATTTGTATTAGTTACTGGGTTTAAGCATGCAAGTGTGGCAACAGAGAAGAGGACTCAGAGTGTGCTAAATATGAGGGGAGGACTGAAATAATATCTAGGTATTTCGCTGCCTCGTAAGGATCAACAAAACAAGCTGGATGGAAGGAAGTTCCTGCGCCGCAGCCTGTGATTTGTACAACGTTCTTTGTCCTTTAATGGTAGCCGAAAAACCCGACGTCATCACCTTGTTATCAACGTATAAGCACTGCGTCATAGCTACGTCATTTGTTCACATGTGAGCCTCGCTTAGGTTGTTTCTTCCCAGCCGTATGTTGTTTAAACTTTGTCACATACTGTAGATGTTTTTGAGGGTCTGAGTTACATTATGAGTTTGTCAGAGGTATACAGTAATTCTCATTACGAACGAAAAATGGAAAAATTAACCTCCTTGTTTCCTGAAATAGTAAACGTTAGTAAACATCATTAATATATATACATATGCGTGTGCTTGTGTGCCTGTCTGTAAGATTTTCTAACGTTAGTGTAATCCAAAATAGAAAAAGAACATCTTAGATGGTTCTCGTACAGAACTTTGTGAAGGATAATTGAATTTCTTAAAATTTGCACCTTGAAGGCAAGTATAAGCGCATTTATGCAGTATTTTGTAACGGAAAAATACAATAAAGATAGCATTATTAGTTTTACTCAGACCCGGATATAATTTTCTCCAGGAAATGCATTTCTAAGACTTGTAAACAAATGGATATGCCAGGATAATTGTGTGCTGGCCCTGTCCCAAAAGTAAAGCTCTCGAAAAAGAAAGTTTTGCCCCACATTTCTTTTACAGACGTTGTTGTAAGAATATTCAGAACTAATTTCGAATGTAGAGTTACCAGAAGAAATGCTGCTTTCACTCCATGCATCTTTGACTAGACAAATGTTTTTAAATAATACAGATTGTCTTTTTCATCCTATATGTGTAAAAATTAATATATATATATATATATATATATATATATATATATATATATATATATATATATATATATATATATACATATACACATACACACGCACACATATATATACAGTATATATTTATATTATATATGTATATAAAATATATAATATATATATATATATATACATATATATAAGCGTATCTTAACACACACACACACACACATATATATATATATATATATATATATATATATATATATATATATATATATATATATATATAATAACCACAAAGAAAAAAGAAAAAAATTAGGTGTCTGTCCTGACTAGGTTCGGCTTCATTTGTAAGCCATTGACGCTGAACTGATGCATATTACAAATTCCCAATACATATATATATATATATATATATATATATATATATATATATATATATATATATATATATATACATATATATATCTATAGATATATATATATATATATATATATATATATATATATATATATATATATATATATATATATATATATATATATATATATATATATATATATATATATATATATATATATATATATATATATATATATATATATATATATATATATATATATATATATATATATATATATATATATATATATATATATATACAGGGTGTTTCGGAATTAGAGCCCCCCTCTACAGCATTCTTGAGGGGTATGATTTCAGCAAATCTCAAAAGAACTGAGACTCAAACTCCATGTCCCTGAGCACTTCGGTCACCTCTCTTCGCAGGTTGTCGAGGCTAGGTATACAATCATGGTTCACTGTGCGTGCTTCAACACAACCCTTTAAGATACTATCAATGTTTTCACACACATTAAGGTCAGGGGAGCTACTTGGAAATTAACTTGACGAGAAGAAATCGATACCACTGTTTCGAAGCAGCTCCTGTGTCTGAAGAGCCTTGAAACATGGTGCCTTATCATGCAAAAATGTGACTTCTTCAACAGATAACACGTTTTCAGGATTTTTGAGGAAAGAAAATACTCCACCAGTAAGCACAGTTTCTCTGAAATATTCGCAATTCCATGACTGTCCTTTTTCTTTGATGATCCACATTAACTGTGAAACGGAGAAAAATTCCCAAACATTCAGGAAATTTCACAACTTGGCGATAGCGCACGTCATCGCTGATATCATCCAACTTTGCAGCCCAAATGATGTCATTTTTATGGTGTGGCTTCCTGACTGTGTAAATGAAGAATTCATCTGATGTGGCAACATGGAGAAAGTCAGCTTCATCCCAGTCTTTAAGAATGAACCACAAAACCATTCATGGTCTTCTCTCTGTTGCTGAGTGATGTTGGGCTTGCTGATAACATGAAATGGCTTGATACTAGATTTTTTCAACTCACGATATTTAGCACTATAACTTCTCTTCTTTCCCCTTTTTGTTTCTAGTTCAAGCGCCAATTTACGTAAAGACTTTCTTGGTTTACCCACTGACTCAGCTATGATGTCTTTTGACTCCTGAGAAAGGACTTCAGGCCTTCTAAGATTCTCACTCTTTTCACGATGACGGTCATATGGATTTTTGTTCCAGTTTCTTTTAACAAAGGATTCATCTCTTTTAATGTATTTAGCTATCCAGGAACGTGAAATGGAGGATGCGCCAGCATCCCTGGCCTATCTGATGATTATAGCCCATATTCGGTCAATCCATCTGATTTCCTCCAAGTCATTAGCCATGGCTGTATCTAACTCCATCACTCAGTCTGAAAATACAAGAAATGTAAAATGAAAAATAGCTTCATAGAAACTTAAAATAATGTACTTGGAGATAGGCTATAGCAGAAAACTTCATAACTTTCCATTTGCTCTGTGGAGGGGGCCCTCTAATTTGAAAAACACTGGTATATATATATATATATATATATATATATATATATATATATATATATATATATATATATATATATATATATATATATATATATATTTATATACAGTATATATATACAGTATTATATGTATGTACAGTATGTATGCAAGAGGGATAGTACAAACATACGTAATGTACAGACAATAGGAAACAAAATGGGCAGGTGAAAAGCTGCAGGAGTGGAGCCACGCTCATTTGTGCTCTTGTCAGGTAGCCCTGACAAATTTGGTGATCCTTTTCCCACAAAAGTCGTATTCATATTCTTACAATTTCGAGTGTTTTTCCAGTTGGCCACTATAAAAGTTATTTGTACATTCACTCCAGTATCTTCCATGTTATTATTTCATGGTAGTACAAGCTTTCAATTTCTTGGTTCTATTTCTATCCTTATCCATTTCATCCTCAATGAATTCAAAGCAACATATAGGTAATGCTCTTAAAACATGGATGTGAATACTAATTTCTTAACTTCTATTGCAGTGACCAGATTAAAAATGAATATAGACAGAAATACTGGTACTGTAAGTTTTCTGTAAACATTATATTTAAAACATTTACGAATTCTGTTTATTAGGCAATCCAAAAAGGTTAGGCAACCATCCTTTTCCATTTCCATAGTACGCTCAATTTGAATTCAATGGGAAATTTTTCTGTCAAAATTCTGATATGGCAAAAGATAACCCTCTACCTCCAATGCTAATAATGTTTCTCCAGAATAGTGATTTCTTTTATGCTAAAAATGCAATATTACTTTACTACTGTACTTGACTCTACTTTCACTACGTTAAATTTCTAGTCTCACTTGCCGGATCAACAACACCCTTTTTAGAACCCTTGTCACTCGCCTTTTCACCAGTGTCAGTTCAGTGCTTAAATTTGGCTGGCATGTACACCAGTTTTCACGGTGGAAGAAGTATGGCTGTCGGGTCTCATGTCTTTAAAGGTGTGTAAGGTCTGGATGCTGCGCATGTTTTTGCAGTGGATCACTCATGCAATGCCGTAGTCTACCGCACTGGCTTTTTCAGCCATTATCCTTCACATGCTTCTACCAGTGGGCTGGAGATCTTTTTCATGATACTCTCTGGCCAACAGTTGATATGTTCATAGCATGTTCCCGCGCTCTGGGCCTATGCAAGAATATACAAAGGAGTGGTTAAGGAGAAGAGGATGTTCACTGGTTCAATTTCAAAATTCAGGCAGGCTGGCCTATAATACATTCGAGTGCTTGACTGGCCAGATCATAGGAGGATATCCCCTGCAGGTGGGTCTTCGCTTCGCCGTTTTGTTATGACTAGTCCATTTATGCAGGGTTATTGAATATGGGCACGTCACCCTATCAGAAAGTTTGCAGGTGACAGCTCTTATTGACTCCACACATCATACACACACATATATATATATATATATATATATATATATATATATATATATATATATATATATATATATATATATATATATATATGTGTGTGTGTGTGTGTGTGTGTGTGTGTGTTTGTGTGTATGTATGTATGTATGTATATATGTATATATATACACATACACATATATATTAGTGCCCCTTTGGTCGCTCTTTTTATAATATTTTAACAATTTTTATTAAAGGGAATAACATGTTAGTCATGGTTGAAACAGGACCATGTACAGAAAACAACAAGGAGAGAAGGAGCCCTTGCTGATCAGCTTATCGACTTAACATTAATTGTCATACCCTTATAAAACAGGCCTTTCACTTTCTCTTCCTGCTTTCAGTAAATGAGCCTTTCAAAGAGTAACTGATTATTTCTTCCAGCAGTAATGATGGCACGCTAACAATTAGGCGTAGCGTGGAGTAAAAAAAGCGGTCACTTGCAAACTTTCCAAAAAGGTCAAGTTTGAGATCTCCAAAAGCCTGCGTCAATGACCTGAGGTCTTAAGGACACGGAGAAGCCAAGTCCCACCTACAAGGAATGTAACCCAATGGTCTGACCAATCAAGCACGTGAATGTACTGCCTGAATTCGAAGCGGAAAGTATCGCCATCAGGAAACTGACTCAATATCCAGCAAGAGTGGAATCACATACTCCCCTTCAGCAGAAAGAGGGGCAGGAGGGCGAACAGGAACCAGACAGAGCACCTGAATGCCGGACACCGGCGCCCGGAGAGAGACACGATCGAGAGTTTCCAGAGAAGTACAAATAGCATCTCGTGTGTCCCTGAGTTCTTGCTCGACAGGTACCACGAACGGTAACTAGTGGTTATCTGTATATATGCTCTCGAATATATTTTATATCAATACATATAATTTTTGAAAATATATTATATACACACATACAATTTCTATACAGAATCAAACATTTGTAATTTATACGTTATCACAGGAACACATTATTATAAATATAACTTTTGTAATATATTTCCATTTTTGTGAGTTTTCCTCAAACATGCACTTATACATTTTTATAGGATTATTAACAAAATTTTTATGTATATTCTATGCATATGGTATTAAAAGTAGAATATTTGTTCTAAATGTGCATTCATAATTCTACACTGTATTCCACGTGCACATTGTACCTATAGCTCCGACCCCAGAGTGATTCATCATGTACCCCTCACCACTTACAGGTGGGTCTAAACACTTTTCCCTCTGCATGGAGAAACAAAATGGTTGTCAATTTAGATTGCAAGTTCAATTCAGACTGTAAGTTTATGGGTAGTTCTTTGAGCAAGAGCTTGCTCTAGCATAGTGAAGCTTAATTATCAGCAACGAAAGATTGTAAGTCAGTGGTGCTTGAAAATGCCCAAGTGTCGAAACAGCTGTCGTGACGGAAATCAATAAACGGAAGAAAGTCTGCGGATTTTTCACCAGACACTGATGCATGAGAATAGAAACAATGACGACGTGAAGATTCCTGCAAGAAATGACTGAAGCCGCTGAAGCAAACACTTTCAATGAAGCCTGGTTAAGAGAAAATCTATGCCCTTAAAATATATATATATATATTTAATATATACAAACACACACACATATATATATATATATATATATATATATATATATATATATATATATATATATGTATGTATGTATGTATGTATGTATATTAAACCTTACTCCACTAGTGTATAACGTCCTTAAAATTATTTTTATGCCAAGTTTCCTTTCATTTACAATAATAAGTTTCGAAGCAAGTTAATTGCCAGCAGTCAGTTTTAAACCAATCCCAGAAAACCCTACATCAATAGGATCTTTTTTTCAGGTACAAGGACAGATTGGCTCCGCTTTTGTCTTGCAACATTATATATTGATGCACATGTCCCAAGCGCGGATGGGGAACTCCCGTTGGATGCACTAGCTGTTGCTACAAGTACGAATCCGTTGCCATCAAGGAGTCAGTTTCAGGATTTGCATGCAGATTGTCCAGACCTGAAGCTTCCAGCATACGCAATCAAAAGACCTGCATTATATACAGTGTATATGTATATGTATATATATATATATATATATATATATATATATATATATATATATATATATATATATATATATATAATTTATATATATATACATACATACATATATATATATATATATATATATATATATATATATATATATGCGCGTGTGTGTTATATGTATGTATGTATGTATGTATAAAAGGTATATACATGTTTGTGTGTGTGTGTATGTAAATTGATAGTTACTCGGCACATAATTTTCTAACGAAAATGATGGCATCTGGAACAGTAAGTTTCACCTGTTTAGGAAATTCAATTTGATTTTAAAGTAGGGTAGTGGGAGATATGTTTCAATATCAAATCGGTTTCATCCTTAACAGAGAATGAACACAAAAAGTTGAACAGTGGGTATCGCTGTACAAGATATTAAGTAAGCTACAGTACAAGATCAAGTATTAGCAGGGATGACGTGCTAGTTATTGTATTTTGATGTTCGAACAGGCACACTCTCTCTCTCTGTCTGTCTGTCTCTCTCTCTCTCTCTCTCTCTCTCTCTCTCTTTCTCTCTCTCTCTCTCTCCCTCTCTCTTCTAGTCAGCACGTAGGGTGGTGATTTTCAGAGAGGGAGCATGAGGGTCACAGTGGAAATGATTCCATGCTTGGACAATTCCGAGAACCTGAACTTGCGAGTACCTGTCTATCAGAACCCTATGTTTTTTCTTGTTCTTGTCTGCTACTCAGCCGTCGATTTTTAAACTCCGCTTCAAGCTGAAGACAGCCTCGAGAAAGGAGCGTAGCCCAGATTTTTTATCATAGCATATGAGGTCTCAAGAATGGAGAAGCGTTCAGAGTTTTTCTCACGGTATAACAGGCCTCGAATATGGAGAAGAGGCCAAAATTTTTCTCAACGCATGTAAGGCCTCAAGAATGGAGAGACCCACGGAGTTTCTCTCATCTTCCAGTAAATATATTTTTGCTACTAATACCACTTCTGTGTGAAAGAGGCTGTACTTCTCCCAGCACTGCCACTTGATGGCACTGTCCTGAATATCTGTGGCCAGTCTCCTCAAAGGACTAGTCCTAATTATTCCTGTATATCAAGCATAATGATGCCCACATTACTCACTTTGTTATTTATGTTGATATATTAGGTTGGTCCTCTCGGGCCCAGCTGTATTTGGGGGTTGTTGGGGGGGACTTTATTCTTAAGAGGAACATTGATTATGTGGCAGAAATAAAGATACATGTATAATGTCTCGTTGTTTCTTGGCCTCTCTAACTTCTCTCTTCCTCTCTTGTCCAGTCAGCAGGGACAGTAGTGTTTCTTGGAGAGGGTGCGAGGGTCAAAGTGGTTAATCAACTGGTTTTGCTCTATAAAGCATCCGGAGTTTCTCTTATAGTCCAATATTTCTCTCTACTAATATTAGCTCTCTTTTCTCGGTAATAGAGGTTAATGGTACCACCCTGAAGGAGTCTGGTCAAGTTCCTCTATAGATGAGTGAGTCTCTTAGTCGTGTCAAGGATGAAGCCCTCACTTTGGCATTGTATTGTGGTTTGGTCCTTTGAGGCAGTGTTTGGGGTTGACATTATTTTTAAGAAAGAGATAAATCTTTTGATTGATATTATATAGCGATATCTATACTTGTCATACTGCTTACAGGAGGGACATTGGAAGTTTGATGTCCCTTATAATGTGTTCATAGTCGTTATTTAGGTTTTACATCAAAGGGTTACTTTCATTACTGTTGTTGCCTGATATTCGACTCACCAAAATGATATACTATTGTTCCATAATTTTCTTGTTGGCCCTCTAGACAGTGTTGTTAAGGAAGCCATTATATAGGAGTTTTTGTGCAAATTGCGATGGTTCTTTGAGAAGCAAACCAAATGTACCAATGGGAGATACCAGGTAGCCACTGGAGCACTCACTGCCACCACTGAGACTGACATCCATTTGTAGCCTTAACGCCGACAGTGATAGTTGGTGAAGCAGTCAAGGAAAGGAAAGCTTGTTGCTGTTACCCCCTTTATATCACGAAGCGTAGACCAGATTTCGCTTCAAAAGCATCCTTTAGGGGTAGAAGGTCATCTTTTTCGGAGTTCTTTATGAAAGCATCATCGACCCATAGGCAGTAGTTGATCTGAGTCTCCATTTCACTGAAAACCTCTTCATCAGTGCAACCCACGAAGAGAACCACAAAAAGTACAACAAAGGAGAAGCCCATTTTGACACTGTTGGCCTAGTGGTACATTTTACCCCTATGGTACCTGACGGGGCTTCCTGCATCCAAATGTCATATACGATTTTCTTTTGGGATATCAACAAGGTGGGTAGTATCGTCTTCATACACCACTTTAGTGAGGGCCGCTTATTTTTTGTGATTTTTTTGAGGATGCCTGCCTGTCATGGGACCCTACAACTGAAATCTTCCCATTAACTTAGATTTCAAGGATATTGCCCACGACGAATTTATAAAAAGAGTTTCTTGTGTCATAGTTGAGAGGGTTTGGATAAGCGAAACCAGAGTCAACAGCTGCTTCGTGATCTCTTCTAATGATGAAGGTTCCTCGGCTGAGTTTCTTCAGCTTATGAAGGCCATTTTTCCGTGATTACCTCGAAGTCGGCAACTCCCCAGTTCTCCTTCGCCGATCATTGTCAGCAGCAAAGCTTACCCCATGCTGGGCTGAGGCAAATTTCTCCCTTTTACTTTCCTTGGCTCTCCCTTGTCGTATGGATGATCACCTGGGTTTTCATGACATCAGAAAAGCAGACCTCTGACTATTTATGAAGAAGGTCTTTACACATATAATTTAAATGGAAGTTAATAGCAGGTAGGTCATAGGCAATACTTTCTTAATACTTTGAAGCTGGAATCAAGGTAATATTGAAAAATTAAAGGTCAGATCATTAAGAACAAAATATTTTCTGTTTCAAAGCGGTTTCCTGGACCGAACTTTTCAAAACTTGGGCAAATTTACCTTCAACAGAGAATGAATACAAAATCCAGAGCTCAGATGATTCATAGATCACTGAAGAGAATTCAAGAGTTAGTCAATCAATCAATCAATATATATATATATATATATATATATATATATATATATATATATATATATATATATATATATTTATATGTATGTATATATATATATATATATATATATATATATATATATATATATATATATATATATATATGTATATATATTATAGGAGGAGAGAGCTCCATTCTTATCCGACCATCAACATCTGCCTGACTTGTGATTCTTACTAATACTTATTCTATACTCGATTGGGTAACTCTCGAATTTCTTGTTACGAACCGTGTATAATTCCACCTGTTCTGGTTTTTTGCAACCATTTTGCTGAGGATAACACGCAGTTTTCAATACATCTGTTCTTTAAACTACTTTGAAATCAATCTGAATTGTTTTCACTGTTCGGACCCTTCCAACCGCATACTTGACAGAATATATATATATATATATATATATATATATATATATATATATATATATATATATATATATATATATATATATATATATATATGTATATATATATATATATATATATATATATATGTATATATATATATATATATATATATATATTTATATTCTATATATGTGTTTATTTATATATATATATATATATATATATATATATATATATATATATATATACATATATACATATACATATATATATATATATTTATATATATATATATATATATATATATATATATATATATATATATATATATATACACACACACACATATATATATATATATATATATATATATATATATATATATATATATATATATAAATGGTTTCAAGCATGCAATTAATAGATCCCGAGCATTTAAAACTATATAGTTTGATTAAAAATACTTTTGAAATCTGCTAGAGAGAGAGAGAGAGAGAGAGAGAGAGAGAGAGAGAGAGAGTGGGGGTGATTAAAACACTTACTGAAAGATAAAACATTAAATTTATTCACTGAGCCCTTCCCGATGTGGTCCAGCGAAGCTTTTGTAAATGGTCTTCTCCTTCTCTCTCTTTCCCTCTTTCTTGTAGAACGGCTCCCCAGTATCACCTATCGCTAAAATAAATCTCTCGAAACGATCCGCCGGGTTTCTTCATGTCGTGACTGGGATGACGGAGAGGATGCGAGACAGGCTGCCTCATGTTGGTCTGCTCTCTCTCTCTCTCTCTCTCTCTCTCTCTCTCTCTCTCTCTCTCTCTCTCTCTCTCTCTCTCTCCTACCTTGGCCATTATATATAAATATATATATATATATATATATATATATATATATATATATATATATATATATATATATATATATATATATATATATATATATATATATATATATATATGTATATGATTATTATCACTTTTGTACGTGATTCATTTATCACACATTACCACAGGTGAAAAATAAGAAACGGGGTGTAGGTCCTGACCGGTTTCGACTTTATTTCCAAGCCATTGACGAAGGACTGATACAGAGTATGAGACATCACAAATATATATACTACAAGAATAGTACTGACGAACATACACAACCGTTAGAGACTCCATATCCCTACTCAGGCCGGTGTCGAGGTAGGGTGGCCTTTAAAACTCATTTGGCTAAAAATCACAATAGACTCTCAGGGGACATTGCTGATAAACAGACCATACCCCACCTCAGATCCACACCTGACAGGTGTCATGGAGGCGGAGTTTGGAAACTCATTAACATTACTACCATCGTACTGTGTTTACAAATATGATAATCCTATTTTCATACATCTCTACTGCCTACCTTAAAGTTTAAACAATTTACAAATTTCTTTTGATATTAAAGGATCAAGTTTATACATCCCTTGACTGATATTCATATTATGGTTGTAACTTTCTTTTATAAAGCTAGATTCAATGATGTTCCTTTCATGTTGGTCTGCTCTCTCTCTCTCTCTCTCTCTCTCTCTCTCTCTCTCTCTCTCTCCTACCTTGGCCATTATATAATATATATATATATATATATATATATATATATATATATATATATATATATATATATACATATATATATATGTATATGATTATTATCACTTTTGTACGTGATTCATTTATCACACATTACCACAGGTGAAAAATAAGAAACAGGGTGTAGGTCTGACCGGTTTCGACTTTATTTCCAAGCCATTGACGAAGGACTGATACAGAGTATGAGACATCACAAATATATATACTACAAGAATAGTACTGACGAACATACACAACCGTTAGAGACTCCATATCCCTACTCAGGCCGGTGTCGAGGTAGGAGTGGCCTTTAAAACTCATTTGGCTAAAAATCACAATAGACTCTCAGGGGACATTGCTGATAAACAGACCATACCCCACCTCAGATCCACACCTGACAGGTGTCATGGAGGCAGGTTTGGAAACTCATTAACATTACTACCATCGTACTGTGTTTACAAATATGATAATCCTATTTTCATACATCTCTACTGCCTACCTTAAAGTTTAAACAATTTACAAATTTCTTTTGATATTAAAGGATCAAGTTTATACATCCCTTGACTGATATTCATATTATGGTTGTAACTTTCTTTTATAAAGCTAGATTCAATGATGTTCCTTTCCAGTGCATTATTAGAATATACAATCCTTTTGCCCCTTCCCAGTTGATAGCATGATTGTTCTCACTAACATGTACAAATATACCACTGTTCCCTTGTGCATATCTCACATTTCTTATGCTGTTCAATTCTTTTTTCCAGTGCTTTCCCAGTTTGGCCAATATAAAAGTTGTCACAAGACTTACACGGAATTTTATATACACACCCTTTAGTATTGTCTGGGAGTTCTTGATAAGTACATTTTCATTGTTGTATTGTTCTTAAATGCGACATTAACACCAAAATTCTTAAGAAGATGAGGATATCTTTCATATTATTATTATAAGGCAAAACAAGCAAATTTTTTTGTGTTGTAAGGTTCTTTTGGTTTTGATACATAGTCTTTTTGCCGCGTCAAATGCACTGTTTAATACACTATCAGGATATTTCAATTTCTTGCCTGCATTCCTAATCATATCTATTTCATCATCAATATATTCAGGGCTACATACCCGTAATGCTCTTAAAAACATAGATGAAAACACTGACTTTTTAACCTTATTGCTTTGCCCAGAATAGAAATGCACATAGGAAGAAATATTAGTGGGTTTTTCTATACACACTATATTTAAACCCACTACTATTTCTTCGTATGAGGACATCCAAAAAGGTAAGCACCCATCATTTTCCATTTCCATCGTGAATTTAATTGATGGTACTAATTGATTTAACTTGGCAAAAAAGTTTTTTACATCTTGGTTCCCTGGCCATACACAAATTATGTCGTCAACATACCTAAACCATGTTACATTACGTGGGATTATGTTGTTTAATATCTTCTTTTCAAAAAATTCCATATATAAGTTACTTAACACTGGGGCTAGAGGGTTTCCCATTGCCATACCAAAATTTTGTGAGTAAAATTTACCATTAAATTCAAATTTACAATCTTTTATACATAATTTAATCAGTTCAATTAAAGTACTTTTAGAAAATGGGATATCCAGCTGTGTGTTCTCTAACAGTTCAGATAAAAACGCCATCAGATCATCTATTGGCACCTTTGTGAATAGTGATACAACATCAAAACTTACAAGCCTGGATTCACTATTAATCTCTACACTATTTAGTTTATTTATCAGGTCCACATTATTCTTGATATTTGCATTTGAGATGGTACCTACTATTGGGTTGAGAATATCTACTAAGTACTTCGCTTAGCTTGTATGATGCGGAACCAACTGAACTGATAATTGGTCTGGCAGGAAAGTTTGCTTTGTGAGTTTTTTATTGTACCATACATGTATGGTAGCGATGGAGAGGTCACACGCAACTTCTTTATAAGGCTTTCGTTACCTTTTAACAGGTTTTTCACTTTCTTATTGAAACCGCTATTCACATTGTCTATCGGGTTCTTATTTAATTCTTTATAACACATATAAGGAATAAAATAAGAACCCGATAGACAATGTGAATAGCGGTTTCAATAAGAAAGTGAAAAACCTGTTAAAAGGTAACGAAAGCCTTATAAAGAAGATGTGTGTGACTTCTCCATCGCTACCATACATGTATGGTACAATAAAAACTCACAAAGCAAACTTTCCTGCCAGACCAATTATCAGTTCAGTTGGTTCCGCATCATACAAGCTGAAGCGAAGTACTTAGTAGATATTCTCAACCCAATAGTAGGTACCATCTCAAATGCAAATATCAAGAATAATGTGGACCTGATAAATAAACTAAATAGTGTAGAGATTAATAGTGAATCCAGGCTTGTAAGTTTTGATGTTGTATCACTATTCACAAGGTGCCAATAGATGATCTGATGGCGTTTTTATCTGAACTGTTAGAGAACACACAGCTGGATATCCCATTTTCTAAAAGTACTTTAATTGAACTGATTAAATTATGTATAAAAGATTGTAAATTTGAATTTAATGGTAAATTTTACTCACAAAATTTTGGTATGGCAATGGGAAACCTCTATCCCCAGTGTTAAGTAACTTATATATGGGAATTTTTTGAAAAGAAGATATTAAACAACATAATCCCACGTAATGTAACATGGTTTAGGTATGTTGACGACATAATTTGTGTATGGCAATAGGGAACCAAGATGTAAAAACTTTTTTGCCAAGTTAAATCAATTAGTACCATCAATTAAATTCTAACGATGGAAATGGAAAATGATGGGTGCTACTGTTTTTGGATGTCCTCATACGAAGAAATAGTAGTGGGTTTAAATATAGTGTGTATAGAAAACCCACTAATATTTCTTCCTATGTGCATTTATATTCTGACAAAGCAATAAGGTTAAAAAGTCAGTGTTTTCATCTATGTTTTTAAGAGCATTACGGGTATGTAGCCCTGAATATATTGATGATGAAATAGATATGATTAGGAATGCAGGCAAGAAATTGAAATATCCTGATAGTGTATTAAACAGTGCATTTGACGCGGCAAAAAGACTATGTATCAAAACCAAAAAGAACCTTACAACACAAAAAATTTGCTTGTTTTGCCTTATAATAATAATATGAAAGATATCCTCATCTTCTTAAGAATTTTGGTGTTAATGTCGCATTTAAGAACAATACAACAATGAAAATGTACTTATCAAGAACTCCCAGACAATACTAAAGGGTGTGTATATAAAATTCCGTGTAAGTCTTGTGACAACTTTATATTGGCCAAACTGGGAAAGCACTGGAAAAAGAATTGAACAGCATAAGAAATGTGTGAGATATGCACAAGGGAACAGTGGTATATTTGTACATGTTAGTGAGAACAATCATGCTATCAACTGGGAAGGGGCAAAAGGATTGTATATTCTAATAATGCACTGGAAAGGAACATCATTGAATCTAGCTTTATAAAAGAAAGTTACAACCATAATATGAATATCAGTCAAGGGATGTATAAACTTGATCCTTTAATATCAAAAGAAATTTGTAAATTGTTTAAACTTTAAGGTAGGCAGTAGAGATGTATGAAAATAGGATTATCATATTTGTAAACACAGTACGATGGTAGTAATGTTAATGAGTTTCCAAACCTCCGCCTCCATGACACCTGTCAGGTGTGGATCTGAGGTGGGGTATGGTCTGTTTATCAGCAATGTCCCCTGAGAGTCTATTGTGATTTTTAGCCAAATGAGTTTTAAAGGCCACTCCTACCTCGACACCGGCCTGAGTAGGGATATGGAGTCTCTAACGGTTGTGTATGTTGTCAGTACTATTCTTGTAGTATATATATTTGTGATGTCTCATACTCTGTATCAGTCCTTCGTCAATGGCTTGAAATAAAGTCGAAACCGGTCCAGACCTACACCCCGTTTCTTATTTTTCACCTGTGGTAATGTGTGATATATGTATATATATAGATTTATATATACATATATATGTATATTATATAAATATGTATGTGTGTGTGTGGTGCCTTCCTCGCTCAGTCAGACATTCGAATCCACTCTCTGAGATACCACTAGGCAGAATATCCGTAAACTCTCACTTGGATTATCTTGAAGAAAACAGATTGCATGAAACCTTTCGAAAAATCGTTATTTATATACATGATTTTAAGTGACTACCATTTCAGTATTACTTTATTTAGGCAGTATGACGGTATAACGATGGGGTCTCCGCTGGGAGTCCCTTCTGCTAAATTTATATGGACCATGTCGAAACCACGACCTTTGTCAATCATCAAAAACCACACATATACGCGAGGTATATTGATGATATTTTTATCACAATGAAGGACAAAAATGAAGCCGTAAAATTAGTCCTAAAACTTAAGAAGAATTCCTCCTTAAATTTCACGGTTGAATTCAGCAGAGAGAAAACTGCATTTCTTGGACATCTTTATAACCCAAAATGGGCAACGGTTTAACACCAAAAAATTTATATGAAAGCGGTGTCTCGTTGCACATGGGGAGTGGCCATTAGCCTACAAGCGGTCGGTGTTTGATGCCTACGTCAAGAGAGCGATAACCCACTGCTCCACGTGTAGTGAAGCAGATAAGTAGAAAAATACTTCAGTTTGCGATACAAGCATGAATTTTGGCACAAGTGCTCATATTAACCACCTCTTTTGAAAAACCTAGGTGTCCACGCAAAATTGCAATATGGCCGGCACTTTTCAAGATGGCCTCTTGTTGTTTCGATTTCTGACACTTTGAGTAGATCATTGTTGAAATAAATACATCAAACATTATTCAGACAAATATCTTCCTGGGTAGAAGAGTTAATTGAAGATATCACCAGAGCTCCTACTACTATAATTACCATTGTGATAAAGATGGCGTACAAAATGGCCACCATGAAACATTTTGCTGGATAACTCTGCAACTAAGAAAGACAGAGACATGAAATTTTTATGTATGCCTACATTTATGAGGCCAGAGAATCTGTTTCTAGCATTTATATTGGGCTATTGTCAATATTACCTCTTGGGAAGGGACCCCATAATGCTACTGAAAAGTATACAAGCATGAGACTATGATGGAGTGTGATAACAAAGTATCTTATCTGTGTTCAAGCACTGTCTCAATGTTTTTTTTTAAGCCTTAGATGAATGCAAGATTTTAAAGATGCATGGTGTCACCCTTTAGTGTGACGAACTCTCATTCATAGGTATCTGAAGCATCACTTGCAACATTATAATTATGCCTAACACTATGATTACACCTCACATTTGCAGCTACACAAAGCTGTGATTGTAAGCCCAAGCCTGTAGCATTTGCACCTACCACGGCAACCAGACTTGCAAGCACATTTTGTAAGCTGTTCACAACTCTTTGCAATGGGAGAGTTGGCTGTCCAGAAGACTTTCCAGTCTTCACCAATCTTTTCCCAACCCCAGTCACCTGGATTGTGCTTCGGGCTGGCACATAATTGCCTGATCCCATACACAACCTGCCTGACATGCTGAACGTTTGGTGTGTTGAAGCAGAGCTGCTCTGGTTGGAGGGATGGCTTTATATGGTCTCTGCTTTCCGGCAAACAAGTCAAGTCTGGCCTCGCCCATATTATCAACAGTGCTTGACCTGTCATACATGAGGACCACAAACTTCTCCAGCATCTTGAAATCACCATCTTCAACGGTCAGTGGGTACTTGCTGAGTTTGGAAAAAACTGGAGTGGTCTCTGAAAAAATGTCCCATGTCTGCCATGCTGTTTTCTTTCCTTTATTTCTAAAGGCTGAGGCAACATCACAACTTGTAAATGCATGGAATAACGACATAACTTTGGCCTTCTCTTGACCAACATTGTTTTACAGGTTGTGAATGCCAATCCATCGAAGGCTCTGCCCTTGGCCAAATGAGAGCCACAGCTGCTGCAGACCCATGCTTTGCAGAGTTGGGAACACGCTCAGGCCAATGACAAGGGCATCTGTGTCATTGGCTTTGACCATGATAGGCTTGCTCCCCTGTCCTGCAGCATATCTGGCTTGGACAAATTATTATTATTATTAAAGTAGTTTAACCAGACCACTGAGCTGACTTTCAGCTCTCATAGGGCTGGCCATTGGCTTGGACAAAGATGTGGCTGTCTGCCTCCTCATGAGAACATTTGTCCAGTTCAAGTTGACTCACTTCTTGAGTGCTAAATGCTTTGGGTCCTTGGTCACAACCAATTTTGGTGCAGACATCTAAGCAATCTTGTCTGCCATGAAGTGAAGCAGCTCTGACTTGTTGTCATTGTGCCTCAAGAAATTTTGCCAGTTTGAAGGACTGGTGTCCTTTTCTGTCACCTTGCGTTTTCCCCCCATGTCCCCTTTTGGACCTTGTATCTGCTTTCAGAATTGATGAATTATACACATCAAAGACAATGTGTGTTGACGTGTACGCATTAGCATAGGCACTAAATCTTGGCAGAAAGTCAAGGGCTGCATAGTTTGCAAAAGTTTTAGATCTTTTGGGTGGCAGTGCATGGACCAAAGCCGAACCATCAGTGATGATGTCATCTGCCTCTGGCTTTTGGTTCGGAAGTGAGATGTGTTTTTCAAATATGAAGGTGAGTTGGGACCTCTGACAACTATAAATCTTTCCACCCTCACTCAAACATGCAGGGAACAACTGATCCTTGTGCTTAAAGAATTTCTGCAGGTCGCATTCCCTGCTTTGACAGGAAATTAATAGCTTGGAGAAAAGCTGACATTCTTCTTCCAGCTGTTTCTGTTTTGACGGTTCAGTAACAGGCTTATTTTGAGAGAAGAAGTCAAACCTGTTCTTCCTGATGGGCTTGTAGAATGAGGTTGGATTATCAGCCAGGACTTTCACAAATTCCACGTGATCTGTACACCATCCAGGTGAGTGCATGAGTAAGCCACGTAGAGCCCCACTCACCCTTGGCTTGGCTCTCCCGTGCTGGCACCTCCTGTCAATTCAGGTGCAGCTGTCTAACTAGATCTACCAACTATATATATACTTCCTACCAGCTAATTGACATGGGGCTATTAGACAGCATTTGGGACACTAAACTACTAAACTACAATAAAACAAAGTTAGGTACAGCGTAAATAAAGCAAAATTAGCTGACACTGAACCCCAATGCTGAGTTACACAGCAGTGAAGTCACCACTCTTTTCAACTGAAACTAAAGATAAAACCACCACCTAAATTATATATAGACTTGCAAACTATTATATTGAACAGGAAGACATTTTTCCATGCCTACTGAATCCTGAGACGCAATTATTTAAGGTTTTTAGCTGCCTTATTGGATGCTATCTTTCTTTATATATGTTGTGTGAAATCTTTAACAGAAATGCATTTACCTTTTGCTTGGTGACTCTGCCTAAAATGTGTATAACCAAAACAAATGCATAAAAACATGACCAGAGGCACATGAGTCCCATGTTAAAATTATGACTAGTGTCCACCTTGAAAAATGGCAGCCATTTTGGAATTTTGCATGGACAGCCAGTAATTTTCAAAAAGTGGCCTATGGAGAAGATATGTACCAATTTCATGCTTGTATCATTAACTGAAATAGTTTAGTGAAAAAATTACTTTATCTGCTGCACTAGTGGCGGGAGACTCACCTCGAAATCGAGGAGTCCCGCACCTCCTGACCAACAACGGATTTCAGGATAAACTAATACAAGATGCAATAAGAGGGAGAATTGAACAACTTTCCTACAGTGAAACCAGAACAACAGGCGACGATGATAAAAACACAATAATTTATCATCGGACTGAATATAGTGGAAGATTTGAAGAAGAGAAGAAGGTGATCACCAGCATAATCAGCTGAGGGGTAACGCCTGAAGCCCTCTTCGAATGGGTTCAAGTTCGCATCTATTGCAAGCCAAATTTGCCTGCTTCCCTCGTAATGAGGAACAGCAACAACCAGAACCCGAACAAAGAAGACAGTGCCAACGTTGTTTGTCGCTTTATGTCCCCGGAGAGGATGTGCCAGTCCTCCGAAAAAAACGTACGTTGGACACACTTCTACAACGTTACAAGGACGTCTACAGGCCCATCGTAATAATGGAGTCACCACAACCGAAAAACGATGACTCAGGAACTAGTGGAGAATACCAACACCATTTGTACGGAACAGAATCTCCACCAACTAATCATAGCAGAATCTGTCTGCATTTTATTACAAAGACCAACCCTGAGCCGCCAACTCAAAGTGAAAAGATCTCTCCCATCTTGTAGGCGGCCTATATCATCTAACGCCAAAATAGTAAATAACTCAGAGAATGGCAACAATACTTCTTGAATCACGTCTCTCTCTCTCTCTCTCTCTCTCTCTCTCTCTCTCTCTCTCTCTCTCTCTCTCTCTCTCTCAGTCCCTTACCCTTCATCCTTTCTCCGAAATCCGTATCCCCGCACCCCTGCTTAAATTCTCGTTTCTTGCCAAACAACCAGAACATGTGGTTTTGTTTTCAATATAGTTCACCTAAAAAAATTTGGCTATTGTAAATCTTATTGTAATGTGCTATTTTTGCAAAACTTAAATTCCGTTAAAATCATTCTTTGTACTTTATTTTATTGTATTGCATTTAAAAGTATTGTTAATGTTTATGGACGTTGCAATTCCGTCGGCATCATGTGATAAAACAACAGAACGCAAACATAATGTACAGTAGTACACTTGTACACTTTGAAGAGGTCACGACAAGGAACAGCCATGGTGTTGTGTTCCCAGCAAATGGAACAAAGAGTTGATCTTCGTTTCTTTATCCAACAACTACATTTGGAAGAACGTAGAAGATTGAGAAAGCATTGTGAAATTAAGAAAAAGTTGATCAACAACCAAAAAGCCATCGAATTTAACGAAATCTGCATACAAGAAAAACTTTGCCTCAAAAGCATACATACACATGTATATATATATATATATATATATATATATATATATATATATATATATATATATATATATATATATATATATTGTCATGAAGTGATCGAGCACCTGGTTATTACACAAATAATAAGACCAAAAAGTTACCTCACTTCGACCAGATACTTGAAACCTCATAACAAAAATATTAAGACTGAATATTCTAAAGGTACTTATCACTTGAGAAAACCAATCTAACTTTATCAAGTTATGGGTGAGGTAACAACCAACAAGCTATAAACAGACTAGTGGATAATGGGCATCACTTCAACAAACACTATAACGGTTTCCCTGGTTCTATTTCACCTAGATAAGTCTCAGGTGAACAAACAGATATATCACTTAACCTTGTACACATTCATTAATTTCTATAATTACTGGTGGTCAAAATGAAACACTGTGCTTTTAAAACTTTAAACAGATAAATTTATTTCTAAGTTCAAAAGTTATATGCAGAATTCACAATCTCAAAAAGATTTACTGTTATCTGACAACAGTGTAAGATTTAAGTATTTCTTAATCAAGATTAATTCACAAAACTTTAATTTATTAAGAAAGCAATTTGGTTAAGTAAGATTCAAACCATTAACTTTCACTCAAGTTTTAAACATATACCTTATTAACTAAACTCAACACAAGTGTTCACCAAAATATTACTGACTGGAATCCATATAAGTATTCACTGAAATCTCAATAATAAGTATGCACTAACAAAATGCTAAGTAATCACCAGCACAAAACTTTGTAACACACTGTGGAATTATAAAATTAGAGTAATATGATAACACAGACATATAAGAATGAAATATGTAAAAATGGAAATATACCAACAGCAATTTCACTAAGACAAAAATATGTTCAAAGATTATATAAGTCTTTCAAAAGATTACTTTTTTTTTTTTAAAAAAAAAAGGGCTAAACTCACGTCTTTCTAAGACTTTCTCAAAGACAACACTGCCAAGTCACAATGATATACTCAATGATATTTAATTAGCAGCAAGACAAATTAGAACTCACTATAAGAGATATTATCCACCTCTTATCAAAATAATAATTTTCTTTTACCTAGAACATCACTTTAACTCCTAACATAATATAAAACCAGTAAACATCACATTATCTTTTACAAGTGGTACACCATTATACACTCTCCAGAATGCTTGCACAATATAAATACCTTAGATCACTCTTACAAAATGTATACACTTCTTGGGTGAATTTCACAAAACTTTTACAAACAGGAGAGCAACCAGTGTAACACCCTTATACATGAATGGAATTTGAGAGAGAGAGAGAGACTACCTATTACCAGCAACCCCTTTGGCTAACTAACTGTTTCTCATTCAGCACTCCTCTTTTATCTTCAAGCCCTCCCAGAATACTCAAAGAATACACATAGGGAATTCACAGAACGCCTTATTCCTTATTCTATAGAATACCCAAAGAATACACACAGAGAATTCTAAGGCTCAGAAGGAAATATGCCAGAGCTCTTATCAATGATTGACACCATCCATTCACTCAAACCACCTGAGCAAGCAGAAAGAAGCAATTTGCCACCAAAACTGGCTCGGCTCTCAGCATGTCAACTTCACCTACCTCTGTTCCTCATTCTTTCTACTCAAGATTATGGAAACATATAATAGACATAGGCCAAGATAATAAATTCAGAATAGGCACACATGATAAACATATAACAAGCATTTAGCCAATAGCTGTCAACTAGTCAGAGATAAGACAAGAGGCCTCTTCAAACACGACTTCCTTCTCCCCAAACAACTGTGTCAATACAGGATGTACCTAAGTGATAAGAATCTTACCCTCTCTCTCTACACAGCATGTTAAGAATTCGAGTTCATAACACCCCTGTGTACATATTAATATACTGCACAATGTATTAAACAAATGGAAAAAACATATCAAGACAATTTAAGATCACAAGATACACAATTTATCTGTAAGAAAAAGACATTTTAAAATCATATCATCACAACAAATGACGAATCTGCAAACAAAACATCAAAATTTTCACAGAGATACATATTATATTTGTAGAATGGTTTTATATATTACAACACCTTATAATAATATATAATATATATATATATATATATATATATATATATATATATATATATATATATATATATATATATATGTGTGTGTGTGTGTGTGTGTGTGTGCAATATATATATATATATATATATATATATATATATATATATATATATATATATATATATATATATATATATATATATATATATATATGCATATATATATATATATATATATATATATATATATATATATATATATATATATATATATATATATATATATATATATATATATATATATATATATATATTTTATATATATATATATATATATATATATATATATATATATGTATATATTTTGTTTTAACGTGCTTTTATACCCACACGGTGCCTTCTTTTGAAGGACTTTGATTTCGTAACCCAGGTCTTTCAACGTGTACGTATTACCGAAAAGCAGCAAGGAGCTGGGCGGGTAGTCCGACAGTTCGAGACTGTGAGGTGTCTGTTATGTTTTAGAAGATGTTGGAGTGGCTTTGTTTATGTGTGTATTAGTCTGTAACATCCATTTGCTTTCAGCAAAAATCCGTTATACATAATCCCGGGATGTCTACACGGATTGTTTGTCTGACTGGTTATTTCAGGCTTAGTCTGTGTATATACATATATATATATATATATATATATATATATAAATTTCTGACTCACATCAGGATATATATATATTGTGTGTTGATTATTTCCATGTATATATATATATATATATATATGTGATGATTATTATCACTTTTATATATATATATATATATATATATAGGTGTGATGGAAGAGAAGTTGCTGCAAGATGGTAGTGGGTCAGCGATCAGTTGCAAATCGTTGCATTCAAATAGTTTGGTTACTTTTGTTTCACACATTACGTGAGTTCATACGTTAAGAAATCTACATTTTGGTGCCCAAAAAAAGATAAGAAACAGGGTGAC
This sequence comes from Macrobrachium rosenbergii, assembly GCF_040412425.1. Classification (NCBI taxonomy): domain Eukaryota; kingdom Metazoa; phylum Arthropoda; class Malacostraca; order Decapoda; family Palaemonidae; genus Macrobrachium; species Macrobrachium rosenbergii. Next base: position 43,238,340 of record NC_089750.1, on the reverse strand, counting down.
ATTATCTTTGGAGTGTTCCTGATTGGCAGAATAAGGTATAGTTCAGACTCTTCGTTTTTCTGTGTGAATTGTGAACTTTGTTTTTACCATGTTTCAAGCCATTTTTGAACTTGTGTGGAAGAACATAACTTTTTACCATTTTTATATTCTATTTTGAGATTTAGTCACATTTTAGACTTTTTATTATTATGTTTTATACTATTTTTGGGAGATTATTATTTGTGCTTAAGACAGATGTCGGTGGTGGGAACATAGTGGTGAGAACATTGTTGTGGTGATGACATTGAGTGACATGATGTTATCATGGTGGTGTGATTATAGAAAGACAGACATGCAATGTCTACACAAGGCTATTAGCCACAATCAGTTTTTAGTTTGAGTCTAAAGATGTTTCTTACTTGATAATTTCATTTATGATGCATTTTAATCAGGCTTTGGTCATTACTTGAGGTTGCTTTAAATAATAAAACTATTTTTGTAGGAAAGTGGATCCATTTCATTTCTTCAAAACTCATTTGGCGAGAGAGAAAAAAATCACGAAAGACTCGCTAGGTGTGTACAAGGGGGAATGTTCAGGGGAGTGGGACCAGGGTCCACAATGCTGATAAACAAACTTCTAAGAAGTATTTAATCTGTGGGTATAACATATATATATATATATATATATATATATATATATATATATATATATATATATATATATATATATATATATATACGCGACCTCAGGTCCATTCACCTGACAGGTGTCACTGGGAGGCAGCCAGTTTGGAAACTCATTAGCACTGCTACCCCTGTACTGTGCCTTCAAACATTTAACCGTTAGAGACTTATGAGTGGCCTTCAAAACTCATTTGGCTAAAAATCACAAATATGATAATCCAGGTATTTTCATACATCTACAAATATGATAACATACATGCCTACCTTAAAGTTTAAATAATTTACAAATTTCTTTTGATATTAAAGGATCAAGTTTATATATCCCTTGACTGATATTCATATTATGGTTGTAACTTTCTTTTATAAAGCTAGATTCAATGATATTCCTTTCCAGTGCATTATTAGAATATACAATCTTTTTTTGCCCCTTCCCAGTTGATAGCATGGTTGTTCTCACTAACATGTACAAACATACCACTGTTCCCCTGTGCATATCTCACACATTTCTTATGCTGTTCAATTCTTTTTTGCAGTGCTTTCCCGGTTTGGCCAATATAAAAGGTGTCATAAGACTTACACGGAATTTTATATACACACCCTTTAGTATTGTCAGGGGAGTTCTTGATAAGTACATTTATCATTGTTTTATTGTTCTTAAATGCAACATTAACACCAAAATTCTTAAGAAGATGAGGGATATCTTTCATATTATTATTATAAGGCAGAACAAGCAAATTTTTTGTGTTGTAAGGTTCTTTTTGGTTTTGATACATAGTCTTTTTTGCTGCTTCAAATGCACTGTTTAATACACTATCAGGATATTTCAATTTCTTGCCTGCATTCCTAATCTTATCTATTTCATCATCAATATATTCAAGCCTACATACCCGTAATGCTCTTAAAAACATAGATGAAAACACTGACTTTTTAACCTTATTGCTTTGCCCAGAATAGAAATTCACATAGGAAGAAATATTAGTGGGTTTTCTATACACACTATATTTAAACCCATTACTATTTCTTCGTATGAGGACATCCAAAAAAGGTAAGCATCCATCATTTTCCATTTCCATAGTGAATTTAATTGATGGTACTAATTGATTTAACTTGGCAAAAAAGTTATTTACATCTTGGTTCCCTGGCCATACACAAATTATGTCGTCAACATACCTAAACCATGTTACATTACGTGGGATTATGTTGTTTAATATTTTCTTTTCGAAAAATTCCATATATAAGTTACTTAACACTGGGGCTAGAGGGTTTCCCATTGCCATACCAAAATTTTGTGAGTAAAATTTACCATTAAATTCAAATTTACAATCTTTCACACATAATTTAATCACTTCAATTAAAGTACTTTTAGAAAATGGGATATCCAGCTGTGTGTTCTCTAACAATTCAGATAAAAACGCCACCAGATCATCAATTGGCACCTTTGTGAATAGTGATACTACATCAAAACTTACAACCTGGATTCACTATTAATCTGTACACTATTTAGTTTATTTATCAGGTCCACATTATTCGTGATATTAGCATTTGAGATGGTACCTACTAATGGGTTGAGAATATCCACTAAGTACTTCGCTAGCTTGTATGATGCGGAACCAACTGAACTGATAATTGGCCTGGCAGGAAAGTTTGTTTTGTGAGTTTTAATTGTACCATACATGTATGGTAGCGATGGAGAGGTCACACACATCTTCTTTATAAGGCTTTCGTTACCTTTTAACAGGTTTTTCACTTTCTTATGGAAACCACTGTTCACATTGTCTAACTGGTTCTTATTTAATTCTTTATATGTGCTATCATCACCCAAAAGATTTTCCATTTTTTCTATATATTCACTTTTACTTAAAATTACAGGAGCGCCTGATTTATCTGCTTTTGTCATGTGTATATTTTTATCTTTTTTCAGTTCATTAATAGCAACCATAAATCTTTTGTGTCGTCAACTTATCAAACAAACATCTAGATAGAAATGTAACTAGTGCCTTAGGCTACGGTTTAAACTTTGCTTTATCTCCTGGCGGAAGGAACAGTGTGGAAATAATTTAACGAATGAAGAAGTGAACATAGTTAAGGGAGTGATTTATGGAAGTATGAAAAAAATCAGAAACCACAAACGTCCCCAAAAGATTTATGGTTGCTATCAATGAGCTGAAAAAAGATAAAAATATACACATGACAAAAGCAGATAAATCAGGTGCTCTTGTAATTTTAAATAAAAGTGAATATATAGCAAAATGGAAAATCTTTTGGGTGATGATGTAGAGATGTATGAAAATAGGATTATCATATTTGTAAACAGTACAGGGGTAGTAGTGCTAATGAGTTTCCAAACTCCGCCTCCCTGACACCTGTCAGGTGTGGATCTGAGGTCGCGTATTGTACCCTGAGAGTATATCGTAATTTTTAGCCAAATGAATTTTGAAGGCCACTCCTACCTCGACACCGGCCTGAGGGGTGATATGTAGTCTCTAACGGTTGTGTATGTTCGTCAGTACTATTCTTGTAGTATATATATTTGTGAATTCTCATACTCTGTATCAGTCCTTCGTCAATGGCTTGGAAATAAAGTCGAAACCGGTCAGGACCTACACCCTGTTTCTTATTTTTCACCTGTGGTAATGTGTGATATATATATATATATATATATATATATATATATATATATATATATATATATATATATATATATAATATGTATATTACATGTGTATATGCATATATATATATATATATGTGTGTGTGTGTGTGTGTGTGTGTAGAATGACTGGTTACTTTTCACCAGATACATATGTAATTGTAATAGCCACAATGCCTTCTTAACTTCTTGAACTCTTCGCATATTCATAAAAGCGGGAAGAATTCGAGAAGTTAAGAGGGCATTGTGGCTATTACAATTACATATACAGTATATATATATATATATATATATATATATATATATATATATATATATATATATATATACATATTTATATTCATATATATATATATATATATATATATATATATATATATTTATATATATATATATATATATATATAGATAGATAGATAGATATGTAAATATACATATATATGGATGTCTGTATTTGCTTGCAAATTTAAGTGTTCGGAGGAGGCATGTAAGCCTCTCGACATAAGGTATGTTGTGCACACCATGATGCGATTTGAAGCCGTCACATCGATGGAGCCAAGGTCCAAAGAAAAGGAGGCCAACCCACGGGAGGCACAAAATTTGTCACTTCCTGCCGATTATGACGTCACAAAATACTCACCGACCTTGTTTATCACAGGTCAGGTACTGACTTCTCATTCGTTTCCAAACTAGGCCGGAATTGGCAGGAAAACATATTTTGTACTTCCGTATTTTTATTATATCAATAGGGCTTGTGTCTTGCTGTAGTGGCAAAATGCCAAAATACTGCGCTGTGTACGGTTCTTCATCGAATTTGAGAAAACGAGGTGTTAATGTTAGCTTTCACCTCTTCCCTTAAGAATGAAGAATTAAAACAGAGAGGATTCGCTTTTGCAAGAGAAAGGATCCATTTAACGCTGATATTGCAGTTGTCTGATATTGCAGTTGTAAGTAGTAATCATTTTGAACCGACAGTATTTGAGAGGAATTTCAAATATGAGCTGCTCCGCCTACCAGCACCAAGAAATAAAACAAAAAAAAAACCAAAGAGGATCAGTCCCATCATTGCTGTTACTAGCATCACAAGGCCAGAGATAAAAAAAATACTGAAATGTTCTAATACTGACATTTATGTCTGCTCATAACAATTTACACCTCTCATTTCTTTTATGAAAATTATCTATATATCTAAATTATTACTCTGTCTGTCGGTCTGTATAACTTTGTATATATATGTGTGTGTCTGTATATATATATATATATATATATATATATATATATATATATATATATATATATATATATATATATATATATATATATATATATATATATATATGTGTGTGTGTGTGTGTGTGTGTGTGTGTGTATATATATATCACATCACAAAAGGTAAAAAAATTTTCATTCCTGCCCATACACAAATTATATAAGAAAAATATTAAACAAAATCATTCCATGCAATGTAGTATGGTCCAGCTATGTTGACGATACCATATGTGAATGACCAGGGAAAGAAAATGTAAATAAAACTTTCTTGACAAGTATATTCTCATTTGTATTCTGGTCAGTGTTCACATTTTCTAGTGAAAAATAGCTCCCTCGTGGGAACAAATTATAATATTGACGGCAGTTGTGAAGGCAATAACATCATCTGGTTGTTTTTCTTATCTCACTGCTGATGAGGATGATGAATCTCTTCACCAGGAAGTAAATCTATACGCCATGTTATTTGCTTACCAGACAACTGGGATTCTGTTGGAGAGGAAAATGACAGCACATCCTCCATAGACCTAAGGTCCAGTAATTTGGGAGAAGCTATTGAGGAAGAAGGTCTAGAATACTTTGGAGACTTTATTGTCCATAAATTTCTTGAATGTGGGTTCCTTGGCATATATTCGCCAACAGGAGAAAACACATGGATAAATGCAATAAGCAGAAAGGAGAGAAAGTTAAAAAAAAAAAAACCATCAAACGCATTTTCGGAGCAATTAAAAACTATGGAAAACATGCTCAATGTTATCGTGGAGAAAAAGGACTAAACCCCGGTAGAGGCGCTATACTAACAAAAAGCTCTCTACTTACATAGGGCACTTGATCCCTTTGCCGAATGATATTATAACTTATTTTGTTCGCTGCCGTACGTTTTTCAGACTACGAATTTTGAACAAAGAAATTACTTCCTCTAGGAAAATGGCAAACGAGATGCAAAAACTGTGAATTTAAATGTATATGCAAACCATGCGGGAATGAATTAAATGTAAATACAGTTTATTTAGCATGCAATGTGTGTAGTTGAAACATTTTGTGTAGTAATGAAATAAAATCTACAGTCACATATTTTGTGTGTATATATATATATATATATATATATATATATATATATATATATATATATATATATATATATATATATATATATATATATAATATATATATATAACTGAATCACGAAAATATGGAACGAGATGAATATATAAATAAAGGCAAATGCCATGAAGGAAAGTGAAACAGAGGAGCGGTGCTAGGCCTTTTAACTTACTGTGCGCCTACCAAAACTAAATCTAGAGAATTATATATGTGAGAATCAGAGATAGTCCAAAGTAACAGAGACAAGAGCTTGGTAATATATTTCGAAAGTTTATATGAACCAATCCATGCAAGTAAGGTAACGAGGAAAATTTTACTGAAAACTGACCTATTAGTTCTTTTTTATCTTTAAGGATTTTTTCACTGTGCTATTGAAATTTTTCTTACTTGATCAAAGGGATTTTTTTTAGTTATTTGTAAGTCGCATCATCATCCAGTATGGTTGCATACGTGATATGTAGTCAGCTTTATCTAAAATTGCAATACTATTCGACTTATCAGCTCTAGTGATGTGGATTGTATTGTCTTTTTTAAGATCGGTCAAACTTTTCTTATAACGAGCAGGGAAATAACTTTCATGACTAACATTGCCAGATCGAATGATTTCTCTTCACGAAATCTTTTAGAATGCTAATATACAGCTTACTTCCAGTTGTAATTCTAACCTTAGCCCCAGCATGTATTATTTGGACCCCTGTATTAGTAAAATGTTCAAGAATGACCTTATAGATAAAATCACTGACTTAATTACTAAGTAGTTACCTTATACATATTTTCTATGTATTTTTATGTTTAATATATATATGTTTTTTGTGAAAATGCTCACTTTGCAAAAATTGTTATTGTTTACCAAAAGGAGAATTACTGAGTTGTATTTTTATAGACATATGTAATCACTTATTCTTTCCACAGTCTCTTTCCTTGTACAAGCTTTTAATTGACTTTTCCCTGCTTTCGAGCTGTTGGGCCTAATCTTTTGCAAAACCTCATAAATACTTACCCCCATTTTGGTAGGTCCACTAATTCTTCAACCGTGCTGGATTCCAGCTACATCAGTTCCTTTATAATCTCCATCTGTCAATTATGCAAGCTCTCTTTGTAAACTTATTTTTATATTTATATCATTCTGCTAAGCAAAGGAAAGGCCTAGCACCACTCTGATGTTTCACTTTTCTTCGTGGCATTTGCCTTACATATATATAGTATATATATATATATATATATATATATATATATATATATATATATATATATATATATATATATATATATATATATATATATATATATATATATATATATATATATATATATATATATATATATATATATATATATATAAATATATATATATATATATATATATATAAAAACATTTAGGTTGAATATGTATATATATGAAAAACATTTAGGTTGAATATGTTATATTTCATTTTTTATCCCATTATTTTTCTTGGGAGATATTCTGGGCAAAGGTAAATGGAAACAGTGCCTACATATTCAGTGAGTCAGTGCTGATGAAGGCCTAGTGTCAGTCTGGCTTCTCATGGAGACAAGGGGGCATCATACCCATATGAAATTTCACAGAAAGTTTTATTCTCTCAATCACAAAACTCACTAACAGCTATAGCAACGCCATTTATGTATATCCCTCCTAACTGCATTTGCATTTTTGTTTGAAAATTAAGAAGTTTGTCTCAGGAAAGGCTACCCGCTGAACATGGTATGTTCTGATGTCACAAATTATCGCCCCGCCTGGCTCACCCCTAATTTACCTGCACAATGGAGCCATCCACCAACATTCTGTGCAAGTGCAAGACAAGAAACTGCCTCTAAATGACCTTAGAGATAGAGATATTTTCCACCAGGAGGATAGCTATGAGCAACTTGTGGTCACTGAAGCAGTGGGCATATCACTGCAGCAGCCTACAGTGCACTAAGTATCTAGTTATCATCAGACTACGTTCTGCCATGCAGCAGACGGCAGCTCTACTGCCGACCATTACAATTCACTGGGGCTGAGGAGCCATGCTTGTGACGATTCATTGGAGAATAATCTCGGTCCGAAATTTTTCTTTGTTAAATTTTCCTTTTGTCCTTTTATTGTGTTTTTGTTTTTGTATTAGTCCTTAATTTTCAGTCAACTATATATTGGAGTGTAGTTCCATCCTGGATCGGTAGCCCTGATGAAGGCCATAAACAAACAGCTGAAACAGGTTTCATCAGAGGAGAGTAAAAGACAGCACACCAGCCAGCTGCTTTTTTTTTTTTTTTTTGTACTTCTGGCCGGAATTTTGGCAATGAAAATAAGACACTCAGAGGATTATAAGAGTGTCTTAAAATAGTGAACGCTACGTGTGTATTAGCATTCAGTGAGAATTGTTAAAGAGAAAATCTGTCCCTTAAACACACACACATACGTACATACATACATACATACATATATATATATTATATATATATGTACACACACACACACATATATATATATATATGTGTGTGTGTGTGTGTCTGTGTGTATACATATACATACATAGGCTATGTCATAGAAAGAGTGAGAGAACTGATCACATCCACCATTTTCGTGAATTTCACAAGACCTGGGACTGTTAATTCCAGCTTAACAGCTAAAGGTATTTATCACACTCATCCTTATTGTTTTTAGAGATGAATTCTCTTAATACAGAGCCAGCCGTTTTACTTAACTGCAGTTCCAGAAATATATTTTTTGTTCCAAATTTGTATGTAACAGCTCAACTCTGTCACCTTTAAAATAATCCGAAAGTTGCGTATGGCCGGACTGCATATTCTTTACTTTGTCTGGTGTGTTCATTTGAGCAAGATTGCTTAGGCAAGGTCCGAGGCATGTTTGCTCGGGGACAGCAGGTGGATACGGGGCAATGGGGGTCTATCATGGATATTTTCTTTTTAATGCACGCTTACAATTTTCTATTTACGTGCTCTGGTTATATAACGGTGTTTTTCAGGATCATTTGATTTGCCTTTTTATATTTGACAAAAAATTCATGCCTGCCCTTATGTCGTCTTGTGACAATTCTGATTTTTCATCTTTCCACATTTTTGGCTTGATTTTCAGCGCTTTCATTCCTCCATGGCCAAATGGCCACGACCACACGTGAATGACGCAAGCAGTGGATGTTCAGCTTCTGCTTCTTCCTTTCCTTTCTTCTATCACGTCAGTTTCCCTTGTTATCTTAGTTGGTGTCTGCTTGGGCTATGGGACCGGTGCTTGCGAAGCCACACTACCCTTTTCCTGATAAGAGCTCCATTGTTTTCTTTGTATTCGCTTAAGAGTTCGTCGAAGCTCTCCCGGTGAGTTTACCAGGTCAGGTCATTAACGTCGCGAATTCTTCTCCTCGCCTACTTTCTTCTCGGGTCGCCTCCTTCACGGAGTGGGCGCTTGCTGGTTTTCACCGCTTTCCCTCCTTTCCAGGAAACATGATGCGTTTTAGTTAATGGAAGAAAACTCTTTTTTCAGTTGCCATACGTATTCTATTTGTTCATATAACGCATATTGTTATCATTATTCAAAATATACACATATCGGCACTCATGCATAACAAACCTAAAAGGCAATTAAGTTTTTAATGCAGCTTATATCAATCAGAATGATCACATGTGTAAAAGAGAAAACAAAACGAAAAGGCGTCAAATAAAATGCATATAATGTCTGTTATACGTACTGATAAATCGTTAACAAAGTAAATATACGCAGACATAACTACTGTATTAGCAGCAGTAATGAGGCGCAGCTTTCTGGAGTCACTTACCCAAAAGTGTCCTTCCTTTTGTTACCCATATGCATGCTACTTCTTCGTTTGATGTGACATGCACGTCATAAGTTTGTCCATATACCTAAACCTGTGTGATTATATGTATGTGCGTCTGGGCACGTTCACACACGTATCAATGAGTTCTTTTTGACTGTAGTAGAGTTTATGGTCAGATGAGGGAAATCTTAAACGGGTGAGGAACTGCAACGCCAAAACAAACCTTAGCATTCTCATCTCTCCTTTATTCAGTCTCTATTCTAAAGGCTCCGGACAACTGTCCATCTTCAAGCTCTGTAAAAATGAAAGACTAACACATTTAGACATAAAAGATAAAATACATTCAACACAATAACAAAGATAAAAATTAATTAAAATTAAAATACTTTCCTGCTGAAGGTAGAGTTTTCTATATTCAAGCTCGGTTTCAGTTTCTCTGTGTCGGTGGTCTCTTAACAGTCTTAGCCCGGTTCTAAGCCGAGTTTGACATAAAATGCTAAAATCAGAAAAATTTAAATTAACGGAACGCAAAACCGTTGTCTATTAGAGCTTTTGAACGCAGAAGCATAAGTTCTAGGACCCCTTTGCCTCTAGGTAAGCCACCTCAGTCCTCCATAAGAGAACACTGTCACGGCATGTGCAACGTTAATTCTAATCTTTTTATTTTACTATTTTATGTAAAGCTCGGTTAGAAACCGAGCTCGGACTCTTAGAGACCTTTCACATGGAGATTCTGAAACCGAGCTTGAACAGAGAAGACTGTAGCTTCAGCAGGAAAGTATTTTGATTTAACTTAATTTTTGTCTTTGTTAATTTCTTGATTGTATTCAGTTTGTTTTTTTACGTATCAATAGTCTTTAATTTTTGCAGAGCCAGAAAATGGTCAGTTGTCAGGAAGGTAATAGAATAGATATTGAATAAAGGAGAAAAGAGAATGTTAAGGTTTATTTTGGCGCTGAAGTTCCTCTACCGATCAAGATTTCCTTCACCCAAGTTCTTTTTATATACTATAGGTAATATTTCTCAATTAACATATCTTCAGTGTTAAATCCTGTTTGGAAATGGTTGAAATTAACCATCAATCCAGTTCCCACGATTTTTCAACGATTGTTATGGTCATCTTTAGCAATTCGTCCTCATCATCAAATTCAGATTACCATCTAGGTACTGTAAGCTTCACAGGAGTTCGTCTGATTGCATTCATCCTTCTTGACGGCTGGGTCTATCATGTTATCTCCATGGAGATTGATATTGTGTATATTGGTGTTACCCCAAGTAATTTCTTGTTGTTGCTTTACCATCTATTATTTATGATTGTTTATGCTGCCTGTTTGTTTATTAGTAATGCCTGTTTATTCATTTATGCTGTCTAGATGGTCCTAGTAACTGATATGTTATTTTGGCAATGATTATTCATTACAGTATTATTATTATTAATGGTGTCAAGCAGTGTATGGCTCAAGAAATGATTTTTATTACATTATTATTACTAATGGTTTCGAGCAGTGTATGGTTCTGGTAATGATTTTTATTACTTTATTATTATTATTAACGGTGTCGAGTAGTGTATGATTTTTATTGCATCGTTATTATTATTAACGGTGTCGAGTAGTGTATGGCTCTGGTATATGTTATTTTGATATGCTTTTGCTGTTTGCTGTTGCTGTTAAGCATTTATTTCATTGACGGTAATATTGATTTGATTGATTAATGTTTGGCTAAACCTGACTCACTTGTACATATTGTAATTTACGGTGTGTAATAAATTAGTATCAAGGTGTTTTTGTGGTTTGTTTTGTACCTCCTCTGTGGTTTGGCTCCTTCTGTCAGTCATTCCAGTCCCATTTCATGTTTTTTAATTTTTGATCCTGCTGGTCTCTATTGATGAGACCATTAGAATATATATATATATATATATATATATATATATATATATATATATATATATATATATATATATATATATATATGTATATATAGATAGGTAGATAGATAGATAGATAGATAGATAGATAGATAGATAGATAGATAGATAGATAGATAGATAGATAGATAGATAGATAGATAGATATATCGATAGATGGATAGATAGATAGATATATCGATAGATGGATAGATAGATAGATATATAGATAGGCAGATAGATAGATAGATAAATAGGTATATGGATAGACAGATATGAAGTATATATAGATAGATAGATATACATAGATATATAGGTAGATAGATAGATAGATAGATACAGATACAGTATATATACAGTATATATATTCATATTCTAAACCTGGGAAGAGGACTTGCCTCAAGTGGTGATGCAATCTGACTAGAATTCCTGGCTTGGTAGAACATAGAACAAAAGAGAATGAGCTGAGGGCTTTACCAGAAAGGGTAACTTTAGATAACACAATAATCAGAAGATGAGAATAATTAAGACAGGTAAATGAGGTAAATGGGATCCTGTCAAAGCACTAAATTAAGATGAACAGATGATAACTGGATGCCGAGGATTTCACTTCTAGGGCACCGTGAGTCTATTTGCAGTTGGATTACCAAGGCAATGAAAGCACAATGGAAGCAGAAGGATCCACAGCGAGAAAACTCCATTTGCAATGGTGAACACATGTGATTAACTGATGAAATTAGCGCAATTAAGGGTTCAAGGATGCACTGATGATACCAACGGATCCTTGGGTATAACACTGTTGAATTCACTTATGAACATTAATAATAACAAGGTCAGGTCTGTATGAGAATTGCATTGGAAACACAGAAAATGGAATAGCAAAAGAAAAAAGGACTAAGTGATTGGAAAAACTCGAATTCCTGGCACTTTACCTTGTGTCGGAGAGATGGGTCCTCGTAGATGCGCTGATGATGGAAGTGGGGGCATTGTTAAGAGAACTGGCACTGGAAATATACTGGACTGGAAGTCAGCCACATGGTTTGGGAGATGGTTCTTAGGGAGTGGAGAGCTCAAAAGGTTGTGGGTGTTAGGTCTGCATCCGGGGTGTCTCTGACGAGAGGCATCATGTGTTGGTCCTCTATTGTGCCACCTTGACCTCGGGTTTTTGCTTTGTTGACCGCATGCTAAAATGCTGGGCCCGCATAGGTAATCTCATGTCATGAGGTCATCCAGCTTTCTCTTATAGTGCATGGGCCAGCTGTCCCAGATTAGTGCCTCCTTTGGTGCTGACTCAGGAACTCCCTTAAATGACGCCAGGAGCTATCATACGATCGAGGCTTGTCTCCAAGGGCAGTGAAGTGACCTGGAAAGGAGTTTTAATGTGGTCACATGGTCTAGGAAGGGAATGAAAAGACTGCCAAAGGAAAGAATAACAAGAGCTTTGTAGGAGAAGTAAATTCTCTATGACCAACTGTTAATGTTGACAGCAACATGAAATTATTTTATCTTATCATCTTTTGAAAATTATGTTCTTAAAAGGAGAGTTGGCTTAGAAAGAGATGTCCCTCATTGCAACTCCCCCATCAAGTTGACATATTGCATTGTAAATTAGGAGAGAATGTCTACAAGCAAGACAACTTCACTTTAACAATCTGTGCTCTGTTGTTGTCCATTGTTGCTCTAATTTGCTTAAAATTAGTAGTTGTGTGGCAAAATATAACTGCAAGTTATTTCACTTCAGTATTAGTAATTACATTGTGTCCGAATAGAATTGTCGCTGGGATTAAATGACTTGAGAAATTTTTATTATTAAGCTAAAGCAGCGTAGTTAGCAAAATATTAAAAAAGCATTTCATGAATGTATACCTCATGATTTAATGTAACAACATAACATTAAGATTACCAGGTTTAGTAATTACATTGTGTCAGAATAGAATTGTCGCTCGGATTAAGTGACTTGAGAAATGTTTATTATTAAGCTAAAGCAGCGTAGTTAGCAAAATATTAAAAAAGCATCTCATGAATGTATACCTCATGACTTAATGTAACAACATAACATTAAGATTACCAGGTTATTACCAGAGTAACATCTAGATTTAATCGTGCACTTAAATATAGGGTTAACTTTGTTATGCAAAATCATGCAGTTAGTTTGCCTTGATGGGCCGGTATTAATGGGGTACTTGTGGGCTTATCTTAGATGATGCCACGGTACTCGGGTATGAAGGGGTACAGTGCCAGACGTGGCACTAAAGTCACGAGAGCCTAGTGACTCTAATTTAAGTACAAGTTAAAATGCCATACATGTAGCTGTATGGTTTGAGAGCCAGGGACTCATGGAGACCCTCCAGTCAGATGGTTGGCACTCGGGATAAAAATGATACAAGAGTAGTAAGTAATAAGAAATGATAGAATCAAAGAAGAAAGTACGTTATGCTTTCTAGGGGAGTTATTCTGAGTGGAAGTAACTTGACTCTTCACTCTGAAGAGAGTGCCACATTACTCGGGGGGGGGGGGTTGCTATCAGGGAGCCATTGATATGGGCGTTAGCTCTGACGCCTGGAAAGGATATCAGCAATTTTGTTGTCTGTACCCTTGATACGTTCGATTCTCCAATTGTAATCTTGGAAATTGATGCACCAACACATTAAACATTTATTTTGGTTCCTGAAAGTCATGAGATACTTGAGGGGATTATGATCAGCTAAGACTGTTAAGGGGAATTTGTGATCAGCATGATAGGACTCAAACTGTTTCATGGCCAGAATCATACCCAGAGGTTATCTTTCTATGGTACTGTACCGGGTTTCAGTCGAGTTGAGCTTCTTGGAATAGTAGGTTACGGGGTTCGGGTTCCAAACCTTATCCTTTTCTTGGAACATGACTGTCCCAGTGCCAATGTCACTGACATGAACTGCCATATAGAAGGGCCGTCATAGTCGGGTGTATGGAGAATGGGTTGACTGATGAGTATTGCCTTGAGATGGTTAAATGCCCTCTCACCCTCAGGTGTGCAGCGGAAGGCTTGTTTGCCGTGAAAGAGGTTAGTTATAGGGGAGGCTGCACCAGCTAAGGTGGGAATGAACCATCGGAAGATGTGGGCCATCCTGATGAAACAATGAGCTTCCCTCTTTGTCCTGGGGTATGGCATATCCCAAATGGCACAGATGTTGGCATCTTTAGACATCAATTTACAGTTTCCTACTTGGTGACCGAGATATGTGATCTTGGCTACGCAGAACTGGCATTTCTTGAGGTTTAGAACCAGATTGGCTTTTTGTAGGGCAGAGAGGATTTGGACAAGGATCTGTAGGTTCTCCTCCCACGAGTGGGCATAGGTAACTATGTTGTCTAGATATACAAAACAGTTTTTTATACCTGCCAGGATCTTGTTCATTAGCCTCTGGAAGCAGCTAGATGCATTCTTTAACCTGAAGGGCATTGCCTTACACTGGTGGAGGTGGGTGGATGTGGTGAAAGCAGTCAGAGGGCGCAACTCCTCAGACAGGGGCACCTGCCAGTATTCCTTTTCCAGATAGATTTTGCTCAAATATGGGGCATTGCCCAGGCTGTCTAAGCAGGCCTCAATTCGTAGAAGGGGGTAGGTTCTGGCTTGGTTACTTCATTCACCTTCTGAAAGTTGATACATAACCTATCTCCCCCTCCTTCCTTAGGAACCAAGACTACTGGGGAGGACTACTCACTGTGGCTGTCCTCTATAAGGCCAAGGTCGAGTTGGAGTTGTACCTGCTCCTCAATCCTCTTTTCCTTCTGTGGATTGACTCGGTAGTAGCCTTGGGCAATAGGAGTGAACCTTCCCACAGGTGTATCGTATGTTCCAGGACGTCAGTGCATCCAAGGCTGTCCTGGGTGACCTGTGGGTGTTTGCGTAACAGTCGTTGTATGTCCTGGCGCTGGTGACTCTTGAGTCCCGGGATAATGGGCTTGAGGATGAGTAGGACTTCAGAATTTGTTGAGGGGGCGGCATCATGGTGATGGTGCCCACGAGGGCCCTGTGAGCAGGAAAGGCTTCTCCGACTACCTTTTCCTCTCGGGTTAAGTAGGGTTTTAAAAAATTAATGTGCGGCCATTTAGTTCACCTCCACCAGCAGTCTACAAGGTACTTCAGTGTTCCTCGCTTCCAAGTATCTTGTGGGGACCCGTGAACTGAGTTTCGAGGGGTGAGTGGCTCCTGCTCAGAGTACCAAGACCTGGTCTCCGATGTTAAAGGATCTATTTCTGGCTTTCGTGTCAAGCTTGAGCTTGACCCTCTCTTGAGTGGCTGCCTCTGTGGCTTGAGCGATTACCCATGCGGCCCGAAGGTTTCATTGGATGTTGGGTAGGTCCTTTGCTCAGTCCACCTTTGTTGGTTCGGCCCAGGCCTTGCACAGTGTGTCGAGGGGGCCCCAGGTGGAGTGAGCATAGAGAAGTTCAAAGGGGCTGTGCCAAGGGACTCGGAGGGTACCTGGAGTAGGGGAGGTTCTCCTACCAGGTTGCTCCTCCTTCGTGATCTTGTTTGGCTAGAGCAGAGCTGAGGGTTTGATGGAATCTCTCCACTATTCCTTGGTTATAAGGATGGTAAGGAGTGGAGTGGATATGTTTTATGCCATGGCATAAATTGCCTATCATATGGGCATAAACAGCAAGAGCAAGATTCGAGGAGGATATAAATTCACTTTATATATATATATATATATATATATATATATATATATATATATATATATATATATATATATATATATATATATATATATATATATATATATATATATATATATATATATATATATATATATATATATATATATATAGTATATCACTGTCAAAGGGATAATTACTCATTAATTCACTAAGTTCAAAGGGACACTTGACATAATTTCACTGCACCTGAAGAAAACATGGAAGAGAATAAACAAGATGAAAAGTTTAAGATAGAAAATATCACAAAATTATCGAAGACTTATCCCAGTTAATCGCATGGCCTGTCTTAAGCCAATGATTCCCAATGCCATTATTTGATAAGCCTCTTGAAACGGCACATTTGTGTTGGGAGATTCTCATTTTTAGTCCTTTTGATGTTTGAACAATATAAATCTTATTACATTCTTTGCAAGGCATACTGTATAGATAGATAGATAGATAGATAGATATTTTATTGACCATTCTCCACAGAAACATCAAATACAATATTATGAAATTACACAACGGTCCAAATACATAAACTCATTTCACAAATTACATTTCCTAAAAAGGAAAAAGAAAATTAAAAAGAACTGTATTCAAAACAAATGGCAACAATAATTAATATTAATTTTTTAAATAACACAAAAGAGATCATATCGAGAGCTGTTTAGAATATCCAATTCCATATCACATAGCAACACTAATATACAATAGACTAATAAACATCACACATTCAGATTAGACTGAAATGCGTTAAAATTGTAACACAAAATGAAGTCAGCTGGGCGAGGCACAATGAGAGAGTTTGCATCTTATTATTTGAAAACCTTCAAAATTAAGCTTGCGATATGACAAACATTTGCATAGTCTGATCTTTCTATCATCAAGTCGCTCATTGATGAGATATCATACTGGGTCCGAATCTGGTAGGTCCTGGGGCATGCTTCGATTACATGTTGCTCAGTTTGTATTTGGCACACACACAACAACCTCCTCTACAGGTAACCGGCCCTCCTCTTCTGATCCAACGGCCAACTTCTGAAGAGAATGGGAACTCAGTCTTAATCTTGTCCACTCCATTCTCTCCAACTCATTTACATTGTTTTTTTTACTATAAATGTCATGAACGTTAAATTCTGAATTGATGTTTTTATAGAAAGTTAATCTACCTGAGTTTGAGGTAGTTACTTCATGTTTCAATCTTTCAGATGCTTGCATTACATCGTCAATATCATTATCTAACAAGTCTCTTATATAACGTGAGGTAGGGGTATTAAATTCCAAAATTAGATTAATTACATGGCCCAGTGGATCATCTCCCATTGTACCACGCTCCACCCAAGCTTTAGCGAAAAACTGTCTCTGCTTTGACCTGACCAGTGAACGAAAATCAACAAGACCGAGTTCGACCAAGCAAAGAGAACTTGTAGTGGTTTTCCTTACACCTAACAGTTGCTTTATGCACCATAAATATAATTTTTCCATGGGTCTCAAATCACCGTTAATCCAAGATTCATTTCCATACATTAATGCTGGTAACAAAGCCGAATGAAAAACCCTTTTCTTAATATAAAAGGAACATCATTATTTTTATTTAAGAATGAAATAAATTTTAAAACATGACACATTCTAGATTGTGCTTCTGCTCTCACTGATGATGATATAGAGCCATCAGCAGTACAAATACATCCTAAATATACATATTGCTCGCAGGGATCAACAACAATACTCTCTACAACCATTGGCTCCTCATCGCGTCCATTGCCATTTATCACAAAAAATTTAGTCTTACTACTATTTGTTTTCATTCCATGAGAGCTACAAAACTGATTGAGTAAATTTAACTTTTCCATCATACCACGCCTGGTTGTTGAAAGGAATATCGTGTCATCCATTAGGACAAGGATGTGTAACCAACCCAGAAACCCATCAATACCACAATTATTTTTAATTAATCTTATAAGATCGTCCACAAAAATGACAAACAATAGACATGAGGTTGGTGACCCCTGGCGAACACCAATTGTCGAAGCAATCAGAGTTGTCCCAACAATACTATTGGTAATTTTGTACATAGAAATAAGTGCTACTATCATTACAGATCCACAACCTAGTCTTTTCAATATCAAAAATAAAGTACGCCTTGGTACTCTGTCATAGGCTTGTTGGAAATCAATAAATGTCACAAAAAGTTTGAATTTTTTCCTCTTTGCAAGGTCAATCAACAATCGTAAAGATATAATATGCTCCAAACACCCCTTCCCCTCTGCGACCCCTGCCTGCTCCCTGCATGGAGTAAACCAAAGAGATAGTCAGGCACACAGAACTGCATCATACAATTTAGCTATTGAGTTTATCACATTTATTGCCCGATAATTTTTAACCAATAACCTTGAACCACGTTTAAAAACAGTAAACAACTTTGCATTAATCCACGATACAGGATACAATGAGGACATAAATATATTGTTAAACAAGGCTACTATACATAAAATCCAAGACACAGGTAACATTTTATATAATCCAGGGGGCACTCCATCAGGTCCGCTCGCTTTCCCACTCTTCAAACGCTTGATTTGTGATTGTACTTCATGGCATGAAATAGGATCATCCAAAATGGGTACATATATATCAGTTTGTAAGTCATCAAGATTCTCAATCGTATCCCCCGAGTGGCCATACAGCTGTGTGAAGTGTTCAATAAATTCCTGATCTGATGGTGAAGAAGCATTACCAAAGTCAGTTGAATTGGTATTTAACTCTCGCGCCAATTAATAGCACGCCAAATTGTAGCACTATCATTCTCACTTAAAAAGGCGTTCCCACCTATTTACAGTAACATCAACACCAGGTGCTGGCCTCCTAACTACCGATTTACTTGCGCACTCGTAGAATATAGTACCCAGATCGCCTTCAAAATTGTCAATACTTCCATCAAAAGTAGGTTCTCTATGTTTCGCCAACTCACTGACAAACAATTCTTGATTCATTTGTTCTGACATTATAGGCGGAGTCACATATTTATTAGCAGCTTTACTTTGCAACACTGCATGACCACCGAGCTGAGACGCTCTTTCTTTTATATCAGTTAAATCGAGGCCAGGGCATATAAAGGCTAAGGATATGGGTGCATGATTAGAAGGTAATCTCAAATCCTGGATTATATCGAAACTCTTAACAATGTGTATGTACTCATGAGATATCAAACAAGAATCAAGCTCAGACACCCACAGTTGTCCCTGCCTATAAGTAAGACCTCCCTTGAATTGCCTGCAAGACGTTTGAAGATTGTTAACAACCAAAAGTTTTTCATCTACACAAATCCCGAGTAACATCCTCCCATTGTCATTAGGGTTAGGTACAGCGTCGGGGATAGTAGGGTAAGAATAGTTAGGTAGATCCCCTCTCACCGGCAAGTCACGGACACCGACACCAAAACGAGCGTTTAAATCACCCACCACCACACAACCACCTACATAAGACTTAACTTTCTCCTGTATTTTACTAAGTAATGACATGTCAAAATAAGGTGAATCAGATGGGGGGACATAACAAAAACCAAATAACACATTCGGCACACAACTAATTGTGAGCCACACCTGTTGGAATTGGGCGGGCTATTCTTAATTAATTTATTTCTCAAAATATTATTATATTTGAATACTAAGTTAATATCAATAGTTTTTAAAATGGACACTGAGGGAATGAAATTAGGATGAAATGGTAAACAGAGAATATTCTTAAGTTTTTTGTTAACACTGGTTGGATTGTCATTTGTCTTTTTTGCTTTATTTTCACGGAGTTCTAAAAAATATGAAGGGTAACATAATGAATCTCCTATTTTATCAGGAATTTTAAACTCCTCTTCCAAAAATTCAGGACTGCAAATTCTAAGAGCTCTAAGATACATACTGGAAAATGTTGACACCTTAATTTGTTTAGCATGGTTAGAGTAAAAATGAGTATATGGCAAATTATTTGTGGGTTTCCTTTATACGTGAAAACAAAAATTGGTGTTATTTCTAATAACTAAGACATTAGAAAATAGTATACAATTATTTTCTTCACATTCTACTGTATTGTGAATTTTATGGGTGGTACAAGATTATTAACTGTATGCAAGAAATCAGGAATATTTACATTTTCTTTTACAATACAAAAACAATCATCTACATATCTAACCCTAAACACCTTAGAGAATAGATTTCTTGGCATTGCTCTTATGTCAGTTCACAAATCAAATAGTACCAGTAGTAAAAGATTTTACGATCTATGATGGAAACTCTTATGTAGAGAATTAATCTTAATCTGAAACTAATCACACTATGGTATGGGACCTCTAAAATTAAGTAAATATACAGGAATTCTTCCCATGGAGGCATATAAATCTTCAGATATTAATCTTGAAGTACTCATCCACGTAGGGAGATCAGGAATTGGTACTGTGGACGAACAGGTAGGCACACAGCATCGAAACGCCTATTCTGCCAGACAAACTCACTATCACTTGGGTTGCAAGGAAAACACTTTCACATTCACTTCGGGGGTGCTGAAGGCTGAGAGGGAAGCAATTTAGAATAGAAAATTCCATGGGAGGCTTATGTTACTTGAACTGAAACTATAATCACTTCACTTATTGTCTCAGAACTCCAAGGGGCATGAATATTAGAAAGATTGAAAATTATAGTGAAAGAATGGACATTGTAACAAACTCCAAATCCAACTGTACCTTTTCCTGCAGGATGTGTTGCACTGATGTGTAGGCCAGACTTTATTTAAGGCAAGGGACTTTGGCGGGACTGTGTTAGCACGACAAAGATGGACTAGGTCAGATGGGGGGAGGATGGTTAGAGACCGACCTGGCAAGGACTCTGCTTTGTGCCTGGCTAGCAACGAAGTCTGCTTGACCCTTGGCCTGGTCCTTACATAGCTTTGCATTCCCGCCTTCCAGCCTCAGTCCCATGAGTGGGTGATCGTCCGTTAACTTGCCAGCTCGTCTCGCTTCTTGTTGACAACCACAGAAGCGGCACTGGAATAAGGAGATGAAATGACAGTACCCATGGAAAATTAAAGGCCAACAAAGGCGGGAGAATAGGCAAGGAGAGAGAGGGTGGAGATTCTCGTCGAGACTGCGAGAATTTAGCTAGTGCTAATGTTCCGTCCCTCAATGTGGGTGGTCGTGTGTCAACTCACTGTCTTTCATTCTGTTTTACTTTTAAGTTAATTTTAATACGTGAAGCTTTCATGTGCTATTGCATAAAACAGTGGCATGTGAATATATATATATATATATATATATATATATATATATATATATATATATATATATATATATATATATATATATATATATATATATATATATATATATATATATATATAATGTATAACTGATTCACGAAAATATGGAACATGATGAATCTGACAAAATCCACGAAGGAAAGAGAAACATTGGAGTGCTGCAAGGCCTTTCAACTGATAAGTTGAAAGGCCTTGCAGCATGCCATTGTTTCTCTTTCCTTCGTGGATTTTATATATATATATATATATATATATATATATATATATATATATATATATATATGTGTGTGTGTGTGTGTGTGTGTGTGTGTGTGTAAACCTGGTTATTACACAACTAATCATAGAGTTAAAAAATTTACCTCACTTTAGCCAGATATCCGAACTCTCATAACAATAAAATTACAACTGAGAAATCTAAAGGCGACAGTGAGCCCTTAAAAACTTACTAATCATGTGAGAAATCAGACTAAGTTTATCAAAACAAGTGTGAGGTATCAAAGTTTAAACAAAAAATACACAAAAGTATTAGGGCATCACTCCATAAAACAACTTAACTGTTTCCCTGGTCTTCATTCACTCCAGCAAAACTAAAGGAACAAAACATGTTTTTCACTATGGTCAGTAAATGAAACGCTGTTATAAATATTTAAAATAAATGAATTTACTTTTAAATTCAAAATTCATAATCAGAATTCAAAATCTGAAAAAATTTACTATTACTTGAAAACAACACAAAATTTAATCAATTCTTGAGTTAAATTACAAAGGTTAATTTATCAAGAAATTGAATTAATCAAGCAAAATTTAAACCATTCAGAGATACTTAAGATTTGAAAAGAAAATCAAAGTAAATGAAAATTAAATCAAGTATGCAATGTTAAATTATTTAGAAATACTTAAAATGCTAAGTAAATAAATGTTCAATTATCACCACATAAAATGTGAAAAATTAAGAGACTGAAAACATATAAAATATGGCAAAGTGTTAATTTCACAAAAAACTAAACAAACAATTCAAAAAGAATCAAATAATTCAAATGACATTAAGAAAACACTATTTCACAAAACATAAAACATGAAATGGAGTGTGGATTAACTACAGTAAAAATCCCCTAATGTATGGTAATAATAAGTAAAAGTCACTTTACCTTACACAAGCTTGTGAAAACTTTCACAAAATCATCCCAAATGCAGCTGCTCGAGATTCACAAAACAAACTTTTCTGATAGGTACCGTTACAAATATATACACTTTTTACCACCATTATCAGATCTCGAAAGCTAAGATTAATATCAATGACCACACAAATATCTTATGTTAATAACTTCTCTCTTTTGAAGAGAGAGAGAGAGAGAGAGAGAGAGAGAGAGAGAGAGAGAGAGAGAGAGAGCCACACGAAAGGTATCTGAGATCAGAATGAGCAAATTTTTAGGATTCCAGCTAGAAATAAAACAATTAGACGACGTTATTATTAAGGCATTTTGGGAACGAGATGCAAAAGAATCGTTTTAGAACTTCTGGACTTCCAGTCACATGAAATTTGACCAGAACAATACATAACGTAATCGATCAAGAATAATTTGTGACTTAGGAAATTGCTTTGGACAAAGCCAGCAGGTGGCTAATCATGATTGGCATGTTTATAAAACACGAAAGAGCAAAACGTTCTCTTATCTCTTGACTGAGGAAAAATCTTATGCCACAGGTCGAATGTCTGTCAGCACCCATATCACCCTTAGGCTGTTAAGTTATCTAAATCATTAATATTTATGAGATCTGACATTACAAAGAGAATTATACATAACTATTACTAACATACTGAATATACTACAAAAAATCTCTTGTATAAAGAAAAAAATCATACGGCAATTATAAAGCATTTAATAATATTCATAAGAATATCATAATATATATATATATATATATATATATATATATATATATATATATATATATATATATATATATATATATATATATATATATACAGTATATATCAATGGGGAGGCAGACATAAAGACTTGTTAAATAGGGTCAATTTATTCCCGACGTTTCTTGATTGAAATTCTACTCTTCAAGGAGAATCACTCTTGGTTGTAGATTTTTTCATTTGTTGTCCTACACTATCTATACAGTGGCATCAAACTATACATGCTGCTTCTATTAAGTCAAAACTGTCTTTGAGACCAAATTTAACTAAGTCTAAGAGTAGCTGTGAGCAACAAAGTCTAAGTTCACTTTGTCGTATAGAGAGTGACTTTACACACTGAGAATAATAACACGTTCCACACCCAACCTCTCTCTCTCTCTCTCTCTCTCTCTCTCTCTCTCTCTCTCTCTCTCTCTCTCTCTCTCTCTCTCTCCTTTTATAGAGCTTTGGCCCAAAGTGTGCGACTTCATAACCATGTCACAGTTAACACAATTGATATGTTTGCAGCCATGGGTGGTTGTAAAATATTTGCAAAGATTGATTTAAAGCAAGCTTTCACTGAACTAGAGATGGTTGAGAAATCCTAACAGATATGTACATTAAACACATCCTTAGGATTTTATAAGCCTAAGCGTCTTCCATATGGTATAGCAAGTAGTCCTGCTCTATGGCAGCAGACCATGGATAAGATTTTCAATGGAATGGAAAATGTGTTTGTTTTTGTTGATGATATTCTTGTAGCAGGCAAAGATGTAGATGATCTGTTAGATAAGTTAGAAGCTGTACTGAAAAGAATCCAGGAAAATGGGTTGAGGATTAGAAGAGACAAATGTAGTTTCTTAGTCAAGTCCGTGGAATACTTAGGATTTAAAATTGATGAGCATGGTATCCTCAAAACTGATGACAAGCTAAAAGCTGTACAGAATGTTAAGGTTCCCAGTAACGTGGGTGAATTACAGTCTTATTTAGGTTTTGTTACCTTTTCAGCAGATTTGTTCCTAATCTAGCAACAGTAGTATCTCCATTGTTTGAATTACTCAAGAAAAATATCGAATGGAGATGGTCAGAAGAATGCCAGCAGGCATTTGAGAATACCAAGACAGCTACTGTCTTCAAGATTCCTCACACATTTTCAGCCAAATTTACCTGTCAAATTGACTTGTGATGCCTCATCAGTTGGAACCGGCGCAGTATGAGCCCATGTTATGCCTGATGGAGTTGAAAGACCCATAGCATTTGCATCACGTGCCTTAAATAAGGCTGAGAGAAACTACAGTCAGATTGAAAAAGAGGGACTAGCTCTCATCTTTGGGGTAAAAAAGTTCCATATCTACTTGTATGGTAGACAAAAATTCACTTTGGTCACAGACCATAAACCTTTATTGGCTATATTAGGTTCCAAGAGTGGATTTCCCACAGTAGTAGCTGTTGGGCTACATAGGTGGGCAGTGATATTAGCAGCATATTCATATGATCTACAGTATACTTCTACTACCCAGATAGGTAATGCTGATGCCTTATCTCGACTTCCGGTTGAAGAAGCTTCAAGAAACCATGAATCTAATATTTTAATGATTAATAATTTGTCATTTCCTTTAATGGCAAAGGAAATCACTCAAAAGACTAGGTAAGATCCAATTTATCACATGTCTTGCAGGGTTTAGTTGTAGGTCACAACACAACTGCCAATCAGAATGAACTTAAGGATTTTTCATCAAAATGGTCAGAATTCTTCCCTGAGAGTGGATGTATTATGAGAGGTGCTCGAGTAGTCATTCCTAAATCACTTCACCAACAGGTATTACAAGAAATTCATGCAGAACACTTAGGAATAGTTAAGAGTAAATCAATTGCTAGATCATTTGTTTGGTGGCCAAACATTGATAAGGACATAGAATCATATGTAAAAAATTGTCAAGGTTGTAGTGCATTTCAGACTAACCCAAAACCTGTTAGAGTGCATCCATGGGAATACCCTCAGAGAGCCTGGCAACGTCTTCATTTGGATTTTGCAGGACCATTCTTAGGTCATTACTATTTAACATTAATAGATGCATATAGCAAATGTCCAGAAATAATCCCAATGACACTACAACTGCACAAGCTACTATTAAAGTATTGATGCCTATATTTGCTACACATGGCGTACCTGAAAGAATTTTCACAGACAATGGTAGTACATTTTGTCCTGAAGAGTTTTCAATTTCTTGAAATCCAATGGCATTTCACACACAACTTCTTCACCTTACCATCCTTCATCTAATGGTGAGGCTGAAAGGTTTGTGAAGACTTTTAAGCACAACATGAAATGCAGAAATGCTACTCAATATAATGTAGTTAGTAATATTAGTTTTAATTGCAGCATAGGGCAACAGAACATGCTTCAACAGGACAAGCTCCATCCTTTTTATTAATGGGAAGGAGAGTCAGAACAAAGATGGATTTAATGGTTCCCAATTTCCAAGAAGAACAAAGTATCAAGGGATATCAACAAATGGAAAACATAGGAAAGGTAAGACATTTCCAAGAGAATGATACAGTAATGGTACGCATGTATAATGACCAGGGAAAATGACAACCTGGAGTGGTGAAAAAGAAATTGGGAGATCTGCATTATGAGATTGAAGTACAAGGTACAGTACATAAGAGACATATAGACCAACTGCTAAGTCACGGCTCAGGTTATGAGGCCAACAGTGAGGAGCCAAAACGGCAAGAACCCGTAGTTGAGAGATACACAGAATAGGGGCAAGTTGGATAGGAACAAAAAAGGTGTTCCTCCAGTCCGCTTGGATTTGTGATGTGTTGGTGTGTGGTGCTGTTGTACCTTTTCCTTCATTAGGGGAAAGGGGTGTTAGATATGTAAGCAGAAGTGTGATTGTTTTTCTGTAGTTTTGGTGAAGCTTATGTAAATTGTAATTCACCATGTAATGTTCTGATCTTTCATACATAAGTAAGTGTTTTGTTTGTTGCTGGCATCGAAGGATGTATTTCCCAGATTTTGTTATTGTTGTGAGTATGTAAACAAGCCCGCCATATTCCATTCCAGCTTTGTAAACATAGAAGATAATACACGCTAACAAGCTCGTCAGTGATGAGTTTCACTTAACCCAAAATTCCGATGAAAATGGGATCAATTATGATAGATATAATTGGTACTGATACAACAATACAGGTTACAATGTATAACATCAAATAACAGGATTATATCACTTCCTTCCAGGTAAGAGTTACTTGCATAGCCCAGGATGGGAGACGGTTGACGTAGGCTAAGCCAACCCACGCGTGCCATTGTTAGACATTGACCACAAGGCCATCTGTCAATAGTGTAACTGAGTGGTTGACCAGAGTTTTCAAGGTATGTCTGGGTGAGGGAAAGGTTTTGAAGACATGGTTGAGAGAAATAATGATTCTGTTGTACAAGAGTAAATGTAATAGATGTGACTGTAAAAATGATTAAGGCATAACATTACAATGTATACTATGGAAGGTGTATGGCAGGATTTTGATCAAGAACATAAAACAAATGACAGAGCTGACACAGAAAGAACTGAGTGTGTCCAGACATGAAAGAGAAAGTGTTGTTCAAGTGCTTATTATGAAACAGTTTGTGAGATTTTTTAGATTGGAGGGGGAAAAGTTGCATGTTTCACACATAATTGTGTGTTGATAACTTCTATAATATTCACTCTGCAGGGATTATAATTATTTGTATGTAGTGCTATCAGTTGGGTTATTGCTGATTCAGGAAGTTTATTAAAATTTGCTATGCTAGGCAGTAAGCCTTAGGTAGACTGGTACTCAGGTTCCAACTTCTTTTATGACATGTGTGGTTTAGTTGGTGCCTCTTGCCTTTCAACTGAGAGACCTGGGTTTGATCTCGATGTGAGTCACAGATTTATTTTGTTCCACACACAATTGTCTGTTGACTGCTTCTGTCAATATTCACTCAGTAAGGATAATTGATATTCTATCAATTGGGTTCCTGCTGAATCAGGATTTGGGTAAAACTCGCTGGTATGTTAGGCAATAAACCTGCCCAGGTAAAAGTCTTAGGTGCAGTGGTACTTAGGTTCCAACTTCTTTTATGACTCATGTGGTTCAGTTGGTAGTGCTATTACCTTTCAAATGAAAGACCTGGGTTCGATCCCGATATAAGTAACAAATTTACTTCTGTTCTGCATGTAATTGTGTGTCGATTACTTCTAACATATTCATTCAGAAGGGATTATTCATATGAAACGCTGTCAATTGGGTCACTGCTGAGTTGGGAAGTTGGGAAAAACTAGCTGGTATGCTAGGCAGTAAACCTGCACAGGTAAAAGCCTTAGGTACAGAGGTACTTAGGTTCCAACTTCTTTTATGACTTGTGCGATCACTTAGTAGCACTCTTGCCTTTCAGTTGAAAGACCTGGGTTCGATTCTGTTGTGAGTTAGAAATTTAAAATATATTTTTCACATACAAATGTTGTTTAATATCCTATTCATTCAACTTCAGGCATAATACCAAAGGGGTATTATAATTTATAGGCAATTCACTGCCAAAGAGACTCGAATCCCCGGCAGTGGGAACCTATAACAAGAGTGATGGTACTTTGCCGTTAGGCTATGAATGGAGGTATAAGCTGACACCAACTCTGCTGTACATATGGCCATCAAATTCAGGTTTTTGTACTTAGAACTGATGTCAACCCAATTCCGACGTGATAGTCAACTGGTACAATCGTAACACAGTTATTTATGGACTTTTACCACACAAACCATGACAATCTCATGTTCACAAACATTAAGCTACAAGTGTCATTTAATATCCAATTAACTCAACTTATGGAATAACGCTGAAAATGAATTATAGGTGATAAGAGATTCACCTACAGGGAGATTAGGACTTCATAAATACTAAAAGCTGAATTTGATGGGCATAGCCGATTATCCAGATTAATACAGCCAAGGTCCTGTCAGACAACGGCATAATCTGGATAAGAGTGTGCAAGGGCAACTCTGTACCCTTCATCACCTAACTCTGTCAATGCCGCATAACCATAAATAATAAATTTGCTTATGAACAACAGCCAATGCACTTTAAACTGAAAATTGATGCAAAAAGCAGTTATCTACCCTGTTTTCCCCTATTTGTAAAAAAAAAAAAACTCTAAGATATATATAAAAACAATAAGGGCAAACCCCTTCTTTTCTCTCGTACACAACACACAAAATGGGAGGCTACAAATTTTTTTTTTCATTTGCCCCACACACTGTAAAATACGTCGTACTGTGCATGAAAAAAGTGTACACAACACAATACGGTAGTTTGCACAAACATTTTTGTCATTTTCCCCAAAATATACTATACAAAAAAAAAATCTAACAACACTATGAAAATGCCTTTTACTCTGTCACTTACCTGTGTGGGCTGCCCTTGGTGCTTACAGGGGCAGGACATTTTAAAAACCTGTGAGGAGATTTAAAAGTCCTCATCCTCCCTCTCCACCACAGGGGCGTCATTTCATTTTTCCTTGAGATAACAAAGGTTTATTTGAGGCCCCTCCTCTCCTGAATGAGGAGGGTGGCGAGTGAAGCGAGCCTAACCAGCTGGGGGGTCCGGGAGCAGCTGCAAGGCCCCCCGAGAAAATTTTTAGAAATATCAACAAAATAGGAGCAATTTGAAGCCACTTAAGGAAATTTTTAAATTTTTATTCCTTAAAAAATTCTGTACCTACACCAAATTTTGAGATAATAGAAGAGATGAAAAGGTAGTGGAAATTTCTAAACAAATCTCGTTATAAACCACAGTATTGGTCCTAGAATATCTGCAATTTAACATGTTACATTATATATACGTAGCTCACTACCTACACAAGGGTCATTCAGGAAAACAAGAAAAGTTGATGTGAACAGGAAGATCTTAAGCTTGGGGAAAATGTGTAGAGATAAAATAATGCATAATTTTAACAAGGTTCCACTAAAGAAATTTTAAAATAAACTTATGCTTCATGCATTTCAGATATTATCTACTGCATTAGTGGATACAGCCTTGATCTTAATTTTGCAAAATTATTAACCAGTATGTCATAGTTAAGATTTTTAACAAGCTCCTTTTCTGAGGCCATGAGAAGCAAGTCATTCAAGTGCTCATTTTTCATGGTAGTTCGTAGATACGTTTTAATTAAACTAAGCACTGAAAACAGTCGTTCATTGCTGGCAGTAGTTACTGGAAGGGTGATGAGAATTTTAACAATTTCAAGAATTTTTGAGTAGTCACATTCTAATGGTTTAAGTTCATCATACAATTCAAACAAATTCTTTGGCTTTTCATTCTTAGTTTGAAAGTGACTCTTTGCTACAGAAATTTGGGCATTTAGAAGGATTTCATCTATGTGCATATCCTTATAAAACTCTACTATGGTAGACAGTTTCTTATCATTTAAAAAAGTTGTTAGAATTACAGTCAAGTGCATTCATCACTGCTACCAGTAGCATATTATGAGTGAATCTATTATCCATCTCAGAGAGAAATCTATCTAATATGTCAAAATACATTCTTTTGAACAATACTTCAGGAGCAAGCCTTGTATTGTCCTCACTCATTCCTACAGTTGAATCAGTTAAAAAGTATTTTAACTTGGATGAGATCTTTTGGATCCTCTTGGGTCTGCCTAGTTGACTGGAGTCTTTCAAGTTTGTATCAGTCTCATATGCAGCAGAAAAAATCTTAGCCTTGTCAAAGATATCAGAGAAACCGTTTCTCATTCTGTTTATGATTGTCATAAGCATTTTCCTGAGACGCCGCAGCGTTGCCAACCATCAGAGTGCATTTTTTCCGTTTTTTAAAATTTATGTATCATATATTTTTGGGCCTGATCCCTAGTTCAAGTGCGTTGGATAATGTCAGGTTCCAGATAAGGAAGATCAGGATAATTGAGGGATAACTATATATATATATATATATAGATAGATAGATAGTTAGACAGATATATATATATATATATATATATATATATATATATATATATATATATATATATATATATATATATATATATATATGTATGTATGTATGTATGTATATGAAATTCCACGTCACTTACTAGATATGTGATTTTTATAACCCGAACATGAGTTCGAACCATGGCAAAGTATCAGAATATCTTCATATCTTTCTTCACTTGGAACTGGGCTTAGTAATGAGAAGCATTTCCAGCGGGTGATGAATTCGAGAAGTTAAGAGGAAATTATGATTTTTAACAATTACCTACGTATCTGGTAAAGTGACTAATAGATTCTAAATATATACTTTAGTCTGAAAAGCAATAAACAATTAAATATTTAGCAATGATGGTGAAGTTGGGTCTATTTCAGCTCTAGTAAATTTATCTTAATTCAACAGATACAAGTACTTACAAGTGGAATTAGACTTATACCTTTCTTCGTGGCAGGTAATTTTCATTACCTAGTTTGATACCCTGGATGTGAGTTCGAATCTCTTTCGGGCATCAGAATATTTACATTTCTTTCTTCATTTGGATCTAGGCTTAGTAGTGACAAGCATTTCCAAAGAGTGAAGAAATCGAGAAGTTTAGAGGGCATTTTGGTTATTAAGACTGTATGTATACATATATATATATATATATATATATATATATATATATATATATATATATATATATATATATATATATATATTAGTTAGTTAAAGTCCTCCTGGGCCTCTGTAGGCTCATAAGGTAGGTGCTGATCTCCTGTTTCTTAGCTGACAGCCAGTGGGGGACAGCCCAGTGCCTATGACACATGGCCAGTGTGTCGCTAAGCCCACTGTTTAATTCCCCAGCCCGAGGGCCGATAGCTATTTTCCTACTGAACCTCTCGGGTTTTTTCGGACCGCTAGGTTGATGGGCTGCCGGGATTTTTGCAGTGGCGCAATCTGACCCATCAGTGAGTGGTGGGATTTGAACTCCGGCCCTCTCGACTGGTAGCCGAGAATCATACCACTACGTCACCACGGCGGCAATATATATATATATATATATATATATATATATATATATATATATATATATATATATATATATATATATATATATATATATATATATATATATATATATATATATATATATATATATATATATATATATATATATGTTTGTGGGTGTGTTTCTGTATGTTAAGTGTGTGTATTGTATAAATGTAAGGGTAAATATTTTTGTGATGAAGGAGAGAGATTCTTACTTCCGCCGAAGTAAATGAGTAGCGACACATCTAACTACTACGTCTGCTGCTATTACTGTTTTTACTTGCTTTATTAATCGCTATTATAGCAATGGAAATATTATTAATGATATTATTGCAATAAAAACTCTTTTTAACGTTAGTTAACACCTTGATGTGGCAGCCTTTGCAAAGTTTGCACAAAAATGGAAGTTCTCATCATTGTCTTGCGGGAAATGAGTTTTTGAAATGGCGTATGATTCATATTGTTTTACATATATTGAACTTTTGAATAGAAAATGTTCTCGTTAAAAAGCTACCAATGTAAGGTCAGAATAAGTATAATGAAATATTTGCATGCGAGAGAGAGAGAGAGAGAGAGAGAGAGAGAGAGAGAGAGAGAGAGAGAGAGAGAGAAATCCTGTGGTGTAGTTATAAATTTACATCACGCTTTGAACCACAGTTGCGGTCGTTTTATATCAAAAACCAGGAAATCCGCGACGGTATTTTGCCATTCATCTAATTAACCTTTCGTAATTTATTATTTTGTGGGCCTTGCTTATTGTCAGCCACTGACAACTCAGTTAGGAATGGTTTATGAGGGTAATTACGGTTTATTGAGTAGTTAAAGTGCGTGGTGTGTTTCCTTATTTCTGTCATGACGGCAGCCAATGTCAACTTTCCATTAAAGCCATTGCCTTTCTTCGATCAGTTGACTCCGGAGTTCCTTCAAAAGAAGTGGTTCTGTAGGAGTTTTCTTGAAAGCCTTTTACACTTCTGCGACAGATATACTGTAGGTGCTGTGTGACTGCGAGCACATGAATATTTACGTGTGGATTATCATGTTTATACTAACTACTTGACGGTGGTCAGTATTGATAACTTCCGGTTCAGTTATCACTTGAAGTCGGTAACTACTAATATTTATCCTCTTTTGGACTTCGTGATGGCCTTCTGTGAATACCTTCAAAATTTTTCTCAAAATTTTTCAAGATCATTTTCATACAGGCTTCAATAATAAAACGATTACAGAAGTTACTGAAAAGCATACAATCACAAAAATGGGTATAATTTTTACATGGATCATACGTGAATTGTTGAAAGATAGGTGACGTCTTCCTTTCATTTCTATTTTTCTTTTTTTTTTTTTTAGTGATGAGCTTCATGAAGGGCAGGTCTGGAAAAAATGCAGCAAAAAGTCTGATTTTTTTATTTATATAACGCGAACTCCAAAATGGAGGAGTTCCTGGCAGGAATTTTATCATGATCATTTATGCATTGACTTCCTCGCTTTATAAATATGATAGGTGGAAGCAGTTTCTCTCTCTCTCTCTCTCTCTCTCTCTCTCACACACACACACACACACACACACACACACACACACACACATATATATATATATATATATATATATATATATATATATATATATATATATATATATATATATATATATATATATATATATATATATATATATATAGATTCCGTGGCTGCTCTCTATTTCTCTCTATACACATACATACATACATCATACACACATACGCATATATATATATGTGTGCGTGTGTTTGTGTGTGTATGTATGTATGTATGTATGTGTATAAAGAGAGAGAAACATACTGTAGCCTCGGAATCTCTCTCTCTCTCTCTCTCTCTCTCTCTCTCTCTCTCTCTCTCTCTTTATGACTCGCCTCTGACCTACCGAGTTCACAAATTTTTTTTTTGGTTACATTTCCAGAGAGAGGAATTGTCTGAGACCTTGTTCTTCCTCGGCACTGTCTCCATGGAATTACGACCACTCAAACTGAACAACCGTTACGAATCCTGTGGCCCGTCCTGAATGTTGCCTTTGCTTTGCGTGGATCACGGTTGAGCAACGCTAGTGGGGCCACTTGGAACCAAGGCTGCCTCGACATGCTGCCAAATTCATCTGAAGGATTCTCCAGCTGAAAAGGAGAATTTAGATAATGCTGATATGCCTTCCGCCTAGGTATATGAAGTGTCTGATGGCGTAAAAAGCTTTCTGCGTATTGATTCAGGTATATCTGTATATCAGTGAGGTCGCCACCTTACATATGTATATATAAATACATATATATATATATATATATATATATATATATATATATATATATATATATATATATATATATAATATGTATATATATATATATATAAAAAAATATATATATATATATAAAAAAATAATTTATCTATTTATTTATATATATATATATAATTTATATTTATTTATATATATATATATATATATATGTATATATATATATATATATATATATATATATATACATATATATATATATATATATATTTTATTTGTTTATATAAATATATTTTTTTATTTATTTATATATATATATATATATATATATATATATATATATATATATATATATATACATTGTTCAGTGGCAACCACTGTAGCAAGATGATCTAATAGCTAATGTGGTGACAGTGGCAGCAATGGTGGCAAAAAAGTCGGTCGGGTACAGTTGGGCGGCAGAAAAGTCTGCCTTGCTGAGCGGCCTGAGTGCGTGAGGGGTTGGATGGAGGAGAGATTTCGGGTCAGGTGGTCGATGGTTCCTCCTCCCTCCAGCCTCCTAACCATCTATTCCAGCAACACCCCGGCGCTTCCATTCTCACATCACACCCATAATTGTTTTTATTGTTTTTAGACTTTTTTAAATATTTGTTTTTTTCATTTTTTATTATTTTCAATTTTAGCTTTATAATTTTTACTGCTAATTCTCTAAATTTTCAACAATAACTTTATTTTTATTTCAAATTTCATTTTCAAATCTGCTGTTTTTATATTTTAGATATATTTTTCTCTTTTAGTTTTATTTTTATTGCAAGTCTTTTGAGATGACATTGCTTGCTCTGTGTCCTTTGCCATCTTGGCTGCATCCTTACATGAACCAACTACCAAGTGTCAAATTTACAGCTTAGGTTGACAGAGGAACAATAATCTTCAAAAAAACTTATATAGATATATAATATTTCTAGGTCGCACGGAAATCGAAGGCGTTCTAACCACTGGATCACAGTGCCCTCGCCCTCTCTCTCTCTCTCTCTCTCTCTCTCTCTCTCTCTCTCTCTCTCTCTCTCTCACTATATATATATATATATATATATATATATATATATATATATATATATATATATATATATATATACATATATATATACATATATATATATATATACATATATATATATATATATATATATATATATATATATATATATATATATATATATATATATATAATTTATATACATATATATGTTTGTGTATTCATAGGCATTCAAATGCATTCTGTTCATGTATGTAAACAATAACGTAGCTGGAAACGCACAAAGAAGCATGCCGCGCCTATTGTCAGAACATTTGTTAAGTGTCTTAAACAGGATCATTCTTAGGTGTTCATATGAAAAGAATGTGAGTTTGGAGCAGCCAGTGATCAACCTCTTCTCTGGATGTAGAAGAACACAGTTAACGGTGGAACATCGGCTTTTCACTCACCCAGTCTGTCACTACTGCCGCAATTCTTCTCTTCCACATTGCATGAAGAACGTCGTGTTGAATTGGTCCCTTTAGAGGGATGTCACTGATGGGCGAAATTTGCATCAATAACTTGATTGTCGATTTTAAAATCTTTTAAAAGACGGTGTTTTGTCAAAAATAGAACCTTAGCTCATTATACTCAGGCACTGTATTTCAAAGAATAAGAAAAATTAAAATGGTAGAATCTCACGTACAGATATGTAACGCGAAAGTTATTCTTTTCTAATGAACACAGAAAAATTTAATCACCCTAATCTTTCGAGAATACAACATATTCACATTCATTGCTTTTCCACCATCCCAATTCCAGTGTTTTTAATTTTTTTTTTAATTAAGCGAGCTATGAATTTTTGTACTTCAATTTCACATTTCATGATTTTTAAAATTTTTCCTAAAAAGACCTATTTAAATAAAATAAAAAAAATTGCGTCCTTTGCCACTTTTCAATTAGTTTCCAACTTTTTCAAAATTTATTGTAAGTCTGTCGTTAGTTAATGTTTGTTGTTATTTCATCTCAGTTCCGAATTATATCCTAAAAGAAAGCGTGAATGCTGCCAGCTCTAAAGGACTCTGTAACTCCTGCCCTTTCAGTGACTGTTTCTTTCTTTCTCTTTTGTTTGAGAGAAAGAAATCGGGTGATAATAGCATGACGTCATCTCTACCTGGAATACGTGCCACCCATCTGGCCAGAAACAAACTTCGGCTCGAACTGAAGAAATCTCATGAATTAACGTGAGCCACGAAAAGCCCAGAAACGAAGCAGGGAAGTTCAGCCCTGACTCGGAAGCGACCCACCGAACGCATTGTACTTCACGTTCAACTCGCCTGGGGGTGACGTCAGCTTTTGCACGTCACACCTTCCTCTTTTGTTCAATTGCCTATATTGTTCGCCGTACCTTACTTCCCTTATTCAATCCCTAGGAAATTTTCGTGTGGAGGATGAAATATGAATTTTCGGTCACCAACTTTGACACTTAATTTCGGTTTAATGTTTTTACAAACCATGTGAGTGGAATTATTATCCCGTTCTTTTCGCCGATCCTGGTATTTTCTTTCTCCCGATGAAGGCGGTGTCTGCAAGAACCGGATTTTGTTGATTTCACTGTCGTGAGAGAAATTTATTCTCCCAGAGCCACTGCTTGCAGCTATTGCAAGCGATATTAATATGATTAAACATCAGCAAATTAGAAAAATAAGCTCTTAGGTTGCATCCAGATTGCACACTCGTAGTTCATTGCAGAGTACAGTAGTTCATTCTCGCATTTGGGCGACGAGTTACAAATCCCGATGCCCATCTTTCAGCCAGTCCGTTAGAGAAGCATAATAATGTAATGCTCCCATCATTCCTCTGCCTCCATCTTTTGAAACTCAGTCAAAACCTTGGCTGGAAAGGAGTGAACCTAGAACCTCAAGTCCTCAACCCCCCTTTCACTCCTTGACGTCACAGTTCTCACAAAAAAAGAGCTGCATTGCAAGTGTTGACGAATCTCCCTTCTGGGAAGCGAAGGACGACTACGAATTCCATCCTTTCCAAAGGACACTTTGACATTTCGCTCAGAGGGTCCTTGAGGTTCCTCTCTTGTGCAGGGTTCAGTGTCGCCTCCAATTTGCTCTAGTTTTTTCTCGTGCTAAATATACATATATATATATATATATATATATATATATATATATATATATATATATATATATATATATATATATATATATATATATATATATATATATATATATATATATATATATATATATATATATATATATATATATATATATATATATATATATATATATATATAAATATATATATATATAAATAATATATATATATATATATATATATATATATATATATATATATATATATATATATATATATATATTGTCACGTGATGTTGAAGTTTCACAAGGAAGATTTTTACTCTTAAATTTGTTTCTTGGTCTTGATCATTACTTGAATAGGTGGAGAATGTCTAGAGTGAGAATTTCTGTATCTCCTCATAAACCTGGGCTCGTTGCAAGTGCTCAAGGCAGCCCCTCCCACAGGCTCCTGTCGATTAAGATGGGTATTATGGAGTCCATAATACTCAAAGACGATAAAACTTACGAATTCTCAGTCGTTCTCTTGCTTAGGAAAACCCAAAACAGATGTCTAAAAATACTGAGTTTCTGATCCCCTTATACTCCAGGTAATTTTCACTTTCAGAATGTAGAGAATATTTATTACAAGTAATATATATTCTATCGGTGTTTTCTTACTTTCAAGATTTGGGATTTCTACAAGTATTACTTCTTATTTTGGGATCCACTAAGGACTTTGTATAATAGCACTGGATTTAGAACTCTACAGTTTATTTGCATAAGAATAACACTGATGCATAACTCACACACATTAATGGCAAAAGACAAAAAAGTAAAACAAAACGAAAATATATGCAAAAACAAAAGCATAAACAAGAAATAAAAAAATTCAGTGACAAAACTTTTCACAATAAAAAAAAAGTGTTACACATGAAATGCACACAATAAAAAAAGAAGACAAAATTAAATTAATTAACTTTGTGAGTTGGAAACATTGCATTCATACACAGTAAGATTTGAACTGTTACTTCAGTCGCCCCCTCCTCCCCCATCAATGAATGACTGAAATAAAATTATCAAAGCTTCATGTAGGAATTTCCCTTTTTCATACAGTACATAATCCCAATTAATTTAGCTCCATGCACGATTACAATGATTTTTAGTTAATTTCAAATGCATCATCCTATACAAAAGACTAATAACAGCGGAGGTTACTTTAACACATGAGAAATCTATCTTACTTCTTCCAAAGAAAGAACTCTTAATAGCAGACTTAAGTCTGATTACTTTATACTCTTTCAAGTCAGTTTTAAAATACCAAAATTAACTGCCACTCTGCTTTGACATAGCAAGCAACACTGACTTAACCCTTTGAGATTGTGATGACTAAAATTGTTGTCATCCATTTTTCAAACTCTCAGATTCTGATGACGAAAATTGTCACTGTTGAAAGTCAGTTTCTCAAAAAATTTGCCATAAATTGTAAATGGAATCAGAGCAACGAAAACTGAAAATGGCATGTAAGGATGTTTGTTGTAGGCAGAGCTTACTGCCTGTGAGTGTTCATGCACCACACTGCTCATTCGCCAGTCTGCATGAGTGATTGGTCTCACTTTGATTGCTGTGTAGATTGCTGTTATTAATGTGTTTTAATCTCATTAATGACTGCTGTTTTTCAATAATTTTTATTGATACATAGTTCAGTCAATGCTAATTACAGTGAAAATGCCAAAGAAAGAGGTCCACAAAGTCAAGTGATGCTGCATAACAGCACAAACAAGTTAATTCTTCACAACTGAAGTTCCAAAGGCAAAATTTGTTCTCTATTAAGATCAATAAAGTATTGGAGCCCTTGGCCAGTAATGTAGACCTAGAATCAGACTCAAGTAGCTTGATTCTGAGAGTGATCTCGAAAGTGAGGATGTTGTCCCCACTGTTCTCACACCAGGTCAGGCTGTCCTGAGAGTGTGTTATGCCTGGATCACACATTGGTGACTCAAGACTGGGACCATTGTAATGGCTGGTTTGGAGACCACTTGGCATCAGTCACGGGCCTTGGGCCAAAAAAAAAAAAAAAATCAGCTGATTAGGACACCATGACATCATACACAATGAACCATTTACAACAGCACTTCACAGGTCGAGATGAGTTTACGTAAGTCTGCAGTCATATGCGTAAGTCGCTGATGATTTAGGCCACGCCCACATTTAACATTTAACACTTGCTGACATAGTTCTCTTCATACTCCTGGTAGTTACACAACTTGAAAACAGGTTGGGTTTTTCTTTTCTAAATCTACCGTAGGACTAATCCTCAACAGTTTGTCTGTCACTATAAGACAAGGAACGAATGGTGCACCACCAACTTCATTGCCCAGTAAAACATGTACACCTTCAACAGCTAGTGAGTCCTTTGCAGCAAAATCAACATTCCCTGTCAACAATTCACAAGACAGGTGCAAGCGGCATATAGGAGTTACCTCTTCTCCTCCTATACCCTTCAAAATAACTGAATCATCGGTGAGATTCTTCTTGAACTGTGGGTGAGCACCACGAACTACCACACTATGGTTACTCCCT
This sequence comes from Macrobrachium rosenbergii, assembly GCF_040412425.1. Classification (NCBI taxonomy): domain Eukaryota; kingdom Metazoa; phylum Arthropoda; class Malacostraca; order Decapoda; family Palaemonidae; genus Macrobrachium; species Macrobrachium rosenbergii. The sequence continues at coordinate 43,199,084 of NC_089750.1, read as the reverse complement.
GTATCATGTAATACCTTGACTGGTACCTGCACACTCCCTCCTTGAGTTGTCAGCGTACCTTCATAGATATATGGCTTAAAAGCCTCCAAGCTGCCCAGCCACTCACTGCTTGAGGTTACATTTCCACTGGTTGCTAAACACTCAACTTGTCTAGTCTCAGTCTTCCCAGCGGTCTCAGTCTTCACCACACTGCTCTTCATAGTTTGCTTCACCTGGTTACCTTTAACCACTTGACCAGCTGGTTTGGTCTGCTGTTGTGTCTGATAACAATCTCGACTGTAGTGTCCTACTCTTCCACATTTGAAGCAGAAAACATTAGTCTTCTTTATCTGTCTTGAGAAACTGGATGATGAGGATTTAACATTCAATTGCTGAGGGGTATTGCCTGGCTTTGTGCTGGCATTGCCACTAGAAGGATTCCCATTTGGAATGTTCCTGAAATTTGGATGAGACCTAAAACCTGTGTGTTGTTGGTTCTGGTACTTGACATTATAATTCCTTTTGCTACAAATTATGTTATAGTCCTCACTCAATGTAGCAGCTTTGTCAAGTTTCTTAACCTCTCTCTCTCTTAAATAGGCTCTTATGTGTTCATGAATTCCTCTAAGATATTGCTCTAGGACTACCAACTCCTCAAGTTCGTCCATAGATTTAACTTTAACAGCCTCCAACCATTGTTTGAAACATCTTCTTACTTTGTAGGCATAATCCAAGAAAGTTATCTTTTCATCCTTTCTCAAAGATCTGAATCTTTCATTGTAATATTCAGGGGTCATCTGATAAACTTGTAGCACATTGTGTTTGAGTACCTTGTACTCTTTGCACTGATCAGCTGATAAGGCTAAATAGAAACTTCTCCTTTTACCAATGAGAACACTCTTTAACAAGACTGACCATTTGTCCTCAGGCCATCCCATACCTGAAGCCACTTCTTCAAAGTGATCAAAAAACTCATCTGTAAACTTTGGAATTAACTTCTGCACTCTTACTACATCAAATACAGGCTCTTGAGTACCTTGGATAGGGTTAGACTGTGTCATAGGTAACTTGGAGCGAGCTTCTATCAATTTCATCTCTCTTTCATAATCTTCTTGCTTCCTTGCTCTTTCTCTTTCCTCTCTTGCTTCTTCTGCTTCTCCTTCTCTTTTCTCTCTTGCCTCTCTTACTCTTTCTTCTTCTGCTGCTCTTTCTTCTTCTCTTTCTTTTCTTTCTCTTTTCTCTCTGTCTTCTCTTTCTTTATCTGCCTGTCTTCTCTCTCTTTCTGCCAGCATTCTCAGCTTAATCAAATTTTCTTCTCTTTCCTCTCTTTCCTTTTCTGCTTGCATTTTCATCTTAATCAAGCTTTCTTTTGCCACTATGCATCTAAGCTCTACATCTGCATCACTTTTCTCTTTCCTTTGCCCTTGCTTATTAATAAATTCTGCCTCAGCTGCATTCAACAACTCTTGTGCCTCTTCTAACTCTTCATCTAGTTTACCAGAGTCTATCAATGCTTGGATTGCAATACATCTGATTTGTGCCTTAATCATACCACTAGACATATTACCCCACATGCCACTGCTAAAGCATCCACTGTGCCTTAGTCAGGTTGGATTCAGATAATTCTTGGATGGATGGAGCTGCTAAAAACTTCTGAACATTGAACAGAGCCATTTTCTCTAAGTTACTCAATTAAATAATTCACAATACAGTGTTAAAATAATTATGTGGTCACTCTCCTATCAAAATATATCCCTAACACCACCAGGATAAACCATAAACCAGAGTGATATTTTGTTTTGTTCCTGGGTCTAGGCACCAAAATTTTTTCTTCTATTGTTACAGTGTTCCAAGTACTTGGTTATTACACAACAAATCACAGAATTCAAAAATTTACCTCACTTCAGCCAGATACCTGAACTCTCATAACAATAAAATTATGACTGAGTACTCTAAAGGTAACAGTGATCCCTTAAAAACTCATTAAACTTATGAAAAAATTAAACTAAGTTTATCAAAACAAGTGTGAGGATTCAACAATTAAACAAGAAATATACTAGAGTAAAAGGGCATCACTCAATCAAACAACTTTAACTGTTTCCCTTGTCTTAATTCACTTCATCAAAACTAAAGGAACAAAACATGGTTATCACTTTGCCTTATGCACATAATTAATCCTATTCACTGGTGGTCAACAAATGAAACACTGTTTTTAAAAACATATAATTCAAAATTTATTTTTAAATTCAAAATTTATAATTAGAATTCACAATAAAAAAATTTACTATTACTTGAAAACACCATTTAATTTAATCAGTTCTTTAATTAAATAATTAAACAAAACTAAATCACAAAAATTTTAATCAATCAAGAAATTAAATTAATCAAGCAAAATTTAAACTATCAAGAATTACTCAAGATTTGAAAAAAAAATCTAGTAAATGGAAACTAAATCAAGTATGCAATGTTAAATTATAAAGAAATATTTAAAATGCTAGGTAAATATCTGTTAAATCACGAATATACAAAATGTGAAAAATCAAGAGATTGCAAACACAATGACACTCAAAAATACACAAAAGATTTACCAATAATAATTTCACTAAGGCAAAATACCTTATCATACCATGGTAATAATAAGTAAATTTCACTTTACCTTATACAAGCTTGTGAAAACTTTCGCAAAATCCACAAAACACACTTTTTGTATGGTGCTGTTACGTCTTTTCCTACATTCAGATCTCAAAAGCTAAGATTAATACCAGTGACCACACAAATATTCTATGTTAATAACTTCTCTCTTTTGAAGAAAGAAAGAGAGAGAGAGAAGAGAGAGAGAGAGAGAGAGAGAGAGAGAGAGAGAGAGAGAGAGAGAGAGAGAGAACCAACATTAATGGTCTCTGAAATCAGAATGAGCAAACTTTAGGATTCCAGTGGGAAGTGAAACAATCAGACGATGTCAGAACAATATGTGATCAGAGCAACGCATTCCTACAAAACACGATGTAATCGATCGAGATACATGCATTTACTCTCAAAAAGGTGTATGTGACTCAAACAAAAAATTGTATGGGACGAAGCTCTTAACAAAATCTCAATCCAATCAAAACAGATGGCATCTGGCCAGCCCCAAATGGCACGCTTTCGAAACAAAGACGAAGAACCAAAGTTGGTTTCCAGAGCAGTACATGAAACATTGCGAGATCATTCGTCTTTTTCTCGTATGACACAAAACCTTGCTCAACTCGATTGCCACTCCCGCGCTTGTTAACTCATTATCTCTCACGACGATAACTGAAACAAAACACGACATATGAAATCACAAGCATGGAACACTTGTTGCTAAGGGGACAAAATGCAGATCACATAGTACATTATTATTAAAAATGTATTATTAATTCTAAATTACACTTTTAGTTATCTAAAGCATTAATTCTTTTGAGATCTGACATTACACTACACACGATATTTCAACAACTATTATTATTATTGTACATAACACATGATAAATAGAAGAGTAAATATGTCAGAACTGTAGGATGATATACATATTACAAGGCAATATCATGAAATCATATATATATATATATATATATATATATATATATATATATATATATATATATATATATATATATATATATATATATATATATATATATATATATATATATATATATATATATATATATATATATATATATATATATAATATATATCATATACACAATTGTTCTATATGCATTACATAGAATTACTAGTAGAGAACCTCATTCAAACTGGATGGTATCTAGTGGAGATATTTATTCAGAAAAAGTTACAAGCTTTCTAGGACAAACAGTCCTCATTATCAAGTATCTGTACAATGACCAGATGATGTAGTCCAGCTGTATTTATATCAATTCACTATACTTTAATCCTATAATTGCCTTCCTCCTCCTGCGTGACTGCCCCCTCATGACCTTGGTCCTTCTCTTCCCACATCTTCATCCAGGTGTTCGTGTCCTGTGCGTCCTCTTGAGTGTCTCTTTTGTTTCTTTGCTACTGCAGGGTGTACAATTTTTTTTTATATGCTATCTTCAAAGTTGTTTCCGGTGTTCCCTGCCATTGTGTTGTTAGTGCATTTTATGAAGGCGTTCTTTACAACCAGTCTGGCCATTTTGTTGGTGTTCCTGTACAGAAAACTCATATTTTCCCAGTTTATTTTATGGTAATTTTCCCAACAATGTTTGGCAACTGCCAACGTCTGATTATGTCTTATGTTCTGCATTTATTGTTTGCTTTGCTCTTTACAGGATTTGCCAGTTTCGCCATAGTACCCATCTTCACAGTCTAGACACGTTGCCATATATACCCCACCTCTTATCCCTCTGCCTCCACTGACTTTTTGTTTCTAACTATTTTATTCCTAATGGTGTTTTTGTAGCTGCCTATCAATTTGAAATTATCTAGGTTCCTGTTGATGGGTGTAATAGAGTTGTTGTCCAAGACTGTAATTATTTTCTTCCCTACCAAATGTTCCTTTTCTATCCTTTCCCTCTGATTCTCAGTCATATGTAGGTTCTGCCAGTACAAATGAAATGCATAAGATACAATTAACATGTGCATTTTCCTTAATAGTTACTCAGGGCCCTGTTGCTAATATTACACTACTTAATTATGCAATTATAGTCGGAAGGTACTCGGAGGTGACACGTGCCAATCACTGTCTTACGGACGCGCCCCAACCCGTCGACCACTAAATCCTTACTGATCTTTAACTTTTCAAACTGAACTTGCTTAGCTCATAGACCTCAGCTGATTGGTCTCTTATAATCGAAAGGAACCAACAAGGGTCTTCTATGTATGGCACTCATTTGAATTGTCCACGCCAAACCCCAACGATCGTATGGTGTTCGACGAATCAGCAGTATCTGTTCGTTACTCTCTGACCACAAAGATGTACAAACAAATAGCAGATTTTCTGTTACATCTCAAACATGAATTTCTATATAAATCAGTTCACCACTCCCTACTTAAAAGCTCTATGTCTCACAGGACTCTCAACACTATTTTTTTTTTTTTATTAATTTCTCTGCTATTTGTGCACTGCCATTTGAGTACCATACCACCTGATATATGTTATCAATAATTCATGCAGAAACAAAAACTAAAACTTAGCAAGCCAGGGTCAAATTGCGCAGTTACAGTTGGCAATTTACAGTAAAACTTAGCAAGCCAGGGTCAAATTGCACAGTTACAATTGGCAATTTACAGTGTTATGAATTCTACGCATCACATTACTATGATTTTTAAATGAAAAAGAAGAGAATTATATAGGATCAATGGAATAATAATTTTTAGCTCTATACATTAACACACACACTTTTCTTAGAACTGGATTGCAATAACCTGCAGTTCAAATAATCAAAACCAGGCAAAAACCAGATTACTGTCAATCATCAAGACAAAATAATTTTGTAAAATCACAGACATAGAATAAAAAAAATGACATCAAACAGACATGAATAAAATCAACCACAAAAAAATTAAATAAAAGATCATAGAATGCAAGTACTTAGACACGTTTATAATGTTTTCTTTTCACAATAGAACATGACACCAATATTTGTAACCTTCGTCTGTATCCACATTGGGTACATTATTAATGATCCCCAGAATATGCTTACACGTCATTTTCACTCTCCTCTCCCAGATAGTCAGGCAGTCCCGGAAAAGGGTGCTGGCTTATTGAGGTACCACATCAAGACATGTTCTTTGATGGGATGCATGTGTGATAGACAGGTGATACTCGCCTTGGACACCAGTTTTAATATGCTGGATCGCCATGGTGTCGTTTTTAATTTCTTTCACACAATACGGTCCTAAATAGGTTTTCAATGAGATTTTTATGTTTCCTCGGTTGCAGCCTTTTCAGATAGATTCTGTCCCCTATGTGTATCTTAGTAGGTGGTTGTGTACGCATTCACTGATCATATTTCGTCTGATACTTTTCATTGGCCCTCAACAGAAGCATCTGAGTTGTCTGAAACACTCTTTGGGTTAGGTTACAGAACATCACCCGGTATCGTTCAACACTGTATAGTGGTAAAGTTCTAGGGTCCATGATCACAGTATATGGCAATGCAGGGTCCTGTCCATACACTAAAAAATACGGGGTATCTCTTATGGAGCCGTTATATGCCGTATTAAGCTCAAGTTCCGCCGTTGGCAACATCTCTACCTACTGATTCTGACTGTCTGCTACTAAATATTTCAAAATATTTGTTACTTCTCTATTATGGGATTCAACTAACCCGTTGGCTGAAGGCCAGTGAGATGTAATCGTGAAATGTTCTACATTCAACTTTTTGTTAGGTCTTTTATTACTTCATTAATAAATTCACACCCATTGTCACTGATTAACATGCGGGGACAGCCGAACCTCACTATGAATGAACTCAAGGCTTTGGCAACTGATATCACAGATTTATCCACCATTGCATATGTGTGTATATACCACATGAACGCATCCACCATCACACATCCCTGAATTGCCCGTCCCCTGGGGGGAAGGGTCCCACAACATCAATGTGTACTCTGGCGAATTTGATTGGCTCCACTGACCACATTCAAGCCTTCAGAATAGTACGTCTATGGGTTTTCATGGTATTACAGATGTGGCACTGGGAGATGAATTTTACAAAGACTTTTTTCATCCCTATCCAAAAGGATTCTCGTACCCTCTTAAGGGACCTTTCTATACCTATGTGTCCTGCATAGGAACTTACATGCATCATGTGAATGGCTTTCTCTACCAAAGAGGGAGGAAGGACGACGCGAGATCGGATATTGCCCGGTCTCTCCTCATATTTTCAAAATAAGATATCTCTTTCAAGGAAGAACATATCTTTGGGCACTGTTAGGAAATCGGGAAGCTCGTTACTCGTACCCCTTACATAAGCCTTCACCTGTTCAATCCAGGGTTTGGACTTCTGACCCCTCATCACCTTTTCCACACTCCAGCCACACAAACCAATCACACACCCCCTCTCACTCCCAGGGCATCCGCTTGCTAATCCCCCTGGAGGATCAGCTTTCTCGTTCTCACAGCTAGTTCGACTCTCACCCCTTCTCTCTCTCCCTAACTCTTACGTTACTGAGTTATTCCCGCTTTCTACACCGGGTGCCTCTGAGGCATGCAACTGTTTCTTTCGTTGTTATTCCTCTCTCTTTGCTGCTCGGGTTGTAACTCCCATTATGGCACTATTGGAGAGAGCATCAGCTACTTTATTTGTTTTCCCTGCTATATGTTCAATTCCCATGATATCAAACTCTAACAGCCGCTTGATCCAATGAGCCTGACGATTAGTTAAATTCCATTTCTTGAATAAATCTCTCAATGGGTGATGATCTGTGTTTATTTCGACTTTATGCCACAGCAAAAAGTAGCGATGTCTCTCCAGCACCCATAGAATGGCCAATGCCTCTCTATCGAAGGTACTGTAATTCTTCTCTGCCCCTTTTAATGCTCGTGATGCAAAACAGATCGGTTTTTCATTCCCTGCATCATCAACTTAGGAAATTACTCCCCCAGCAGCTATACTGCTTGCGTTGGTGGTTACTAGAAATGGTTGATCAAACTTTGGATAAGCCAACATTTCATTACTAGTGAGTGAAATCTTAATTCTTGAAAAGCTATTTCTTCCTCCTGTCCCCAATGAAAATCCGACTGTTTCCTCAATGAATCTAGTGGTCTTGCTATTTTACCAAAATCTTTTATGAATTTACGATAGTAGCCTGCGAGCCCGAGGAAACTGGCTATTCTTTTGCATTCTTCAGTTGGGGAAATTCTTTAATTGCTGCTACTTTATCTGCATAAGGCTTAAGGCCTTCAGATGTTACGATGTGCCCCAAAAATTCAACTTCTCACTGAAAGAATTTATATTTGGTTAGATTAATTTTCATACCATGTCGCTTTAAAGCTTCTAAGACTTCAATAATGTTCTTCTTATGTTCTGCTGTAGCCCCTATTATGAGTATGTCATCTGAGTATACAAACACGCTATGCCCTAATAGCAAAGCTGATATGGACGTCATAACACGTGAAAAATGGGCAGGAGCGTTCTTTACTCCAAAACAATTGATCATTAACTATAATGGCTGTCTTTTCTTTGCTACTCTCGTCTACAGGCATTTGATGATAACCTGATTTTAAATCCAAGGTGGTGAAGAATTTACTATCTCTGACCTAAATCAACAATTCTTCGATAACAGGCAATGAAAATGCATTGTCTTTTGTGCTACTATTCAACTTTCTATAATCAACACATAGCCTAAGAGAACCATCCTTCTTTTTTACCATCATAATTGGCGAGGCCCAGGGAGATTCACTTTCTCTAGTTGTCCCTTGCTCCCTTAATTTATTAATTTTGTCCTCCACTTCCCACTGATAACAAACTGGAATTCTATATGGTTTAGATCTTATGGGTAGTTGATCCCCGGTCTCTATAACAAAAGGAAAATTATTTATTCTGCCTGGGGTTTCATTGTCAATCGCGATTAACATTTTGATAAACTTCTATAATAGATGGCACATTAACCTCGTCGTGCATTGCCTCGCTCAGACCCGGAATGATAAAATCTTCCCATTTCTGATGAGGTCTGATCATAACTAAGTTGCCTTCTGGTAAGTTACATGCTGGTGTCACAGTGAGGGATGAGAGGGTTGGGGGTGGTGCCACATCTCTCACCTCTGGGGTGGCGGGTACTTCCCCTCCACCACCCTTCGATCTTAAGGAGACTCTTAGGTACCTCGGTCTCTCCCCCTCTGTGGGGATTTGTTGTCCTTTTAAATATACTTCGATCCCCTTCCAGTCTTTGCCAGCTATTATTATTTCATTCCTATCCACAAAAACAATTCCTAAAATAACTGAAATTCCTTCTACTTGTAATGCTGGTACTACATAGAACTTATGTGTCACTACTTGTCCATCGATGGTTACCTGGTGCTTCACAGTCCTCTGGGTTACCATCTGATGGCTGCCTGCTGTACTTAAAACTAAACAACCTTTCATAGGCTGCACCAACCCTGTCACTAGGTGTTCTTCTAACAAAGGTACACTTGTGGCCATATTGATCAATGCCCTTTGCTGTTGCTCTCCCACCCATATTTCCATGATGGCCACCGCGACTTCCTTCGCAGATTGAGGGAAGGCGATAGGCTCTTCCATTAAAAATTCCCCTCCCAGCACCCTCAATGTTTGGGTAGGGCCAGCAACAGGTGGTGGAGAGCTTTCCACTACTTCTCTGGGGGTTGGTTGACTCCCCTCACTCCCCAACAAGGCGTCCCTTGTTCTTCCGGGGGCACGGTCGCTGTTTGGACCTGATGAGCGTGGGTTCTTGGGGTCCTCCCGACTCCTCCTCCATGCCTCCTTCCCCTTCCTCTCCTTGGTGTAGGGGGGAGCGTTGTTCTGCTGGCCATTGTCGTTTTTGAACAAGCATTCACGAGGTGGTCTGTTGCACTGCATCAAAAACAACGTCTCAGGCTCAGTGAGAAAGGGGCACTGGGCCCTCACGTGGCCCTCTCTTCCACACCACCAGCAACGGCCAACCGTCTTTTTCCCGGGTGGTTTCCTCTTGCCTCTTCGAGGTCCCTGGGTGTGTGACCCTGCCCTCTGGATGGTGGGTGGGACTGGCTGAAGACTTGCTTGGTCAGGTTGTTTAACTGTTGCAACAGGTGGTTGGGAGGCGGTCTGCACCCTCCCCCTTGCTTGCTGGCATTGTTTGTGGTCTAACAGAAGCTGTACCTTTGGCAGCAAGGCTTGTAAAAGCCTCTCATCGCCAATAAGGAATTTCATTATGGAGGTGGGAAGAATTCACCTCACCATGCATCAGCAAAAGGCTTCTTTTCCCTCTTCAGTCTAGTTTCTTTCAGAAGTAAGGGACTCAGTCTTCACTGACGTGATTACAGAATGCTGAAATTGACTCTCCCATCCCCCGCATGGGGTCATAATCTTCCATTAGCTCCAACTTCTCCTCTCGTTGTAGAGCAAACTGTTGGGTGAGGTGTTGTTTAAAAGTGCCCCAGTCTGTTGAACAACTGAAGTCCCAACTCCTGATCTGCTGTGCTGCATTCCCTGTCACTTTTTGTTTTGTTTGCACAATTTTTTTCTCTATCTGTCCAGCCTACTATGGCGTTTTCAATACACTTTATGAAGGTCTTGATCGAAAGGAAACCTTCACCAGTACATGAGTTGTCAAACTCAGGCACTGATCCTTCTAACACTGGCAGTTTTTTATTTTTTAGACTGATCGCGCTTATAGGGACGATGCAGCATCAACCGAAATTTTGGGTGGGTCAACGGGCTTTTTATTTTTATTTCATTTGTTAATTTTGAGCAACTCTTTTAACGCGCGTTGACGGTCATTGACAGCTCTTTCACACTGTCCTCTTCCTTGCCACTGTTGTCTATTTGTTAGCATTGGTACATAGTAGTAATGATTACACTTTTTCGCATATCGATTTTTGAGTTTGCATTGTTGATTTCATGTTCACAATTATGCTGTTAATTATTATGTATTGGCAACACCCTGGAACTGACACCAAAAATATGACCAGTTGCTAATATTACTGTACTTAATTATGCAATTATGGTCGGAAGGTTCTGCTAAGGTAAAGAATGGGCAAATCATTGTCTTACGGACGCGCCCCAACCGGTTGACCACTAAATCCTTACTGATCTTTAACTTTTCAAAATGAACTTATAATCGATTGGTCTCTTATAATCGAAAGGAACCATTCATCTGGTCTTCATGTATGGCAGAATCCATGAATTAATGACGTCAAAAACTCAACGTTCCAATGGCCTTCAGACCTCTGGACAAACTGCTGTTACTTGTGATCACAAAGTTGGGACAAACGAATTGAAGAGCCTTTACATCTCAAACATGAATTTTTATATTCAGTATATATGTATGTATATATTGAATTTATAGTAACGCAACATGCAGTGAGTGTATTTATTATCCTGGATATAAACATTTACCTGACAATATAGGCTGAATAAAGCATATATTGTTTACCGAATGATTAAAGGTATTTTTATCGGGGACAAGGCAGGTTGTCAGTTTGGTTTGTTTTGTGTATGTGTTTGCAGCTCGATTTTTTGAAAACTTGACTGAAGGTGGGCCTAGATCTAGCAACAATTTTTATTAGATTTTTGAGACACCAGATCTGGGTAAAAAGGATTTATTTTTGTATTTTTTAAGGGCTCAGCCTTTGCGAAATTTGCGGTCTCTGAACCTTTTTTTCTTGTATTTGGCAAGGAGAGTCCTGTTACTTAGTTGAGACCAGTGTACTTCGACGTATTGTGATAGAGTGGTTATTGTTTAGTAGTAATGTATTATCATAAATGAAATGTATCAGTGTGTGTCACTTCAACTGCTCCGAAAACTTGTTCTCTGAATGTGTAAAATATCTTGATACTCGATTTTCTTTATAAATGCAGCATTTACGGCCTAACGTTTGTGGACCTGTAGGTGAGCCTAATAAGTAAACCACTAAATGTTTACTAAATGGTGATTGTCATATTTAATAAGTTTTATTTTTATATTAACGTTCTCGCCATTTGGTATGACTTAATAGTGCCAGTACTGAAGGTTCTGTTAAGTGGGAGGGTTCAGTGTTACTACGGCTTGTTATAAATTCTTACACTGGTATTTCTTTTCTAATGGGTGATGGATTTGACCTGCATTAACTTCAGCTAACAGCCCCGACTCGCGCCACATATATAGTAACTCTGAGATATGGCTGAACACCTTCGATTACTACTGGAATAGTTAGGATGTTTTGGTCAGACGGTTGCTGGATTATTTAGACTAGTATATAGAGTAATGTCGAGCAGCCAGGGACATAGCTTTTATTATTATAAACTAGCCTGGACTCTGACGAGTGGCTAGTAGAAAACTAGGCTATCGTTTTTATAATAAGCATTTTTGCGATGAGATTTGTGCAAACCCCAGTCCTCTAAACCCCCTCCTCTTGCTTCTTTTCCACCACCTCTGCCTTTTATCCTCTTCCCCCCTCCACCAGGCTACTGCTTGAGAACTGTATATCTCTTGAGGTCAATAATTCTTCTTCCTGACAATAAATCCATAATGAACAAATACACTTCCTCCAGTTCCAGCAAATGGACATCTCTTGATCATACTTTCTGATATGAGAAACCAGCACCTCCTATAACAAAAGTTCTTCAGGTAAATATTCCATAAATCAAATTAAATGATCTCCTACCTGCTCTACCTCCCGCTTTTATTCCTTCGGCTCTTCCTATCAGCTTCCTCCATCCTTGAGTTCCTTAAAGAAAAACCTCTCGCCACCTCAGAAAACCTCCTCCTATCTGGGACCTTCCTACTCCCACAACATGTTGGTCGTCTGATTAATTGAGGCGATCTGCTGATTCAGCATTCAAGATAATCTCCTGGAAGTGAGCCTGGGGTTGTGATGTGCATGGGGAGTGACATGGCTGCGGTGTGTGGGCGGACGTTTCGCTGGCATGTCGCGACTGTCTTTTTTTCTGAAGCGGCGCATCCGCTGCGGAGATGACTTTTCATTTTGGGCTCAGGGTGTGGTTCTGGTGGCCTCTGTGTCCTCCTCCAGGATTTGGATGGATTTCGTTGATGCGGTTCGACCGTGCATTTTTAAATTTCATTCTTTCCGTGAAGGGCGAGCCAGAAAGCCTTGTTATTCTTTTTCCAGCACGCGGAAGGGCCCCAGGGCCTGGTCAGTGGTGGGCAGCGACGGCGTCATCCCTGACGAAGACGTGAGTGGTGGAGGACAAGCCGGGCGGCGTGAAGGCGACTGATCTGTCGGTGAATGTCCGCTTAGGGGCAAACTTGCCGATATATCGCCAAGCCTCTGGACAGATGTGGTTGTGGCGGTGATGTGACTAGTTCGCCCGGGACTACGAGAGGCTCGCCGTAGATTTTCTCAACTGCAGACGGGTGCCATTGGCTCTGGGGGCGGTTCTCAGCCCAAGGAGGACCCACGGCAGCTGGTATTTCCAATCCTCAGCAGTGCAGAGGGCCATGAGGGATGCCTTCAGGGACCTGTGGAAACACTCGACCAAGCCGTTGGCTGCTGGGCTGTAGGCTGTGGTGGTGTGGTGAGCTGTCCCCAGCAGGCGTGCCAGGGTGGACCACAATTTGGAGAGGAAGGCAGGGCCCTGTCGGTGGTTATGTGGTCCGGGACGCCAAACCGGCTGATCCAGCTGGAGAGGAGGGCCTCGGTGCACGCACTGGCAGTGGCTTCCTGCATGGGCGTAGCTTCGGGCCACCTGGTTGAGCGGTCGACAATCGTCAGGAGATATCTGGCCCCGCCTGACAGGGGAAGAAGCCCGACGACATCGATGTGTATATGGCCGAACTGCCACCCAGGTTGTGGAAACTCACCTACACCGGACTCGGTGTGACAACCAATTTTGCTGGTTTGGCACTGAAGGCACTGTCTCGTCCAGGTCCTCGCATCCTTCTGCATTCTGTGCCAGGCGAACTTCTCTCTCAGCAGCTTGGCCGTTGTCCTGCTGGAGGGGTGGGACAGCCTATGGATGATGTCAAATACCCGGCGGCGACGGGAGGCTGGCACCAGGGGGCGAGGCTGGCCGGTGCTGACGTCGCAGAGGAGATTTGGACCCCCGGGGGTGAGGGACACGACCCTCCACTTCAGGGACGTCATGGCGGTGTGTGGTAGGCTGGAGTCTCTGGGTAGGCAGCCTGCTCCCCAGGGAGGTCCTCGTAGTTGATCCCAGGCTGCACCTCGTTGAGCTCAATTCTGGAGAGGGCGTCTGCTACAGGGTTCTTCCTGCCAGGAAGGTATTTGACTGAGCAGGTGAACTCTGCAATGGCCACAAGGTGTCGTTGCTGTCTGGAAGACCATGCGTCCCCCTGCTTGGTGAAGCGTGGACCAGCGGCTGGTGGTCCGTGTAGATTGTGAAGGGTGTACCCTCCAGGAGGAACTTGAAGTGCCGGACTGCCCAGTATACTGCGCAGAGTTCCCTGTCGAAGGTGCTGTAGCGGGCCTCCGCGGGGTTGAACTTTTTGCTGAAGAAGGTGATGGGCTGGGGGGCACTGTCGACGATCTGCTCCAGGACGGCTCCGCATGCGACGCCACTGGCGTCCGTTGTCAGTTGGAGGGGAGTGCTGGGGTCCTGGTGGACCAAGCCTGTTGCCTCGGCAAGGGCGGCCTTCGTCAGGGAGAAGGCCTGCTGCTGGGTGGGTCCCCACACTAAGGATTTTGGTTGGCCTTTCAGGATCTCCGTCAGGGGGGCCATGGTGTGTGTGATCCCGGGGATGAACCTCCTGTAGTAATTCACCATCCCGAGGAACTCCTGGACGGCCTTGACGGAGGTGGGGACAGGGAACCTGGTGACAGCTGCGACCTTTGATGTGAGCGGGCGGACACCATCCGGGGATATCTCGTGGCCTAGGAAGTCAGCTTTCTCGACGCCGAAGGTGCACTTGTCAAATCTGACGATGAGGCCGTTCTCCTGCAGGCGCTGCAGGACCACCCGGATGTGCCGCTGGTGCTCTTTATGGGACCTGGAAAATATAAGGATATCATCCACGTAGCAGATGCAGAATTCAGGTCCCCCAGGTTGCTGTCCATGAGCCGCTGGAAGGTCGCCCCCGCGTTTCTCAGGCCGAAGGTGGAGAAGGCGAAGGCGTAGGACCCAAAAGGCGTGATGATGGCGGTTTTTGGGATATCCTCTGGAGCAACTGGTACCTGAAAGTAAGATTTTAAAAGGTCCAGCTTAGAAAATATTTTGGCCCCGTGGAAAGAGGCCTTGAGGTCCTCCATGTTCGGCAGGGGGTAAAGGTCAGGTTCTGTTGCGAGGTTGAGCCGCCTGTAGTCGCCGCAGGGTCTTCAGGAGCCATCTGGTTTTTGCACCATGTGGAGAGGAGAGGCCCACGGGCTGGAGGCCTTCTTGCATATTCCCATCCGTCCCATTTCGGCGAAGGCATTCTTGGCCTCCTGAAGGTGCCGAGGGGGAAGCCTCCAGAACCTTGTGTGTGTAGGGGGGCCCCTTCGTCTTTATGTGGTGGTAGATGCCATGTTTTGTTGGGGCCCCGGTTACCTGGCAGAGCTCGGGCCTGAATACGTTGGGGAACTCCTTCAGCAGCTGGGCATACTGGTGGGGGGCGACGAAGCAGATGGTAGGCGTGCTGGGTCCCGTTGCCAATGGGAGGGACTGGCAGGAGTTGGTGTCGAGGAGACGCTTGCGACCAACGTCGACTGCCAGCCCGAAGTGGGCAAGCAAATCCACACCCAGGAGTGGGGTCCTTATGTTCGCGACGAAGTTCCAGGAATACCTCTGGCCAAGGATGGAGATCGACGGAAGCCTGGTTTCGTAGGAGAGGATGGGGGACCCATTGGCGCCCATCAGGAAGGCAGCCGGGTCCGGTGAGCGCTTGTGGTCCTCCCTGGACAGCAGAAAGATTGATCTAACGGCCCCTGTGTCGACCAATATCATCCTGCCGGAGATGGTGTCGTGGACGTAGAAACCTGATGGCTCTGGGCTCCTGGGTTCTTCTGTTGCCATGGCGGCCTGTTCTGCTGGCTGCCACCTCCCCATTTTTTGGACAGGTGAATGAACATGGGGGTTGGCAGTTCCAGGCATCCTTGTCGTACCACTGGTGGTAGTAGCAAGAGCCCGGTGGGTTCCACTTGTGGTGATACGGTGGCTGCCTCTTGGTGACAGCGCTTATCTCCTCCTCTGCGCCCTCCTCCTGTTGAATGGAACTGATGGGGTGTGCGGGCGCTGATGCCCACCTCGCTGCCTTTGCAGAGTTGGTCAGCTGCTGCGCCGTGCGGATCAAGACCTCGAGGGGCATGGTGTAGGGCCTCGAGGATCTGAGTGCGGACCTCCGGGAGGAGCTGGCAGAGGAGAATCTCCCACGACAGGCTTATCTCGGACTGCTTTCCGCTGCTTTCGGTGTCGGGGAGGATGAGGAAGCCCTGGATCATGCCCCACGACTCCATGAATCTCTGTTCCTGCCGCGGGTTGATGATGAGGTCGAGGGTGTGGGCAGCCCTCTCAGCAGGGAGCAAGTCTCGATGAAGGATTTTTTTAGGTGGTGGTAGGTGAGGGGCGTGCGGCGGACACCCATGGGACGAGTTTCCTGTAGATCTCCTCTGGCAGGGCGTTAATTAGTGCGTCAGCTTGCAGCACCTCGTCCTTGAGTTCCGCCAGCCTGAACTGACCCTCGACCTTGTACAGCCACGATGACGGGTTCCCCTAAGTAAAGGGGGCAGCTTTATGGCGAGGGAGGCTTTGTTTGTCCTACCGGGCAGGGCGCCGGGTAGGGCAGTGCAGGGCGCGGGCAGCGGTGTGGAGGAGCGCGAGAGCCTCGGCGAGGGGGAGGGCGCAGGTGATATGGGCGGGAGGTAAACATCTGAATCCGCGAGGTTTGCGGTGAATTGAATGAGGGAGGGGATGTCCGCGTCCATGCTCACTCTAGCCCTCTTAATTGGAGTGGGATACTCGCGTCAATATGCGCTTGGAAGCGTGCTGTGTGAGTCTGTTCATGACGCTGGTGATTTGCCAACGAGAGTCAGCACGCCCGAACGCTGGTTACAGTGCCGTAATGAGTCCGCTAGGGTGTGGGTAGTTCCTGGAGCCAAGGTCGAGTCGCCGTGTGAGTCCGCTAATGGCTCTGGGAACCACTCCGGGGTCACCACTTTAAGAGGTGCGAAAGAAACGAGCAGGATAAGGTTACTGCAGATTTATTGAGGACACAGGCGGTTTATATAGCGGCGGACTGACGTCATGCCGAGGAATACAATGAGAACTAGGGTGACCTGAGGTCAATAACATTTGACAATAAATACAATGAACAAATACACTTTGAGTTACACAAATGGACAATAACTAAGTTGAATACAGTCTGATACCTGAGATAGAGAAACACATAACATACAAGTTGGTGACAGGTAAATATTTACATAAATCAAATTAAATGTTGGGTATGACTGGATCTGCGTGACCCATTATCCTAGGAGAGGCAAAGAAAACGGGTTGCCACCATAGAAAACCAGCTTATCGGGGACTTTACATAGTTTATTCTACATTTTCAAGTTCACACTAAATACAAAAGTTGACAGAGCCTTATATACAAAAACTGTAACCCCGCCCCCTTCTGTTTTTGTATATAAGGCTCTATCAACTTCTTTTGTGTTTAGTGTGAACTTGAAAATGTAGAATAAACTACGAATGTACTTGTTCAAAGTCCCGGTCCTCACTCACCTTCAGACATGGATTTTATAATATGTATATATGTATATACATATATATATATATATATATATATATATATATATATATATATATATATATATATATATATATATATATATATATATATATATATATATATTACACACACACACACACATATATATATATATATATATATATATATATATGTGTATATTAATCTCTTTGATTATTCAGTTTAATCGAGCCAATGCCCTGTCGGATAAATGCAAGTGTGAAGCTCTATGGTTGCAAAACGGCAACTCCCCACCCTTACCCACCCTATCTTGTCAATACCACATAATAAATGCTCAAAATGCTTATAAACAACCATCACTTTTAAACTGAAAACTTTAAGCAAAAAGGCATTTATCTACCGTTTCCCTCCATATTTTTAGCAAAATATACTGTATAAATACTCTGAAGAAAAAGCAACCCCCTTCTTTTTCTCTCCCTCATAAATGACATACAGTTCGGGAGGTAGGAAGCCTACTGTGTTTACCCACAGCCTGCTGCCTGCCATTGCTTTATAACCATTATTGATGTATTTTCATATAGGAACGCTCTTAATGGTTGTTACCATATTGTATTAACATACATGAGATGCAAAATGTGTTTGTGTGAACTATAGACCAAGGCTGGGTGTTACTCACAATATCCATTTGCATAAATGAAACAGGCTTTGCAGCTGTATTTCAGATAAATTAATAGTAATGAAATCGATATTTTACTTACTAAATCCATTTATTCTTTATTACCATCATGTTATATCATCATCGCAATATAAAAAAAAAACTGATCATCTGTAGTATGCATTTTGGTAGGCTAGGCTAATCTTTACATTCTCAAAATTAAATGATTGAGGCCTATAATTAGGAGACTCATTTTTTAGTTGTAAAAGAAACAGATTATTACTGGAATTATTATTTTTATTTCTGTCCAAAAACAAATGTAAAATGGGTATTCAAAGGTAAACTAACATACTGTATATTAAACTAAAACCCTCAAAATAGCAAAACAGCTGTTTCCCGATTCCGTTTTTTTATGTCTGTACTCGATGTTGTATATATCAGTTCTCTGGTAAGTGATGCGCCTGACATAGTAAGTGGTGTTGGTTATAAGAGATGGTTATGAAGTGTAACCTAAGCCATACATTTGGTAATCTTGTCTGAAAGCCTAGCCTAGTACAATCTACCTAAAATGAAATTCGCTCTACCAGCATAGCCTAATACAGTATGATCTACTGAAAATGAAATTCGCTCCATGAGCATAGCACAGTAGTACTGTGTAATTTGCGGAAAATGAAATTCCTGCGATAAGTAGACTAGTTTTACTTTTTTTTTTTTACTTTTATTTATTTAACAAGAAGATGGGATTAGAAAGAAAAGAGGTTAGCCTAATGTTCTCCGGGCTGTCGAAAATGCAATTCGAATGGTACACAAGATACACAATGAAATCATGTTAGGGTCTCATGATACGTGAGATCGAATGGTACACGAGCGCAGTACATACAGCATATTTCAATTGTTTTACTCATAATTTTATAAACTTGACTTTTTTATTTGCAGATTTCCCTTACCCTGAATTACAAGTATTGCATCATTCACATTGCATTGTAGATAGATCTCTTACAGTGTGCTATTTTCAAGAACATTACTTAGAGGTTATAACCTTCCGTTTTGTTTTGATCACTGATATCTCATTTGTCTTATTACTGAAACTGTGTGTGTACAGCAGCCTGTGTTTACATTTTTAGTACTTATAGCAATGATGAATGTCCAAAGCAGATTCATTTTAAGAACACTAAAAAATAGTAGTTAATCATATTCTGTTTTCTTGGAATTAAATTCACTCGATAATATGAAAACTTGAATAGTATGCCTGTGAGTGCATGTTTACATTTCCATGTTGACGTCACTGTTCAGTTTTTTTATCTGATATGATTATCACACATATCATAACAGTACACAAGAGAATATTTTATCACTGGTGATATTTTATCTCAAACATAATGTTCACATTCACAGTAAATATTAATTCAAAACTTTCATATACTAATGTGGCATTCATCATGAGGTTTGTCTTCGATGTTGGCAATGAGATTAGCTATTTATCACTCTTCGCCTTCCTTCAACCAAAGGGAAGGAATGTAAATGTATGTGCATATGTATAACTATACACACATGCTATACACACACACACACACACACACACACACATATATATATATATATATATATATATATATATAGAGAGAGAGAGAGAGAGAGAGAGAGAGAGAGAGAGAGAGAGAGAGAGAGAGAGAGAGAGAGAGAGAGAGGGAGAGGGAGAGAGAGAGAGAGAGAGAGAGATACACACACACATATATATATATATATATATACAGTATATATATATATATATATATATATATATATATATATATATATATATATATATATATATAATCAACACACAATCACGTGTGGTACAGAAATAAATTTCTGACTCACATCAGGATAGAACCCTGGTCTTTCAGTTGCAAGGCAAGGGCGCTGCCCACTAGGCCATACAAGTCACAAGAAAAGCAACTGCACCCAAGGAATTACCTGTGCAAGCTAACTGGTTGCATACCAGCGTGTTTTCCCTAACTTCCCGAATCAGGTTTCAGCTTCTTTTATGACTTGTATGGCTTAGTGGGCAGCACCCTTGCCTTTCAATTGAAAGACCTGGGTTTGATCCTAATGTGAGTCAGAAATATATATATATATATATATATATATATATATATATATATATATATATATATATATATATATATATATATATATATATATATATATATATATATATGAAATTTTTATCACACCGTGATTTATATACAATCATGAAGCTACATGTGGTAAATTGGCATTTGCCATAATGACCTGTTTGAATGTTTATCTGCATTCTGTTGTTAGTAATGGTTGTTTTCTCTGTCCGTGTTGTATTTGTTTACTTTTGACAATCACAGTGTATCTTACTCTGTTGACTGCTGTAACTCTCTGTGGCGGGATCTTAGCTGAATAAAGCCTTGAAGATGCATTGAGGTTTTCATTACAATTTATTCAGCTAAGACAACTTGCATATTCGGCTGTAGAATGGAACGCGCTCTTCGGCCAGAACGTCTCGATATTCTACCTACGTCCCCAGATGCTGCTCGAGTTTTCAAGCATTGGCTGTTCATCTTTCCCGATACAAAAATGCTACTGAAGGAACTAACGACGTTTATCTTGGTATGCTTGCAAATGCATTATCGCCTGAGAACTTTGAGCTTATATCTGATTGCTCTACTTACCATGACGCCATCGCAAAACTGAATAAAGTTTTCATACAGCCTGCGAACGAAATTGTTTCTCGACATCGTCTTGTCACTCGTCGACAGATGTCAGGAGAAACAATAGACGAGTATTTACGTGCTCTGCACAAACTTAGCGTTGACTGCAACTTCAGGACGTTTCTTCAGAGGTATATAGAGATGAAAGTATTCGTGATGCTTTTATTGCTGGGATTTCCTCTCAACATATTCGCACGAGATTACTTGAAAATAAAACGTTTACGTTATCTGCTGCTGATGACCAAGCCAGAGCTCTGGAACTCGCTTTCAAGGATTCGCAGTCTTATGGAATTCCTTCCGACGAATGTATTCCTGCAGCCGCCGTCAAATCTAGGCCTGAATATGATGATCATGCCCCTGTTTGTGAAAAGGCCGACAGGTCCGATGCTCCAGATGATGATTTAGTTGCTTTGACTCTACAAGAGAAATGTTTCTTCTGCGGGTACAGGCGTCATCCTAGAAAAAAGTGCCCTGCAAAGGAAGTTAATTGTCGAAAATGCAACAAACTTGGACACTTTGCTAAGGTGTGTTTAAGTAAATCAAAACCTACTTCTGCCGCCTCTTCGTTCATCGCTGCGCTTGCTTCTGTTCCATCTACACTGAATCATTCCGTTTTCCCCATTTTTATGCGTGGAACCAAAGTAAATGCCCTAATTGACACTGGAAGTTCAGAAAATTTCATTAGTGATAATATTCTGAAAAATATGAAATTACCTGCGACTCCTTATTCAGGAACTATCTCAATGGCTGCTTCTCATTATGTGTCGCCTATTAGTGGCTCTTGCAATGTTGACATTGTAGTCAATGGACGTGAGTACTCCAGTGTCAAATTTCTTGTGCTACCTGGACTTTGTGCGGATGTAATTCTTGGAATCCCTTTTCTTGATAAGCATTCTAGTGTGACTGTGTCATACGGCGGCACTCGACCTAAACTTGAATTATCTGCATTAGCTACGTTGTCAATCACGCCCCCTAGAGTATTCCGTAATCTTTCTCCTGATTGCCATCCTATTGCTGTGAAATCAAGAAGATATAGTGCTTCGGATGCAGAGTTTATAAGGACAGAAATCAATCGTCTTCTTGAAGAGGGTGTAATTGAACATAGTACATCGCCATGGCGTGCTCAAGTGGTGGTTGTTCACAACAGGAATAAGAGACGTATGGTTGTCGATTATTCGGAGACTATTAATAAATTCACCTACCTGGATGCATATCCTCTTCCTAACGTAGACGACCTAGTCAATGAAATAGCCAAGTACAAAGTGTTTAGTTCTGTGGATTTAAAGAGTGCTTATCATCTGGTCCCATTACCAGAGGAAGATCGACCTTATACTGCCTTTGAAGCTGACAGCGGCCTCTATCAATTTACTAGGCTGTGTTTTGGTCTCACCAACGGAGTGGCAGCTTTTCAGAGGATTATTAATGATATCATTAGAACGAATGGTCCAGAGGGTGTTTATGCTTATCTTGACGACGTCGTTGTTTGTGGCAATACTCAAGAAGAACACGACGAAAACCTTAGAAGGTTTATGGAAGCTGCTCGTTGTTATAACATGATACTGAATGAAGCTAAGTGTGTTCTGTCCTCTCACTCTATACGTATACTTGGCTATGAAATTAGTCATAATGAGCTGCGACCTGATCCTTCACGTCTAGAGGCCCTGATGAACATGCCTGTTCCACAGACTAAGAAGTCGCTGCAACGATTGACAGGCCTCTTTGCTTATTACTCTCGCTGGATTCCTCGTTTTTCTGAAAGGATTCGCCCTCTCGTCAATGCCTTTCTTCCACTCTCTCCAGAAGCTGTTGGTGCTATCAGTAATTTGAAGGATGCCATATCTTCGTCTGTCAAAGCTGCTGTAGACGAAAATTTGCCCTTTACTGTTGAAACCGATGCTTCTGACTTTGCCATTGGAGCTACTTTAAACCAGGATGGACGTCCAGTTGTTTTTTTCTCGAGATCCCTCACCAGTGCCGAACAGAGACATTGCAGTGTTGAGAAGGAGGCTTATGCAATTATCGAATCTGTAAGGAAATGGCGCCATTATCTGACTGGAAAGCACTTCACACTGGTAACCGATCAAAAGTCTGTTTCTTTCATGTTTGATGGCAAGCATAAAGGAAAAATAAAAATGAAAAATTCTGCGATGGAAAGTAGAACTTATGCCCTATTCGTTTGATGTCCAGCATCGGCCTGGTAGGTTGAATGCTGCAGCTGATGCTTTATCACGAAACTTGTGCTCGGCTATTCATACTCAACAGTTATATCAACTGCACGAGAGTCTCTGTCACCCAGGAGTTACTAGGTTTATGCATTTCATCAAAGCTCGAAATTTTCCCTATTCTTTGAGGAGGTCAAAGGGTAATATCATCTTGTCCAACCTGCAGCAAGTGCAAACCTAGTTTTTATCGTGCCCCACCGGTTCAACTGATACAAGCCATGAAACCATTTGATCGTTTAAATGTTGATTTCAAAGGTCCACTATCCCCTTCACATGCTGGCAATCGCTACATACTGATAATTGTTGACGAATACAGTAGATTTCCTTTCGCCTTTCCTTGCAAGGATATGACGGCCGCTACCATTATTTCATGTCTCACTAAGCTGTTCTCGACTTTTGGTCTGCCCAACTACGTGCACTCCGATAGAGGAGCATCATTTATGTCCTCTGAACTCAAATTGTTCTTCCTTAAACATGGCGTCGCAACAAGTCGTTCTGCACCCTATCATCCAACTGGTAATGCCCAATGTGAGCGTTTTGTTGGGACTGTATGGAAATCCATGATGCTTGCCTTGAAGTCTCGTGATTTACCGCCAACTGCTTGGGAAATGGTTCTTGATGATGCATTGCATTCGATTCGCACTCTGCTTTCCACTGCTACTGGTGAAACCCCTCATGAGAGAATGTTCATCTTTCAGCGAAAGACCTCCTCCAGAATGAGTCTTCCCACTTGGTTGTGCGAATCGGAAACTGTTCTTCTGAGAAGACACGTGTGTAGAAAGGAAGATCTTCTCGTTGAAGAAGTTCAGCTACTAGAAGCCAACCCTTCATATGCACATGTTAGATTTGAGGACGGACGTGAGGATACTGTGGCTATCAGTGATTTAGCTCGATGTCCTCGCGCTGTGCCACCTCCACCAGGGACCGGCAAGACACAGCTTGAGGATGAGGTTGAATCTGTCAATGAAGAAGATGCTTCTGAAACGCAGAATCTTGAACGGTCTATCTGTGATGATGTTACAAATTCTAATAATGATGATGAGTTGTCAGTTGCCCCTAGACGTTCACAATGCATACGTCGTCCTGTAGATCATCTGACCTATAACTAATTGTTCTTGTAAAATGTAGTTCTATGAATGTATTTTTGTAAGATGACGCTTATGGTATTTATATAAAATATTTATATTTCATAAGGTATAACAATGTTATTAAAGCCGGGGTGAATGTGGTAAATTGGCATTTGCCATAATGACCTGTTTGAATGTTTATCTGCATTCTGTTGTTAGTAATGGTTGTTTTCTTCCGTGTTGTATTTGTTTACTTTTGACAGTCCCAGTGTATCTTACTCTGTTGACTTGTAACTCTTGGCAGGATCTTTAAAGCCTTGAAGATGCATTGAGGACAAATGTCGCTTAATATCTACCTCGAGATATCTCCGTTGGAGAATTGTCGCGAAAGGGAATTTATATGTGATAAATGAATTGAATCGTCGGGACACGAACCCGTGACACGAAAACCTATTCATCGACTCAGTGGACGTTAACCATTGAGCCATCAGAGAGGAGTCTACCGAGATGTTGTACTGCTTTTATGAGCGGGGAAAAAGCCTTGCAATGACCCACCTCCGCCATGACAGTTCATTGGTACGTTTTCTTATTATGAAATTTTTATCACACCGTGATTTATATACAATCATGAAGCTACAAATGTCGCTTAATATCGAAATTCACGCTACCTCGAGATATCTCCGTTGGAGAATTGTCGCCGAAGGGGAATTTATATGTGATAAATGAATTGGAATCGTCGGGACACGAACCCGTGACACGAAAACCTATTCATCGACTCCAGTGGACGTTAACCATTGAGCCATCAAGAGAGGTATAAGTCATATACCGAGATGTTGTACTGCTTTTACCCGTCGTGAGCGGGGAAATGTACTAACCTCGGCAATGACCCACCTCCGCCATGACAGTTCATTGGTACGTTTGGAACACGCAGCTCTTATTATGAAATTTTTATCACACCGTTATTTATATACAATCATGAAGCTACAAATGTCGCTTAATATTGAAATTCACGCTACCTCGAGATATCTCCATTGGAGAATTGTCGCCGAAGGGGAATTTATATAAGTGATAAATGAATTGGAATCGTCGGGACACGAGCCCGTGACACGAAAACCTATTCAGCGACTCCAGTGGACGTTAACCATTGAGCCATCAAGAGAGGTATAAGTCATATACCAAGATGTTGTACTGCTTTTACCCGTCGTGAGCGGGGAAATGTACTAGCCTCGGCAGTGACCCACCTCCGCCATGACAGTTCATTGGTACGTTTGGAACAGGCAGCTCTTATTATGAAATTTTTATCACACCGTGATTTATATACAATCATGAAGCTACAAATGTCACTTAATATCTGTGTTTCCGATTACCTGAAGAGTCCTCCCTACCGGAGCTGATAGAATTATTCTCTAACTGGCTTAAATGATCACTTGCATGTGGCCAGTATTCTTCATTGTAGTGTGTTCTCCTATTCACTCAGTTTTGGCTGCTTTGTAAATTCCAAGTTAATTAATTTAGTGAAAGTGTCCCAATTTTCCTTGGTAATTTCTTCCATGATGTGATTGTAAATAATACAGTAAATATTAAGAAATTCACTTTCACTCGGCAACCTACCATTTACTGATTGATCTTGCATTTTTCCTTAGTTTACGGGCTTACAAGGATTTTTTTGTAAGGCCATTGAATTGATATGAACCTGTAAATTAATCCCTGAATTCTATAATTCTTCAAAAAGCAAATTCGAAACCAGAGACGGAAGGTAACATGGTTAGAACCAGTGTTTAAAGTGTTTTATCATGCTTCTGATAGGTAGTAAATCAGTGAATAATGCGTGCCACATTTGAAACTAGTGATTAGGAGCTTGTAAATTTCGTTCAGGAATAATTCTAACGTGAATTTCTATCAGAGTAAAAATAATTCGCGCACTGATTAGGTTGGTGGCAGCAAAAATTTCCAATCCATGCATTTCCTGAGTGCCAAAGAGACAGCTATGTGTTGCCTACCATCCATTGGTAGAGGGTTGCTAGTTAGGTCATTGAGTCAGGGTTTTGCATTGCATGTTAGCAATCTTGCATGTGTTAGCTCAGTTAGGAAGTTAGCTAGTGTGTGATCCGTGAACAGTATACATTGGGAGAAAGTGTGCAATTCTCTCTGTTCATGAAGTGAAATTGTAAAATTCACATTGTTAGGAATACACGTGTTGGCAACCGCCTACCAACCTACCCAGACACAACCTCACTCTTACCTAGCTCCTCCCTACCGACGCCCATGAATCCGTCACCTCAGCTTTGTTTAAAAATTCCTAGTCTTGTAGAGCACTCATTTGTGTTTTCAAGTGTTAATTCACTTCTACATATATTTGTGCATCATTCCATCAGAGAAGATTCGTGTACTTCCTTTTATATCACATAAAAGAAAGAGAATGCGAGAGTATGCGTGTTCATTGGTCACTCATTAATCAGCTGTGTTTGTAAACAATATCACACATGTGACGAGTCTCCTGTCAGAACAGACATGGCCATCTTGAACCAGCTGTCAATGTCATATCAAAATAGCCATTTTGAATCAATGACCTGTCAAACGCCTTACTACACTATCATATTTCACATACTTTTATTATTTGCACAAGTTTTGATATCACTGTTAGGGGAATCATTTTATAATTCTTACAATTTAGTGACAAGTAGACAACTTTATTACAGTCCAATTCTTAAATCAGGGAATCTTGAGACCAGGCCACTGCCGGATAAAAGAAAATCTCAGAATAGTAAACATAGTCTTGCGAGCTAATTCCACATACAAATAGCCTATTTCCGGGCTTAACCTACTACTTGGCTAAGTTCTGACACCACTTTTTATCATCTTATATTTTCACTTTATCAGTTGTCATACTGTACAATTTTCTTTAATAGAGTTTACTTTATTTAACAAATTTAGCATACACTCCCAAGTTAGCCTAACCATTAGTCAACTACTTAACTTTTCTCAGAATCTGCAGAATGTTACCAGTGACTTTCATCTCCTAAATTTACTATCTCAATCTCCTAAATTTACTATCTTCATAATTGTCGCTATTAGTTCGTCATTTATTTTGACTGTAGAGGGTAATGAAATGACAAAAATAAAAAATTAATTTCGGCGATCACTCAGTCCATTCGCCGTCTAAAAGTAAGCAAAGCACACCGCCATCTATTGAGGAAAATGAACACTAAACATTCACTAACGGGAACGACGGATAGAAACATTTTTAGCATTGATAAAAATTTATGCTTTCGCTTCTTACCTCTATCATCATCTGATCTCTTGGGTGGCATATCGAATGGGTAAATATACAGCTATATAAAAGAAATGTGGTCTTTCAAGCAATTCAAGAGTAAGGAATTGGTGCGTTGCCAAATGTCTGTTTTGATTAAAAGTTTTGACTTGTTAGAGCCTTCTTAAGTGCAATCTTTAAAAATATTTATATATTTATTGGTGTAAAGTTAATATCGAAAACATATCTGACTTCACACATTTTCATTACTAACAACTTTTTCATAAAAACAAAAGAGATATGGCATAATTTTTGCTGTCGGGAAGTTGTTGTAAACAATATGTGGCACCGCCTCGTGGTCGCTCAATGAACTGATGGGGGCTGATTCAAAATCGAGCCAAACCATGGGAGTTTCCAGACCACAGAGTGCCAGCTTTAAGGGGTTCGACTATATTACTAGTGTTGCTTTACCAAGAAGCAATTGATCACTGCCGTCTCATTCACTGTAGCGTAAGAAGGAAAATTTAGCATTTTATTAGCTCTGCTATTATCTTTTCTTAAGTTATACTTGGTTATGTCATTTGAGAGAGATTTTTCTTTTCTTAAAGTTATGCCTTGTTATCCATCATTGTCGGGAACATGTATCCCTAAACTTGGTATATTGCCTTTACGATAACCGAGTTATTCAAATTAGCAAACCTCAATTTTGTGTGTCGGATATTAATCTCTGGAATAACGTCTTTTAATAAAGCTACCGTCCCGTGAGGAATGGGCATACTTCTATTCAAGATGGAATGAATGTCACCTCAACAAAACTGGAAGGCAGAGATAAAGTCATACAGCTCCTGGAATGTTGTGGCGAGCCCCTTAGAAAAGACCTTACGCACTCATCTGGAGACAGACTTACTGAAAAAACAATGGATGAGGTGCTTGCAGCCATAAAAACATTGGCCGTTAGGGAAGAAAACCAAATGGTTGCCAGGGTAAATTTGGCAAACATGTGACAAGAATTGTAATGAGATTGTAGGAAGTTTTGGTGCTCGCATACAAGGCCAAGCCAGTGTATGTAAATATATAATTCAATGTCAGAACTGTAACACTGATGCAAACTATACAGATGCCATCCTTTGTGATGTTCTTACTAAGGGACTCAATGATTCTGAGATCCAATTGGACTTACTTGGTAACCCTAATCAAGATATGAGTTTAGAAGAGGTATTCAAGTTTGTCAAATCAAAAGAGACTGGAAAAAGCTCTGCTTCAAGTCTGCTAGACTTGAATGCTGTGGCAGCCGCCAATAGTAGGCTACATACAGAAAAAAACAAGGCCAAGTCAGAAAACTGCACTTACTTTGGAAAGAAGGGTCATGGTGCAAGTGCCCCATCTCATATTAGACGTTCCGTTTGCCCAGCATAGGGACACGTATGTAATTTGTGCAACCGCAACCACCACATCGAGAGTGTATGTCATAGTAAGGACAAACAAAAAATATCAGGAGACTGTGTTTGATGCCTTATGCACATTTAGCGATACTATAAATAATTTTGACGATTCATGTATGTTAAGTGACTCTGGTTTTGAACGTGCTTTACGTATTGACCATCATATCTATGACAAACTTACAAACACATGGGTTAAAAAATACTCAGCACCTAAACCCTTTTGATTTTAATGCCAACGTTTCTTGTAATGATTATTCAGCCTTAGGCTTTGAATTGAAAAACAAACGCTCTCATTCAGCTACCATGTCTGCAATGGCTGACACAGGATGTCAGAGTTGTCTCACTGACATGAAGGTTATCCATCAACTAGGCTTGCACAAATCCGACCTTATTCCTGTGACAATGCAGATGCATTCTGCTACACATGTTGGAGTCAAGATTATTGCGGGTACTATCTTGTGGCTACGTGCGACGAATAATGCAGGTGTGCAAATGGAGACAAGGCAGATGACGTACATCAGCGACACCACAGATAAGTTGTTCCTCAGCAGGGAAGCATGTTTTGTACTTGGTATTAACACATACCTTTCCTACAATTGGTAAACACGCTGTCATGGAGAAGACCCACTTCCAAGTCCCACAGCACTCTTGTAACTGTCCGAAACACCAATTACCCCCTGCCCCACCAACTGAGATCCCATTTCCCGGGACCTCTGAAAATTTACCTCATCTGAAAAACTTTCTCTTGGACAAGTATGTGGCAAGTACTTTCAATATGTGCGAACATATTTTTATAAACATTCATATATATCCCCACACAGCCAGTGACAGTCAGGAAAAACATGAAATGACAGTGACAAAGATGCAAAAAAAGAAGTCTACAATTACCATTGATTTATAAACCCCAGAGATGCTAGTACTTACCGTAATCCATCCAAGTAAGAAGTTGATTTTGCTGGTGTTTTGTATTGTAAAATTACACAGTGAAGAGCGTCTGAACCTTCCTTACATATGAAGTAACGTCTGAGACCATAGTAGAGGATTTATCATATATGGTGTGACCAAGATGTACAGCAAAGGATTATGTGGTATCTAGGCAGCCACAGAAAACGAAGCAATCCAAATGTTGACCAAATATGGAATTGCTATGACCTACAAACAGCTGGCTCGTGAGGAACCCTGAATTCCAAAGTATGCCAGCTGAGCCATAGCATGTACTAACTAACTCTTCTGCAAACTGTCGGAAGGTCACGACACCAACCTCATAAACAATGAAAAGAGAAAATGGGGGCAGTCAGTAACTGCCAATTATCATCATGGCTGTAGGAAGGGCAATAGGCTGTACCAAGTATTTATTTAAATGATAATTAGCAAACTTAAATAGTTAGGGATCCTTTCTAACGCCATAGGTAAAGTGCAAAAGAAATAACTGGAATTCTACATTGCTCAGGGGAAGATGGAAATTTTGCAAAAGCATGAACAAATTTTTTTTCTAAATATTTGATTTTAAAACATGTTTGGACATACACGGTACAATATAAAAAATAAATCTATGAAAATTTAGTTAAGCATTTGTTCATTTTGTGCTCTGAAATGGTGAAGGGTCCATTGCCTGAGAAAGACATCCTGTCAGATTGGCAAATGTCCTTTACTCAACAGCCAGGACTTAGCCTGATTAATACTCCAGGTCCCGGAGACTTTCTTCAGCCCAACATATTTTTGTTGCCAAACACCTCCTGAAAGATAAACCCTGTGACATTCTTGGACATGACGGTTTAAAAAGAACTGGACAAGTGAAAGTCTCAAGGCATCTGTAACACTAGGAAGTGCCTATGGGAAAGATTAGGGCTTGTTTGATGCTATGTTGCTATCATCATTATCTTTGAGGATAATTCTTGCATCGGCCATTTCACATGATGTTTAACATTAATCCACGTGAAAAATAGGTTATACTGAACAAATGTTTTTTTTTTTTTAGGCCAAACAGGTTAATTATCGTTAACATAAGGCATGTTTTAGAAAAATCGAATCAACTTGCAATAATGGAGTCGAAATTTTAAAGGAAAATTCTTTCATGATATTAGGAAAAGGATATAAGTACTGTATATCAGAGATGTAACTGTATTCGAATAAAATGCTATCAATTAACTCAATTGATGGGTTGAGTAGCTGGGTAAAATTCGCTGGTATATCAGCGGCAACCTGCCAAGGAAAAACCTCAGCTTCTTTTATGCCGTTTTGTGAGCAATTAGTCGGCCATTTGAGAGACCGGAGTTCGATCCTGATATGAGCCAGAAATTTATTTCTGTGAACCATGTGCTCATGTATTCATTAGTTCCATCAGATTCACGATGAAGGGGAAATTCGAATGAAATGCTACCAATTGACTCACTGGTGGGTTCGGAAGTTGGGTGAAATTTGCTAATTTGTTAGACGGCAGAGTGCCCGGGAGAAACCTCAGGTACAGAAATACTTAGGTCCCAGCTTGTTTTATGAACTTTGTGGGTCAATTGGTAGCGCCTTGGCCTGTCATTTGAGAAAATGGGGTTCGATCCCGATGTGAGTCAGAAATTTATTAATACATTATATACATATATATATATATATATATATATATATATATATATATATATATATATATATATATATATATACACACACACTGCGTGTTTGAGTGCATCTATATGTATGCTTAGGAATCAAAATAGTTAAAGGTATTCCTAAACCAAATACGGATTTACGGATTTGTAAAGAAAAATAACTCCATGAGAGCAATAAAATGCACTGCTCTTTTCGTCATAAAATCAAAAGAACGTAAGCCGGAACTAAAGCAGGAAAAGGAATTTAATACCCTACAAAGGCGAGCTCACAGTCTCCTTACAATATCTAAGAGAATCTGAGTGGATGATGAGTTTTGTGCCCCAGGGAAGGGTGGTGGGCACATTCCTGAAGGTGTCAAGGAGTGAGACGTAAGTACCCAAAGAAGACGACCTTTCGGAGGAGTGAAAGTCAGCCAGCTTGAAGAAGTATCATTTGGTCTATTGACGACCTAAGGAAGTTTTAGGGCAAACTGCCAAATTAAAGATAATCGAAAATACTCCATACAAGAAAAATAAGGAATTTCCAACGTAGTAAAGTGTACGTGTGCGGGGAGAGAGAGAGAGAGAGGAGAGAGAGAGAGAGAGAGAGAGAGAGAGAGAGAGAAGAACGCTTAGTTCGTTAGGCAAATTAAAAATTTTCGACTCCTACCACAAAGCAGTAAACTCTTTGCCTCATAAGTAATGATCAGCGAATTTCGACGAACTGCTGAATTGCTGGTAAGTAATAATCCTGATTAAAAGGACGTTTGGAAACAAAATAACCAAACCATTTTGAAAAGTCGATATCCAGTGACGAGAGAAATAGTGGTCTCTTTTTTTTGTTTGTTATCTGTTCTACAGAGTTACGTCTTCCAATGAATCCCTGCACACTAACATAGGAAACCGAGTGGAAGTCTTACCCTCTCTACCTTGTGTGGGTTCGAATTTGAGCCGTACGAAGAGTTGGCCTTGAAATACGAATTAAATGTATAAACAGATGTTCCCAAAGATGTTCAAAACGGACTGTAAGGCCACGAATTCTTGATAGCCTGTTACCTTCCGAAGGTGTCAATCTCACTCCAGGCATTTCCTTGCCTTGATTATTC
The DNA here is from genome assembly GCF_040412425.1 of Macrobrachium rosenbergii. NCBI lineage: Eukaryota > Metazoa > Arthropoda > Malacostraca > Decapoda > Palaemonidae > Macrobrachium > Macrobrachium rosenbergii. Next base: position 43,166,793 of record NC_089750.1, on the reverse strand, counting down.
TTTAGGTATAGGTGCTTATAAACACACACACACACACACACACACACACACACACACACATATATATATATATATATATATATATATATATATATATATATATATATATATATATATATATATATATATATATATATATATATATATATATATATATATATATATATATATATATATATATATATATATATATATATATATATATATATGTGTGTGTGTGTGTGTGTGTGTGTAAAATGTGTGTGTGTGTGTGTGCATTTACAGAAATCTTAAACTATACTAATACCTTAAAAGAAAAGGCAAAGCCTGATGTGAGAATAACGACGAATTAAGATGAAAACACTCATTGCGTGACATTACAGTCCGTTGTGTACAAAAATAGTAATTCAGATATAACCTTTTTCAAGAGTTTGACTCAAACTTTATTTCAATTAAATAATTAATCAACTGAGTTAAGTAAACCCTTGAATTTGTATGTAGCCTACATGGACTTCCATGTCTGCACGGTCCTTGGATACGTCATTAATTTACATACGTCGGACCTAACAAGGGCGCGGAAGAAGCTCGGGTACCGCAGTACCAAAGTACCACTGCCAGTAATACTACCACCCTTCACTACCACCACCGTCGCCAGAAACAAGACGGACGTTTGTCGGTTACGAGAAATTTCGAGGATTTAATAGTTGGCTGGCCGAGTGATCAATTTCTACTTTCGACACTTTTTATTGATGGATCGTTTTCCGGAGGTACAGATGTGGTAATGCAGCTCAAGGGACTTCCTGATGAATCACGAATCTTCGTAAGGTGTACGAAACTGAACACTGGAAAATAAGCTCATCGAGTGCGGGTTCGAGGTGAAGGACAGTACGTGGTGGAAGACGACGGCTGAGTTCCAAGATCTCTGCTGCCGGCTGCCTAACTCGGGTAAGTTCATGTAATGCAGATCCAACGATGTTATGTACAATATACTTAGTCGGCAATAGTATACTATACATTTAAAGATCATTGAGGCAAGGCCCTTCATTTAATTTTTCAACGTTCAGTGACGTGATTAACGTATCGAGTATAATATCGTTTGAGATTTAAGCTTCTTGGTTTAGTCCCGGTACCTGTTTTTTTTTAATGTTAAGTGTGTTTTGGGATGGCAACCAGTCGCTCCTTATAACTTGTCTTTTTTTTTTTTTTTTTTTTTTTTTGTAGGTTTAAGTTTCGCAGAAAGGGGTGGAACCTTAGAGTGAAGAGAGGTCAAGCTATCGTCTTGGAACTAACGGGACACTTTCATCATTGTAGACTGGGGATTTAATACTTAATTTCATGGAGCTATAGCCTTCGATAACTTCAGTCTTGAAACTCAAGTTTTATATTAAAACTATTTAATTTTCATCAATTTTCTCATATCCTCATTAGTCTTTCCTTCCTAAAAATTACCAAGTAATTTTCGTTATTTATCGAACGTTTATATATGTAGATATCATACAGATAAAGACCCCCAAGAAATATTGCGAATTTTTCCCCTGTGACTTTGTTACCGGCCACCATAAATTAATGTTACTTTTTTCCTGTGATTTTATTACCGGCCACCATCCAACTATACAAGACAAAGGCTTCTTTATTTATTTCTCATTTGGATTAGCATCTCCAAAAGTATGAGGAAATCGAGTAGTATATAGGCTATATACATATATATATATATATATATATATATATATATATATATATATATATATATATATATATATAGATAGATAGATAGATAGATATATTTATATACTTTAATTCAAACGTTATGAAAGAAATTCATTATCATCCCATTCACACTTGGTCTACTGAATTATGGATTAACCCATGTGCAGTAAACTGCCATAAAAACGACTGCCTTATTCACACACACACTCACACAGCTGGTTAAGTAGCAGTGCATCAAAACTGCCTACGCATATTAGTCCACTCGCCTGTATTTTACAGGCTCCCCTCACCTCCTGGGTGTTAAGGCCCTTCCTTTTCAATGTCTCTTTCAGACCGTCTCTCCATTGCTTTCCATTTTTTTTCTTTAGCTGATAGGTAAGATGGGTGAAAGATGAGTGAGGGCAGTTAGCTAGCTAACCATGGTAGGGAATAGTTTAGAAAGTGAAATATTAGTAAGAGTAATGTCAAGTGTGGTTTATCCACAATTTTATTTAGGTAAGGGTACAATTTTTCTAATGTTAACATAATACAATAATAATTTTACATTATAACAACATGGTAAATTGTACATATTGCATATTTTGAATTTTATTTCTTATTAGTATAATCATACTTAAAACATAAAATAAAATAAAAAAATAAGTTCCAATTTCCTCATTTTAACCTTAACGTTAATTATCATAATGATTTTGCATGATACCTTCATAGTAAATTTTAAATATTACGTTTCACAAGACATTTCTTAATAATATAATGGTTGAGGTTCATCACGATGAATATATGAAGATACTCTTCTCCACCATCTGTGGTCTGTGTTGTTTGGGTGGTTTCTCTCTTCTGCTACGGATTCTTCTGTTAATTCACTGTTGTACTGATCTAGTTTGCTCCATATGTTGGTTGCCAATCTGTATAATCTTTGATTAATTGGTTCCACTTTGTATTTTTTGTGTATTTGTTCTATATTCAGATCGTCATCTTCTTGATTGTTTCTCACTGCGGACCTTAGTATCTTATTTTGGAATTTTTGTAATGCACTTATATTGGAAGTCGATGCTAAACACGTGGGTATTGGTGGATATTCCATTATTGGTCTGATTAGGCTTTTGTAGAAATGGATTTTGATATTTGTGTTCATATTCCTAAATCGTTTTAGCTTTGTGTTTTGTGTTCTTGCTATTCTTAGCCTTTCTCTCACGTGCCTTGATATTCTTCTTTGTCCGAATTGCATTCCTAGTATTCTTGTGCTTTTAGTAAAATTCATCGGTTGTTGGTCTAACATTATTTGTGCAGGTTTGTAAGCAGACACTGATACTAGTTGGAATTTAGATTTGTTTGTCTTTATCTTCCACTTCTTTTCAAATTGATTTATTCTTTCAATTTGGTTCATTGTTTTTGTGCTACTTGTCTTTTCAAAGTTGGATCCCTTCTTCGAGTGCGTTTTTCTGGGTGTATAATTATTTGAGTTATATCATCTGCAAAGCAGACATCAGTACAGTACTCTGGTGGTGAAGTCATATCTGATGTATATAATATGAATAGTGCTGGACTGAGTACAGATCCTTGTGGGACTCCACTTAGTAACGGGAATGGATTCCTATGTAATTTTTGTGACTTGATTGCTGCTGTTCGATCTTTGATGAAGTTGCATAGTATTTTCTCAAAAATGTCTGGAAGGTTGAGATGTGATATTTTGTACTGAAGTCCTTGTATCCATACTTTGTCAAATGCCTTGGTTATATCTCTACATACTAGGTTACATAGGTACCTTCTTCTTTGTGATAATGCAATACTCTCATATATTGTTGCTATTGCAATCTGGGTCCCTCTTCCTTTTCTAAATCCATATTGATTATTATTGTGTAGCTGATTACCTGCTAGGAACAACACTAGTCTGTTGTTAATTATTTTTTCAAATATTTTGCCGGGTATTTCTAGTAATGATATTGGTCTATAATTCTCTACCTGACTATAGTCTTTTCCTGGTTTGGGTATCAAAATCATTATTGCATTCTTGAATATAATTGGAAAATATCCCATTGAGAGAGCCCAGTTGTGTATTTCTCTTAATTTTTCGAGTGCAATGTCTGGTAAATTTTGAATTATGACCTTGTTAATTCCACTCTTTCCTGGTGCTTTGTGTTTAAAATTTTTAATTATTATTTTGATTTCCCATAACTCTATTTTCCTTGTTAATGGGCAGTCTTCATTGAGTCTGCTAATATCAGCTGCATAATGCGGATTTGTTCTGTTTCTATGTTGTTCAATGAATTCATTGACTATTGTCTCATGTTGGTTGTCGAAATTTTGGTTATCCTCCTGCGTTATCTGGAATATTTCCTGCCAGTAGGCCTTGTGCAGTACTTCCTTCTCTTTGTCATCATATATTTTCTCATTCCCATCTTTATGTATGGCGAAGTGTTAGTTTTGCTTCCCATCAGTCTTGCAACGGAGTTCCAAAATTGTTTTGGGTTATTGTACTGTATTTCTGTGTTGTTTATTAGGTCTTCCCAATTTTGATGATATAATCTTGAGTTTTCTTGTACTAACTGTTCTTGTAATGACACATATCTTCTCATTAATATGTTGTTCCACCCTGTTATAAGTACTGTGTTTTGGATGTTATTGTAGTGCCATTGTGTCAATTTCAACTTATCACTACTAATAGGATGTGGAAGTGTGGTGTACGAGTATTTAGTTATGGGTGTATAATTTTTTATTGCTTCCTCTATATTTCTGTACCATTCTTCAAGCTCACCATCTACTATTTCTTTTGTTATTTCTATTTTATTTGAATTTGAATTTTTTGTTGGTTGTCTACTCATTTTTCCTTCTATTTCATTTTTAAAGCTTTCCCAACTTGCTCTTTTTATGTTTGGTATTTCTAAGGATGGAATCATTATTGGATTGGTTGACAATGTAATTACCATTGGTGTTTGACCGGAGGAGGTTGCTGGTCCTCTTGTTACGGCAATATTGAGGTGAATTTTGTTATTTCCCAATATTATATCTGGCTTTCCTTTTCTGTTATTTGCTACAAAGGTATCGAAATCAGGTCCTAAGTGTATGATATACTTTTTATTTATTAATCTGACTGTTTCTTGTCCTGTGTAATTAGATTGCCTATATCCAAATAGTTGGTGTCTGGCATTTAGATCCGCAATGAGGTAGGTTGGTTCTCTCCTGTTCATTAACTTCATGACATCCGGAAGTGGGAAATAATGTCTTCTTGGCGGCTTGTAAGCTGGTCCTTTGTTAGTTTGAATTTGGACTGCTAAAAAGTCGTCTTGGAAATCGTCTATTATCTTATGTCTAATACTACTCCTGATTGCTATTGCAATTCCTGCAAAGGGTTCATCAGCAAAGTTTTGTGTATATGTATTATATCCAAACATTTCAGAGTTTCATTTCGTTTCATACCATGCTCATTGATTAATATTATGTCAGGGTCTTCTTCTCTATATGTATTGTATAATTCAAATTTCTTTGTTTTCCAGGATTTCACGTTGTGCTGAATTATTTTAATTCTTCGTAGAGTTGAGTCCATTAGAGTTACAGTGGTCTAGTAATTGTATTCTTTTTCCTTCACTTTTCCGTTTTCTGGTGTTATTGGCTACTGGCGTAGTACTTTTTGATGCTGAAGTTGATCCCTGTGGACTTTGTAAGATGGGAGAGTTGGAGAAACCTGAGAAGCTTGGTAGTGAGGCTTGTATTTCTTCTGTTAACTGATGCTGCGTTTCTTGCAAATTACTTATGCGTCCTGAGGGATGGACTGGTGAGTTCGAGTCCGAACTGGGCTCAATTCCGAGTGTAAAGTCTTCATCTGATGAGTCGTCTTCTGAACTCTCTGCTGTGTTTTCTTCATATTGTGTGCAGTCTTGCATATCCTGTTGTATATCCTGAGTTGCTTGTAAATCTTCTGCTTTGCTTGTATGGTTTTCTTGTCTTTTATTCCTTTCCATGGTGCTTGTTATCATGTTTATTGTTTCTTTAGAGAAGTGTATTGTAGGTAAATTGTTATCTGCTAATATGCTGTTTATTACTGAGGGGTAGAATCCTTCTTGGCGCAGCCCCAGTTTTATTGCTAAATTTGTTATTATCGTGATTCTTGTCTCTTCTTGTATTCTACTTTTATTATTTTGGATGTTGTTTGCATTAGCCTGGCAATTTCCTGTATTAGTGGCTGTAACTTTGGCGTAACTTGTACGGTTGCTTGTAGTGGATGTTGCATTTCTGTTTGCTTTGATCTCTTGAATTTTTCTTTTTATTAGGGCCTTTCTCACTAGGCATTTCGCTGCTAAAGTTCTATGTTGTTGATTGCAGTTAACACATTTTTTCGTATTTTCTTTACATTCTCTGTATGGTATGTATGATCATGTGATGAACATTCAGAGCATATTTTATAGTTATTATCTTTAGGGCAGTCCTTGAGCAGATGCTCATAAGAGTAGCATCTGTAGCAAAATGACAAATTTACAAATATATCCTCTTCAATATGTTCACTTGGAATGTATTGGTAGGCTACAAATAATCCTCTTTCTATGGCTCTCTTTGCCATCTTCGGTGTTTCAAACTTTATTTTCATGGCGTGGAAATTATTTTGGATTTTTATCACCTCATCTACTGCAGCCCATTCGTTTTTCCTCTCGATACTGTCTTTAAGGTCGTCTTCTCTGTACTCTACGGTTGTAGCGTCTAGGTATTTTGCTACTATAGTTTTCATGGAATTATATTCTGGGGGGGTCTATTACCTCAAACTCTTCATTTGCAGAAACTCTCCTGTTCTCTGAATTAAGAATCTTTTCTGAGTCATCTTCGTGAACATTGACAAAGAATGCTGTGTTGGCGTGGATTACTTTTTGGACTCTAGCCTGGATGGCGCCTATACACTGCCATAACTTGAGCCGTCTACTTGGCTCGTCATGCGGTTTAGGACTATTGTCTTGTATCTTAATCTTCATTTTGAATCATGTTATTTACTTCTTTCTTGAAGTTTTGCCACAAAGAAGGGTGACACATAAACCTAGCTATGCTGGCACTGAAATAAGAGGCCAGAACGATGCCGAAGACCTAGAATCGAGGAAAGATTTTGAAAAACCTCACGGGCTACTTTCCACGGATACTAGGCAGTCATGAGAACACGTCTTTCCCCTGCGGTTGCCGGAGGCAGACTGCTACTTTCCATTCTTTTCTCATGACTAAACCATCTAAAACCACTCCAATCCTTCTTTCCGCCTAAATTAACCTGTTTACCACTAGTACTTATCCCCACACTCTCATCCTTTCAGTTTTTATATCACAAATACTGCATAAATAATTTGTCTCTATAGCCCCCACCTTCATTTCCAAAGAGGAGGAAGGTGTTCAATAATCCCTTCATACATTCCACTTTTAGTGTCCAGAGACACTCAAGTTTCTGGCCAGTTTCATGCACATGCTGCTGCTTTTCTTACTTTACCTACTCTGTGTCTCGCCTCTTTTCTTGTTCCACCAATATGAAAAATATTATTTCCAAAATTCTTAGAAGAATCTTCTGTTTCCGGTCTGTCTCTGATGAAAATGGCATTGCTCATGTTGACTTTTAACTTTCTCCTCTTGCAAACACTTGGAAGCTCTTTCACTAGTCTCTGCTGTTTCTTTTCACTACCCCGATCAGTACCGTATCTGCAAACATCAACCATTCCACAGCCCATTCAGGACCGATTTTCTAATCCCACATCTAAGCACTGACACTTATTGTCCTTTGTCTGACTTCTCACATCGCACTAGTCATGAGAATATTAAACAGCCATTTCCACTTCAAGCCAGTTTTAGTTTTCTGAAAGGAAAACTATTATGCCGTCTTTGTCTATCAGTCCGCACTTTTTTCTGTCTGCACTTTTTCTGTCCGCACTTTCTCTGTCCGCCCTCATATCTTAAAAACTATTGAGGCTAGAGGGCTGCAAATTGATATGTTGATCATCCACCCTCCAACCATCAAACATACCAAAATTGCATCCTCTAGCCTCAGTAGTTTTTATTTTATTTAAGGTTAAAGTTAGCCATAATCGTGCTTCTGGCTATGATATAGGATAGGCCACCACCGGCTCGTGGTTAAAGTCTCATGAGCTGCGGTTCATACAGCATTATAGCGAGACCACCGAAAGAGATCTATTTTCAGTGGCCTTGATTATAGCAAAATCCATGGCCTTTTGCAGCTAAGCCCCGCCCACTGCATGCCAGTGATTGGCTAGCTCTGGAAAGAGGAATGATGTCACACTAGTTAACAGTCCAAATGATTGTTAGTATGGATTTGACTCCGTTTGGTCATGATGAGCTCCGTCCATGAATAATGACACCACAGATTTGAGTTCCCCGAACTGCGAAGTATGCAACTGGTACCTTGGATAAAAGATATATTAAGTTATATAATATCGTTACGAAGATCTTGGAGCATTATGTCTGTGCATCATTTTACATGTTTTTATTTAACTTGACTTCTGCGCCTGTCTGTCTGTCTGTCTGTCTCTGTCTGTCTGTCTATCCTCAAGTCTTGTAACTTAATTTTCGACCTGTTCCCTTTGTCCGATGGACTTGAAATTTTGTTACTCAATCCAGGTTCCTCCTCAGTAGGTCCCCTCTAGTCTGGACCTCTCCCAGTATCTCATTTGTATCAAACTCTTCGGATTTTTCACAACTTCTTTGACTTAGAATCTATCTTCTATATCTACTCCCTTCCTCTTCCATCCCCTTCCCTTTTCATTCCATCCCCCTTCCTCAGCACACGATCAAGTGTTAATTTAGCTGTTGGTTCCAACCACTCCGTCTTTCCCTACCCCCCCTTCCCTCTTCCATCACCCTTCCCCTCTCTTTCCTCCTCCCCTTCAGCAGTGTTCAAATGTTAATTTAGCTGTGTCCTCCTCCCCTTCCCCTTCCATCCCCCTTCCACTTCCACCTTCCCCTCCCCTTCTGGACCACACGATCAAGTGTTAATTTAGCTGTGTCCTCCCCCGTTTCCCCACCCCTCCCACCTCCCCCTTCCCATCCTCTTTCCCTCCCCTACCCCTTCCTCCTCCACACCTCCCCTTCCTCTTTCTCCTCCCCTACCCCTTCCTCCTCCACCCCTCCTCTACTCTGTCCCCTCCATCCTCTTCTCATTTTCATCCCCTCCCCTGCCTCCACCTCTCCTCCCCTCACCTTCCATCTTCCCTTCCTTCCTTCTCCCCTTCCCCTTCCTTCCCTCCGTCCCCATCTTCCTACTCCCTCTGCTTCCCCTTCCCTCCCCCCCCCTCCCCTTCCCTCTTCCCTCCCTTCCTTCCCTCCTCTTCCCTTCCCCTTTCCCCTCCCCCTTCCTCTCCCCGTAAACGGAACGGATATCAGTTTCGTTAACTACAATCATAAATCGGTTACAATTTCTGTCAAAACTAAAAAGTATAAAATAAAAAAGATAATTTTTTTAAACATGCTTTTATTAAAATGCACTAAAAAGTTAAAATACTATTTTGAGACGCCAGGATTTTCTTACAATTAATAATGTCTACAAAAATAAAAACGTAGGCCCCAAACATGGAAGGAAATGGTACTAGAAACCAAAAAAATCTATTTCTTTTTTGTAGCATTTCCTTCCATGTTTGGTGCCCACGCTTATATTTTTGTAGACACGATTAATTGTAAGAAAATCCTGGTGTGTCTCAAAATTTAATTTTTACTTTTTAGTTCATTTTAATAAAAGCATGTTTAAAACTTTTTTTTTTATTTTTTTATTCTAAATACACAAACGTCTTGCTTTTTTTTTCTTTTAAATTGGTGTTGGCCTACATAAGTGATTCCACACAGACCCATTAATTGAAATGAAGCATAGACTCACGCAGTCAGTTCGATATTAGGGTATTAATTCATCATAATCCTTCATGTCAAATGTTAATATCATTGTGAGATTAGGCCTACATATAAAATCCTTATTTTCTGACGCAATGCAGGGCATAGGCCTGCACGTCGGTTTCTTATATTTTGAGGTAATGACAGGCATGGGCCTACGCATCAATTTCTTATTGCAAGTAGTTTTCCACCAGTATCTGTTGGAGATAGTGTAGCTTTTAATTAATACAATAACTCCGACCCCACGATATATAATGTTTATGCATACGATGAAATGTACATGTATAAGCATGTGCATACACACATACGTGCGTCGATGGCCATAGCAAATTAAAAGCACTTAAACCACAGAGAATAAAAGTAAAATTTGTGGGCAGGTAGCCAATGGCACACGTAGACCAATTATAGGGCTGTCTCGGCCTTACACGCAACTATCGAACTGTTCGCAATGAATTATACTGAAAATATATTTACGAAGTGATAACAAATTATATTACTGTGATGAGTAAATATAAGGCTGCTGCAGCATTGCTATGAAAATGAAGGCTATGGGAGGAAGGCATCATAAGATACTTTACGAAATAAGAAAAGATAAATGATAGCTGAAAGTTATGTATGAGATGAACCAAACCAGTCTGCGAGTACCCGATGATTCATTTGCTTTCGGGGGCATTCTTGTAGATTACCCTGTTGGACAAAAGGATATCTACATAAGATTCAGTAAATTCTCTCTCTTCTCTCTCTCTCTCTCTCTCTCTCTCTGTTGTTAGGAGAATATTCTAGCGTAGACTATATTCATGAAGATCTATATTACTTTTAATTAAAACAAATGACTAAATTTCAATTAACAATAGTAGCAGATAATTCTTTACACTAGTATTTTATGAGTAGGTCTATGTTTATTCTGCAATGTTAGGTAACCATATGAAAATTTTTCGAAGACACTACAAGCACCATAACAGCAGCAACAAAAACAAGAAAAACCACAAGAACCACAATAAAATGGCTGAATATAAGATAGGCCTATAATCCAAACGCCATAAACTGCGTTAACCGACAAAAAGACATAGGACATTATAGGTCTACGTCATTTTTTATGAGCCTGTTATTTCGAAAAGAGATAATGTCCTTAAGATAATTCTCAGAAAATTATATCCAATATACTGTTACAGTCACTGCTTGTCATTCCACCTAATGTGTAAACGATGCAATTAAATCGATTTTATGACTATTAAAATGTAGTAAAATTTCCTAAAGTGTAGAATGGGGAACACACTTGACAATACCAAACGGTAGGAATTATCATTGTCCTGTAATTCAAGTGCACCGATCGGAACGTAAGACATTCCCCGTGTCACCTCCGTATTCAGGGCAACATAATTTACAAAAAACAGCATTGCAGCATCGCGGGACACTCCTGACTTCATTCATATTTTCCTTTTTTTTTTTTTTTACCATGTTTAGGGAGATGCGTATTACGATTTTATTTCAGGGGATAATATGACGTTTCCTTTTGATAATCAGCGGAACATATCTTAGTTCGGTAAAAACAACCATTGCAAAATTAATGAAGATGAAAAAAAACCACTTCATAGGATGGTCGTGACGTAAGCAGGGCGGCGCTTAGCTGCAAAGAGCGGTGGATTTGCTATACAGTATACGATGTACAGAAAACTCGATTGCGCTGAAGAAATTTCTTCAGCGCATTTTTTACTTGTTTCCTTTTGCTTATAAATTATAAACCTTGTTTCACTTCCATCATTGAGACGTTTATCGCTTTCAGGAATTTACTTCGTATACCATATGCCATAATCATCAACAGTGCATCTCTATCAAGTCCATGTTCAGCTTTCTCTAGGTCCATGTATGCCTCATACAGCAGCTTCTACTTTATTTCCAAACTTTTTACATAACTGTTCGGAAACAAACACTTGAGCCAAACGCCATTTTCCTTGGCTAAGCCCAATGTTCTCAACCAATGAAACCTTCACAACTACCTTACCTTATCAATCAAAATCTTACCATAAAACTTCCTTGGTGTACTCAACAAAGTTATGCCCTATTATTCCTAGTTTCTGTTGCATTTAACCCTACACAAGGGACCCACATTCTCTCACTCATTCCTTTGGAGCCTTTCCTTCAACCAGATAGCCTATACCTGACACACACTGATCAGCCATCCAGTAATACTTCCGTTATGGTGCAGTAGAATCTCACTCGTAATCTGCATTCAACACTTCCTCAATGTATTCACTCTATCGACCAAGGGCTTCATTCTCGTCAGAGAGCATATCTTCATTTACATTTTTTATTCTGACAAGTTGAAGCAAATTGAAAACAAAATTTCCTGAATGTTAGCACATAAAAAGAAATATTGATCTAAAAAGTAATGGAGGTACTGTATACAAATCTGTTTAGCTCAGTATATATTCCCTTTCCGAAGAAGTTGTAGTTTCAGCTATCAATAGCAGCTATAATTGTACAGTAATACATAAAGAAACATAGAGGTATCCTTTATTAATATATTTAAAGGTACCTTTCATGCTAGAATACTGCAAAAAAAAGTTCGTCAAAAATGAAGAGAAATTTGTTTTTATTTGTTAAAGAGAAAACTTATAGAGTACCTTTCCAGTTATGTATGGTGCATTGCTATTTAATGCAGTTATTGTGCAGTTAAGCATGCTGGTGCCATTTTTATGGTATGAATAGTATACATCTACCACACACATATATATATATATATATATATATATATATATATATATATATATATATATATATATATATATATATATATATAATATATATATAATATATATATATATCTTATATATATAACTATAATAATTACAATGCCCTCTCTCGAATTCTTTCTTTTTTTGGATACACTACAAAGACTTAAGATTCAAGTGCAAGAAATATGAAGAAATTATGATGTCTGGTAGCGGGAAACCAACCTGGGTCCCATAATCAGGACGATTATGGGACCCGGGTTTGTTTCCCGCTCTGGACATCATAGTTTCTTCACATTTCTTACACTTGGACCTTAAGGCTTTGTAGTGACAAGCGTATACAAAAAATCACGAAGAATTCGAGCAGTTAAGAGGACATTGTGGGTATTACCATTACATATTACGATTACATTATATATATATATATATATATATATATATATATATATATATATATATATATATATATATATATATATATATATTGTATATATATGCTATGTTCTGAGTCTGGTTAGAAGAGTTAAATTGAATTTTGAATGAAATTTTTGCCTTATGGGCCAACACCTAGATCTCAGAACATAAGCAGTTAATGTAATTAATAGTATGACTTACCTTGATATTACATCTATTCAAAGAAAATGGGAAGGTCTCCTTTCAAACCAGTCGGTTAGATTAAATTAATTTATTTACAGATTTACAACTAGAAATTAATATGGAAAGGCTGGCAGTTCAACAATCAAGGCACATGCAATGTGTCATAAGAAGTATAACTACAATTAGCAAATAAATAAATCAGAGAAGGCTACAGCCCTGCAAAGAGTTTGACACGAATCTTATAAACTGCTTAAGACTGGGCGATAAAATTATTTTACATTAGCACAACATTAACGCTTGAGGGGCCTTACTCATGGCCCTTGTAGACAGTCGATTGCAGAAGTGTCTTGCACGTGGCAAGATGGAATTGAATCGTCTAAGGCAATTGGTTCACAAGGGCAAGGGCAGAACACAAAGAGCCAGACAACAGGATTCTGGAAAATAATTCCAATTCAGCTTTCATTTACACAAAGATTTTCTCTCACATGAAATTAATTATTCACGACGGAAGGGATTATTAATTAGATTTAATTAGCACATGGTAACACTATGGTGGGAATGCTCTAATTATTATCACAGAATAAACATAAATTTAATTTAGGCTTACACCAAGTCATGAGGGAAAATGTGCATGCTAGGATGTGGCAAACAAAGGGACTTTGGGAGAATGAAGATTTGGAAATACTGAAAATTGAGAGAAATTCAGGATTATGACAAGAACCCTGGCATTACTTGTGACTTCAGGACGTACCTTATTGCATCTGTGCATGGAGCTTGCTTGCAAAAGTTGGATTCAGGCGGCTCTCTTAGCAGTTCCAACACATGGCCAGTGGGGGAGGATAAAAATCACAAGAGTTAATGCGATTAAGAGTGAAGTGACCTTGCACTTCGGTGTCGGGGAATGGAGTGAGAGTGAGTCAGGTCATGGCATCATCCCCTTGGCTCTCGCTGCGAGCACAAGACAGCAGTACATCTGAAGAAGCAATTAACAGCCAGTGCAAAGGCCATAGAGAAGTAGGTCTTATAGTTAAGACTAACTAAGGGTGAGCCTAGTGGCCCACTTACTATCATGACCTGTCCTTGTACCCTAATGGCTTTCTATCCCCCAATACCGTACCCCAATATCTATCCCCCACCCCTAGTGGGAGTCTCCTCCAGCCGCCATGAAATTTGACTTCCTTGCTAACAGGCTGGGGAGACAAATATCTAAATATGTAATGATATATATATATCCTTCCGTATTTTCAAAAATTTGTCTCTTAGTCGTCAGCTTGAATGGGAGATTAGACGCCATGAAGGGGTTGAACTTAGGTAGGCCTAAAACCCCCAGGTCACCCAATTTGGGGGCAGAACAATACCGCTCCTTAAGCCCCCCCACATCAGATGTTTTTTGGGGGGTCAGGTAGCTGTCAGTGAACAGGGACAAATCCGGGTTGTAGGTAGGCTATGATCCTAACATTTCAATCCTTAACTATAAGACCTATTTTCCCTACAACCTTTTGCTGGATGTGTGACTGCTTTCAGATGGCCGATGTCCTGGATTTGAAGCAAAACGACAAAACAGCACCCGAGTCCTGAAAGCCACCACACTCTGTACCCAGCCACCAACGTGCCGAGTGGCGCCCTTTTGTCTTCCTTTCACTGGTGAAGATTGAATGACTCTGAAGGCCAAGTCCATCACATGCTACGAGCTCTAAGCAAAGGAGGTATCGGGTACGTCTGGAAGCATTTAGTCCCAAGCCAGTTTCTGTTCCTTCCCGTGAATTTCTCTCTATTTTCCGAATTCCCAACTTTTCATTTTCTTAAACAAAGCCCCTTTGTTAAATCAAAACCTACCAACAAAGCAGCCCATGATTCGTCCCCATGACTTGTCCCAAGCTCAAATTAAACTAGTTCAGTGATCGTAATTATATCACTCCCACCATAGTGTTAACCAAGGGCTAATTAACTCTAATTGATCAATACCTCCATGGTGTATATTTAAGTTTCATGTGAGAGAAACTCCTTGTTTGAATGCTAACCTAGAATTCTCTTCCAGAAACCCTGCTACTCTGCTCCCAAGCGGTTGATCCCAGCCTTGTGAATCAATTCCACTTAGAAGTACTGCCATTTCTGATAAGCAAGAAAGTCCTGATACGCAGCCCCGAGCCACTAACCGGGCACCCCCATTGTGCACAAGCGCCTGCATTTGAAAATACTTCAACCAGTATTAACCGTTTCCTATTCAGAGATTTGCTATTCATTGTCTAATATTATTGCACATTACATGTGCTTGCAAGCTGCACAGTCGGTTATTTTCAGGTTCATTTAGTGATTGCTTCATCTGTAAATAAATTCAGTTTAACGTAATCTGTTACTCATTTCCCATGGAGACCTTCCACTCCCTTAGTAATTACTGATGATTAAGGTAAGTCACACCTCTTTCCCATCCATTTTATTACATTCTGGATGCTCTTTGTTGGCACCTGAAGGCAGTTCATGATAAAAAAATCCCTTTAAATTCCTCCAACAGGCCCCAGAACGTAAATATATATATATATATATATATATATATATATATATATATATATATATATATATATATATATATATATATATATATATATATATATATATATATATATATATATATATATATATGGCATGGCATTGTATGCAGTGTCCTAAACCTCTGAATTGCCAATATCAAAAGTTTATGGGATGAAAATGGGGAGCACAAATCATAATAAAATACACAAAATATACCTTATTGTACATAAGAAATTATCACGAATATAATAATGTAACATATAATACAGTTTGGCAAAGGACTGACGAATTAAAAACACAGATACTGAAACAGAATTTAGAACCTGGAATTTATACCTCATAATTACAAAGATATGAATAAGAACAAAATTGACCAAATAGCTGTTATATATATAGCTATTAATCATAAAAATGAGTTATTACTAATCCAAGATGAGTTCTTACTAATCCAAGATTAATTACAAAGTTCAAATGGAACACAAAAATTAAGAAAACAATATTTGAGTGAGTTACACATAAAACCCTCAGCACGATCATTTTTCTCGTACAAGAATTAACATACTTTTTGACTATCAATTAGCTTTCAAGAAGCATTCAATAATTCAAGTGTTGCTTTAAAAGCTGACGAAGACATTACAACAAACACCAACATATTTTTCAATCATTTTGCGAAGTTCATTGACCTATTTTCTACCAGCCATATTACGTTTCGTGCTCAAGTATTAATCCTGGCGGTTTTTTTTTTTTATAGCCAAACAATTATTAAGACAGTTAATTAGAACCCAAGATTTTTCTTTGACCAAATTATTTACGAACACATTTAAATCACTATTACAGTGTCACTTCATAGTAGTCACAATGGTATTTAATATATCGTCATTAAAGCGATAATAAATCATAATATATGTACGGCAATCAAGACATCATGAACCATGTTATAACCGTTTCTGTTTGAGCATTGACTATCAATGACATAAAGTTCAATACATCAAATTACTTGCAACCAAGGGCTGGTTATCTAGTAAATGTTAACATAATAATTCTCACTCTCTAGAAATAAATTAAAAAAGGATACAGGTGTGGGATGAATGACAGAGCAAAAGTTGCACATATAAATAACTTGATCCATATAATCAGTAATTTCAAAGAAGACTGGACCTATTAAGAAATACTTTTTCCCTGGCAAGTTAATAAAATGTATCTTCAACCTGGCATGATTATTTTAAAGCATCAGACTGATATTTAAAGTATGTAACACCCACATTCAAGAGAACTTAGTACGTACAAAACGGGATTAGTTTCTCTCAAGATGATTGCCTGGTTAACTCCATCCATGGTAATAACTGGTTTTCATCCTCAGTAATTATGCAGGGAAGATATAAATTTCATAACTGCTGTCATTTTATGGGCTACAATCTGAACATGGATTGTAACTGGGATCTTGACAACTTGTGTGCTAGGACTTGGCAATAAGGCGCAGGCCTACTGCAATATTCGAGTAAGAGCTTACTTCTCTAGAAACACTCATCATATGTAAGTACTCATCACGGACTTTACATTCAGAGAAGTTACGAAGGAGGTAAAGGAGTGAGTCGGGGCCTAACTGTGAACATCCCTGGCTTATCTTTGTTCACCTGTGGTTACAGTGCAGGGAATTTAAATGTGGCCAAAGAGGATAAACCCTCATGCAAGTGAGGCATGACTGGTACTAAAAGTTCAGTGGGTGAGGTCCCAGTCCTGAGAATGGGCTCCCATTCATAAGGTGGTAGTCTTCACAGGTCTTCAAGTTGGCAATTGTCACTTAGTAAAGACTGACTGTCAGTTAGTAGAGACAAATACTGTCAGTTAGTAAAGACAATGAATGTCAGTTAGTAGAGACAAATACTGTCAGTTAGTAAAGACAGTGACTGTCAGATAGTAGAGACAATGCCTGTCCCTTCACAAAATAAACAACTGGAGTGCTACAGTAGAGCATCATCCCTGGATCCAATTAAATCTCAATATGGTGTACACAGGGCGTCCATAAGAGAAAAAAGTAAGCAAAGTTCAAAAACGCATCAAATAGATCTTACTCTTTTCTTCGCCACTAGAAGGCCCCGTAATAGCCAGGAAGGTGCTGACCCTTAAGAAGAGGATCAAGGCCGACTGGTCCTTGACCCATATCGTGGGTTCATATGGCATAACATGATCTACCTTCTAGGATATCAAAAGCACAAAGAAGTACTAGACTGACTTTGGGAAAAAGACTTCGAGATGTGGGGCTTTCAAGGCCATTGCCAAGCCCTGCCATGAGGAGACAACAGTTGACCTTGATCTGGTTTCATCAGCAGAGGTTAGCTGGGATGTGTGTGTTAATGCCTTCAAGGCTTCTGCTGTGAAGTTTCTAAGCCTGCATGGGATTATGAACTTTAGGTATCTGAGGGTTGGCTGCTTTGGTTCAAATTTTGTCTGTAACAAGAACATTCACGGCAAAGCTTGGCTGCTTCCATGGAGGGAATGTAGGAATTTTGGAAAATGTTGAAAGACTTGATAAAAAAGGAAGGCCTTATTTTGAGTAAAATCTACAATGGTGATGAAACTGGTTACTCTATTGCTCCTTGCCCACTAACACCTAGCGTGATGAGAAGGAAAAGGATTTACCCAGTCAAAAGCTGTCCATGGAATATGTGTCTGCTTTGTTATATGCTAATACTTTTGTTAGCCATAATTGCAAACCAGGAGAGATTGGACATGGGAAGCAACCATCTAATATCTGTTGGTTGATGAATAATTAACCAGTGATTCGATATTGCTGAAGGCTTAGTGCACAGCTGAGACTGTCTCTGATTGGTTACATAACCAATTTTGTAAGAAGGTTATTCATTATCAGACAAAGTACCTTGGCACTGCTAGACATTGGGTGAATGCTTTGCTTTTCATTGACAGTGTATATGTGCATCCTGCTATAATCCAATTGGTTTTTGATGAAGGTACTTACAGAAGTCTGCCATCTAGTATGGCTCAGTCAGAGGATTCAAAAGCTTCATTCATTATTTGTGGAGACTGCAATGCAAAGCACGGAAAGTGGCTTAATTAAATTCTGCATAGCAACATGGCTGATCTGCTCTTGAGTTCTGGGTATCCTTTCAATTTTGTCCCGCTAGCTGTGGAACCCACTCACATTTCTGGTACTAGACCTTACATTTACAGATGTTCCAGCTATCATCAAGTCCAAGGTCTGTGAGTATATAGTCACCTTCCAACCATTGTGCTGTTGAGAGGGACATATCCGTCAATCAGTATATTGCTAATGCCACCTACGGAAAAATGGTCAGGCTGAAATCTAGAGCCAGCTGGGATCACATTATTGAAACTTGTCAGGCACTAGTATTTTGGATGGTATATCAAGTTCAGATCCCAAAAAGAAGTTAAATGATATGTTGATGGCTATTAAGGTATGCCACTAGAAAGGTCATCAAGATTATGACAAACAACCACCCATGCTTTCATAATACGAGCTTACTGTAGCAAACAGACCAAATACAATACATAGAGACAAAACGTTAGCATAAAAATTACGCCATATTTGTTAAGTCTCACCATGCTGCGAATAGAATTTACCATATAGCTAAGAGAAATTACAATAATTCCTTTAAGAGGAAACTTGAAGGAATTACTCAGCCTCATCTGTGGTGGACCAAATTGGCATCTTTCTTTGGGTCAGGCTTGTCTTGCATTCCACTACTATGGTAGATTGGTAACTGGCCCTAAGAAAAAGTCTGGGCTACTTAACTGAGCTTTTGAAGGTAAGCAATCAGCTGAAGGTGCCCCTTTCCCTGATACTTGTCATCCTGAACCTATTTTTACAAAATTTGCATTTCACTCCAGGGATGTTGAGAACATTCTGGATAATCTTGATAGCTGGGGTGGAGACAGTCCTGATTATTTCTTTCCTTTGTTTTTCAAAAGAGTTTCCTGTGTGTTGTCTCCAATATTAGTAGACTGTAGATTTAATTTCGATATAGTATCTTTGCGGATAAGCACAAGCTTCGTAATACCATGCCTGTTCCAAAGAGTGTCATATCTGCAAACTACAGTCACTTTTATTAAAAAAAAAAAGTTTAACCAGACCACTGAGCTGACTATCAGCTCTCACAGGGCTGGCCCGAAGGATTTGGATGACCAAATAAGTCACTCGGTATGGTGATAAATGAATGAAAATGAAATTAAAAGCTGCACAAAGGCATATGCTCTCATACTGGAACATACTCGCACAATAAATACATTTATACTTGTGTTTCCATATATACTCACTAAAAAGGTATATTAAAATTCAAAATAAAGTAAAATTTTAAAATGTTGTTGTTTTAAAATTCATTAGACGCCTAAGGGCATTCGTATTTCTATTATTTACTTTTATATTTTATCAATTAAATCACAGCTCCTCATGAACATTAAAATGGGTATTACTGAAAATGTTGAAGATTCCCTGTGCTCTCCAAAATTGCTGAAAAACTTATTTTTAGGACATTTAACAAGTGTGTGGAATCCAAAGTATTGTTAGCTGATAGTCAATAGGGATCAGTTAGGTACCTGCGATGCTCTTTTAGATTTGTCATGCCATTTACAAGAGAGCCTTGATAAACATTGCACCTTCTTGATTTATGGAGCTGGTGAACACTGTCAAATGCCTTCTTGTAATCAACAAAAGCCATTATAAGAATACTTTTAATTTGCATACATTGCTGCACAATACTTCCAACACAAATATTTGATCTTTAAACAGTCTATCAACTATCTTCTTCAGCCTACCAGTGATGACCATGTCGAACATTTCCATAACAACTGGCGTAAGTACAATGCCTCTGTAGTTTCCGCATTTGGTCAGGTCATCTTTGTTCGGTATACTTTTCCTACACTCCCAGTTCCTAAACATCATGCTTTGTTTCATCACTCCATATTCTACCAAACAATCATGCTAATGTAAGTGTAGTTTTCTCTTTTACATTTTCAGTGTCATAGCCCAATGTCTCAACTCCCAAATTTATTACTCATTTTGCTTCAAAAACATGAATTCATTCATTAATACATTCTGGGCTTCTTCAGCTGCTGATAAGAAAAGTGTGAAGTATTCAACTAGGTCATGTCATGTCTCCCAGCTAGTCAGGTAAGCTAACTAACGTATTCCTCCAGCACCGTTAACCTTTTACCTCCCAGGTACAGAAATCACTGAGCAAAACCAATGAAATTTTGTGAAAATACTTTATTACCATAAGTACACAACTGTAAAAAAAAAAATGTCGATCTTACTTAAAGGAGTGTCGAGTTATGGCACTATTCTCACTGTGGGAACACAGGGACTATGTGTTCTAAAATTTACTGTATTTTACAAAATTTTCAAAATTCATACATAAACGTTGTAGTAACTGTTTTTCCTCTTTCTACTTGGCAAAATTTGAAAAACTGAAATAAAAAGTCATGTTATTTGTTACAATGTTGCAGGTGTAGCCCCTCACAAACAAATTATTTTGACAGTGTGTAGTAAATTATTGCACACTCTGTACTTTATCAAAATGTAATCGAACTAGGCATTTGGTACGTTGGTATCTTGCGTTTTTCTTGCAAACAATGCTTCTTCCTTGGTTGCAAGTCTGCTTTATATGGCCACAACCATCATAGCAAATGTCAGTGGGTAGTTCTATCATCTTACTTTGGCCAATGTGTGCACGTGGAGCTACGGACTTCAGCAAACAGAGCGTTATTTCTCTCCTGAAATCCAGGTGGGCAAGAGTATCCTCCGCAATGAACAATAAACTTTGTCATCTCCCTAAATTACTGAGAGAATTTAACATAAACGTTGTTTTTAAATATGATAATTGTATCAGAACCTTTTTGATAAAGAACAAACCTAAAGAAAGTGACATAGGATGTATATATTATATTACATGTATAGGCTGTGATTAAGTGTACCTGGGACAGAAGGGGAAATCTTGTTGCATAAGGATTTCCCAGCATCGTTATAATGTACGAACTGGAAACCAATCCAAGTGGCATTTTTATTCATGTGAGAGATGAAGGCCATGTAACAAACGGGAAGCTACAGCATGTATAAATTTGTGATATTTTAGAAAGACTAATAATAGAATCATGTTTTATTGATCAAATTGATAATATGAACCTCAGTCCTGGATTCTATAAAGTTGATAATGTTATGAAGAATGAGATATTTAAAGAACCAACAGTTAAAAGAGCCTTATCCCTCGTAACACAACATAGTAATTACTCTTCGTAACAGTGGGCTGTTTGATGTATTACCAAATTTGTAAATACTAGCAATTGGATAGTTGATCTTTACTCTTGTTTATGCATGTATTTTTTTTTTACCAGACGAAATGTTACAGTAATGTACTTTTTCTCCTCTCTGTTACAGGTCTTGAATATATATATATATATATATATATATATATATATATATATATATATATATATATATGTGTGTGTATATATGTGTGTGTGTGTGTGTGTGTGTGTGTGTGTGAGAGAGTATGTATGTATGTATTATGGAAGGATGGATGTGCCTTTGTGTGGATGTGTATGTGTCTTAGGGTGTCTGTGTTACTGTGACATGACCACAACGTTTATTTTAGGTAAATTTTTGTTCCTAAGATCATAGCATTCCCATGTGGGAACAATCAATATCAAACTCTCTTGCTTCTTTATAGTGATTGAGATTTTTCCAATATGTAATCATATATCTTCGTTTGGGTCATCTAAATGCTAATAATACCCCAAGAAACCGAAGCATAAATTTTTTACCAATTTGCTGCTCTTCTATTCCAGGAGACTAAAAATGGCAAAATTGACTAAAGTGTCTGAAGAGAGAGAGAGGACTGCCGTTTGCAAAGAGTCAGTGCAAAAGTGACTTGATGGTGTCAGACTCCGGCCTACACTGCATTCCTGGATATTAATACTTTTTGTGGGCAAAATACTGAGCAATATTATTCCGCAGAATACAACAGGGTTTAAATACAATTATGTCATGATATGTATTTAGCTGGGCAACGAAAACGTTTCCTTTGGTAGATTAAATTAATTGGTGCCATCGATAAAATTCTTAATGCTGATGGAAAATTACTGTAGTCTACCCTTTTTGGAATGCCCTATACCCACAGACAATAACGGGGTTTAATTTAGCGTATACACAAATCTTACCAATACTTGCACATATGCGGATTTTTATTGCAGCCCGGCCTCGACAATGACATTTTTAAGAGCATCACGCTTGCCAAAATTCTTAGTGTTAATGTGACATTTGAGAACAATAAAAAACACAAAAATTCCTTTCTTGATAATACCGAAGGAGGTGTAAATTTTTGCTGTGGCCTCATTC
>NC_089750.1:42826526-42839026 GCF_040412425.1 Macrobrachium rosenbergii | reverse complement strand
GGGATAATTGTATTCTTGCAATACTCTCGGTCCTAGCAAGTGGGTTTGGCTTACACTTGGGCCACTCTAATCATGTTGTGCCATCCCCTTTGGGGTAGGGTAGGGATTTGGACATTCGGGAGTCGGTTCTCACTTGTGCCATTGGTGGAAGAATAAACTCTATGAAAGGCTGATGATATCTTTTTAAGTTTTCAGGTTTAATTTTTCTTTTTCTTTTATTGATCCTTTATGACCAGTGACTATAAGGATTCGAGTACCCCTGGGCCCTTTGATGATGATTTGGCTCAGATGACGACCTCTGAAAAAGCCTCGAGACGATTGGCAACTCTTGGCATGAATATATACATACATACATACATACATATATATATATATATATATATATATATATATATATATATATATATATATATATATATATATATGTGTGTGTGTGTGTGTGTGTGTGTGTGTGTGTATATATATATATATATATATATATATATATATATATATATATATATATATATATATATATATATATATATATATATATATACGTTAATAGAAGAAGAAGAAGATATATATATATATATATATATATATATATTTTTTTTTTTTTTTCATGATGTTGCCTTGTAATACGTATATCCTCCTATAATTTTGACATGTTTACTTTTTTATCATGTGTTATGTGTAATGATAATGATTGTTGAAGTGTCATATTTAGTTTGGCATCAGATCTCAAAAGAACTAATGATTGAATAACTTAATAGTGTAATTTAGAATTAATAATACAATTTTAATAGTAACATAGTTTAGAACGAATAATATCTTTCTTGGTAAAAGCGTAGTATATGAACACGTGTGTGTCCAGCAAGGACATGTTTCATTTCAATTGTCATCAGTTGAGATAAGAGAGAGCGCTTTGTTTTGGGTCGTGATGACAGGTTTGGATAACAAATGCCGATTCGTCCCATACGAGCTCAAGACGAGTGATTTCATGTTGTTACATGCATTGTTCGAGTCACGTACGCCACTTTTCAAAACGTTTTGCTGGGATGACGTAACTTTCTTTCTAGAAGTTTCTCCATGGTATCTCGCACCCAAAATGCTTTAATGACGTCACCTCCCTGCTTCTAGAACTTTTGTATCTCGTACCCAAAATGCTTTAATGACATCATGTTACTGGAATTCTAAAATCTGTTTCATTCTGATTTCTGAGACCAGTTGATTTGGTTCCCTCTCTCTCTCTCTCGTTCTTAGAAAGAGATTACTTTTAACGTAGTGTTTTGTGGTCACGTATTAGCATTAACTTTTGAGATCTGAATTTAGTAAAGTTACTTAGGTTTGTAATGGCGCCGGGTAAAAAAGTGTGTTTTGTGGTAATGCAGCTGCAGCAAGTGATTTACAGAGGTTTTCACAAGTTTGTGTAAGGTAACGTGAATTTTACTTATTAATAACATGGTATGATAAGTTAGGAAATTTTGACCGAGTGAAATCATTATTGATAAATCTTATGTGGTTTTTTGTGTGTTTTTCTATTTACTATCTGTTTATATTTTCATATTTTTTATGTTTGCGATGTAACATTTATTTGCGTAGAATTTTAAATATATCTGGGTAATTTAACATTACATACTTGAGGGCTGGCGGGGCGCAGTGTAAAAAGTCCTCAAGCAGGAAGAGTTTGAGGATTTCCTCTGCACTAGTGGCTTTGAGAGATTCTAGCCATCGTTTTAAGGCTTGGATCTTTTTAAAAATCCACTCAGGCCAGGTTTGGCCTGACTCTTTGGGCAGATTTCTCTGCCTTTTCCTCCAAAGGTTGGGAGTTATCTCAAAAGCCTTTATGATGGCTTGGCAGACAAGGGTGAGATTTCCTTGATCCTCAGGTGGGAGAGCATTGAATGCAATGGCACCTTTCCCTTCAAGGTGTCATCCCGGGATCAGAGACACTTCTTCAGTAGAGGGCTGATAGGTCGTCAGGACCTTTTCAATATGGTCGAGCCAGGCTTCAGGGTTGGCTTCATCCCATTTTCTTAAGAGGAAGGCCACACTGCTGAGGGTTGAGTGCGGAGAGGGCACTGGTGTGTTGTGCATGCCTTGAGCTGCCATTGAAAGCTGATGAACTCCTTCTCTCTACCCCTCTCATCTCTTTCTTTCTCCTTCTCCTGCCTTTCTGCCTCTTCTCGTTTCTCCCAGACTATTCTTTTTTTTCCTTCTCCTGCTTTTCTGCCTCTTCTTGTTTCTCCCGGGCTATTCTTTCTTTCTCCTTCTCCTGCCTTTCTGCCTCTACTCATTTCTCCCGGGCTATTCTTTCTCTCTCCTTCTCCTGCCTTTCTGCCTCTCTTTCTGCCTTGGCATTGTCTACTCTCTCTTGGACCAAATCCTTCAGAGCTAGTCTTGACAGTCCCTGTCCTTTCCAGCGGACATGTAGAACATGAAGTCCTCATTTTGCTGGGCTCTGGACGTCGTAGACATCTAGAGATAATGCTTATATGGGCGTGACCCTTTAGATAATCAATATGTGTGAAAAGACTCAAATTTCAGGGTGTCTCGAAAGACTCAGGGTGTCTCGAAAGACTCAGGGTGTCCCAAAAGACTGAGGGTGTCTCAAAAGACTCAGGGTGTCCTGAAAGACTCAGTGTGTCTCGAAACAGGAGGTCTGAAAGACTCAGGACGTCTGAAAGTCTTGAAAGACTCGGGGTGTGTCAAAAGACTCAGGGTGTCCCAAAAAGACTCAGGGTGTCTCAAAAGACTCGGGGGTCTGAAAGACCCAAGTTGTCTCGAAAGACTCATGGTGTCTTGAAAGACTCAGGATGTCTCAAAAGACTCAGATTTCAGAGTGTCTCAAAGACTCAAGTTTGTTCGTGATGAACTGGTTTCATTATATCTAAAAGACTCAGTTGTTCATGATGAACGAATTTTAATATGTCTTGAAAGACACAATTTGAATTTTATCTCATGCATGGTCTTGGCCGGCTGTAGCATGAAGGTTGGGGTTTTTTGGTTCACCTCACAGGACGTGATTTGTTCGCAAGGAACTGGTTTGTTTGATTTTAATTTTGTCTTGTAGGACGTAGGTTTGAATTCATGCATGGACTTGGCCAGCTAACAGCATGAATCTTAAGGCTTGGTTCAGAGAGCGTTTGCCTGTCCCCGAAAGTTCTTGGCTTTCTTGTGATAAGAAATTTTTTGGGGAGTCCCGATACGTGTTAGGTTCGGGCACTCAGGGAGCGTTGTAACACTTTTTAAAATAATAACCCCAATAAAAGACATAGCGTAAACCTTAATAAAAAGAAAAAAAATGCTTTGAGAGACACTGGGATACTGGCACTGAGGAGGTAAGTTTTATGTTCAGATGCAAAGTGGTGGTTTAGAAACCAGCCTTGTTTTTAGAAATACACTTCTATATATGCTTATAGGGGTGATAAGTTCATCGCTAGAGACAGATAAATTAAGTTACAATATTTGTAAGTTATGCTGATAAATGTGAGTATTTTGCCAACAATAATAAGAGTCTTTTCCTCCAACCTGATATTAGTACAAAACTTAATTCTACCATGCACGAGCACTGTATGCCGAAGTTCACGTGCATACAAACTTACACTACCTTATCTTAACATATCTTGCAAGTCCCTGGAAACGGGTAATGTTTGCTCGCCTCGACAGCCATTTAGGTTGGTTGTGTCTGGCTCAGTTACTGACAGTTCAAGGTCGTCTGGTACACACGCCTGGCCCGGAAGGACAATGGCCAGAGTGGGGATTTTCCCAAGATGACAGCGCACTTATACAAACATATTATCCCGCTTAGGTTTATTTAGAGGAACCCAAATATAAAGATTTTCTCTTAGGCTTTATGAAAACTTTAAGCAAAACAAAAGATTAGCGCAAACAGGCAAAATGACATAAAAAAAAGGTTCCTTATGCTTATGAATGAAATAGCAGGCGATTATTAAATGGAAACGTTTTGAATGAAATAAATTTATCCTGTGCGTTGCTTTATGGAGGAATTTATACAAACGCAAATATGAAGCACATGTATTTGCTCATGTGGCCTGGACACTTTTTACGCATTTCTGAGATTTTAATCTATGATAATGAGTAATACATTTGCCTAACAGATTCCTAACTGCTACGAGAGAGAGAGAGAGAGAGAGAGAGAGAGAGAGAGAGAGAGAGAGAGAGAGAGAGAGAGAGTAAAACTCTTTAACTCCAGCAATAGAAAAATTTGCTCGATGACCCACGTGGGTTTTAACATGTGCCTAGCTAAAAATTCCAAGACGACAAATTGTCTGGATAACACTGGGAGGAAATACATGCACTATTTCCTTTTTTACAACACTTCGTAATTCACTAGCTTGCCTCTGTGAAAAACATGCAAGCCCTCATGCAGGTACTGTCAAAAGCTTGTGTAACTGATACTAACTCTTTCTTCTCGATAACTTGGTTGCATGCACGTGCCTAACGTTTCCCTATTGCTGTTTTCAGTCACAATTTCGCTTCCTGTCCTAACATAAAATAAAAATACTCACTGTGTAGAACTCCTTGACTATGCGCTTGCGGATTTTTACAGTAAGATTCGTTTCTTGTTTTGCATCTAGCCTGGCTTCGCTAGTCGCTGATACTGCAAGTTGCAAGGGGGGCAAAGACTGTCTGCAAGTTGCAGATTTATGAGATCTAAGGCTAAAAGGTCGCCATTTTTACGATTTTACCTGGGGAAATGCTTATCATGAACCAGTTATAGACTCTAAATGAATGCTTTCGCTGCTTACCTCAATATTTTTATAAAATATCTGACTGCTGTCGATTCAGGAAATCGTAAAAAAAACAGGAAAAGGGTGAATATAACTGAGCTGAGGGCTCTACTCACAAGACAGTTGTAAGCAAACACTTTAGGGTAAGTTTAAGATTATGAATATTTACCTTAAATTACCAATCAGAAGATGAAATGAACTAAACAGGCAGGTAAGGCCTGAGATGTTAATTATAACTATGGGCATTTGAAGGTAGACCCGCCGATGTGACGATGCTGATTCACAAAGGGCAATGCACAACCAAGGAAGAATTCCATGGCTAAGGATCCCTTTTATAGAAGAGGTGGCTTCAGCGTGGGTAATGGCAGCAGAGGAGGGATAAAAGGCTTCACTGGCAGGAATACTAAGGCCCCCCTACAAGATAGGACCATGTGGTAGAGGCATGGTGCTCTGAAGGAGGTGGAAATGCAGAGGGCGGATGTAACTGGCTCGCGTCCAGATCAGTCTCTAACTTCTCGTTCCTTCAGTCAGGCCTTTTAAGACCTCGGGTCAGGGACTATGATGCTTTCCTCATGCAGTTGGGGTTAGTGTCGTCCCTCTATGTGTGCGCATCATTTGAATCGCGGGCCACCTTGTGGTGAACCCATTCCAGGTGTTCCTACAGGACCCGCACTCTCTCTCTCTTTATCTGGTTTATTCTGCCTCTCACCAGAAATTAATCTCCTCCCAGCCTCGCGTTCTGAAAACAAAGGGTTTCCCAGAGTCACATGTTCAAAGAGAGAAGGTGGGAGAGATATACAGAGTGCAATTAACGGATTTTAGGAGGGGCCAGTATTCCTTTTGCCCTTCTTGTTGTCAGGCAGTGCTAAGCAGTGCACTGTTTTTTTATTTGTCAGCTTTAAATTAAGCGTTTGGTAGCTGGGATGCTTGGGAATATATAGAAAATATATATATATATATATATATATATATATATATATATATATATATATATATATATATATATATATATATATATATATATATATATATATATATATATATATATTTTATATATATATATATATATATATATATATATATATATATATATATATATATATATACATGTGTGTGTGTGTGTGTGTATACAGTATGTATATATTATATATGAATTAATTTTTAATCTTGAATATTTAGAGGTTAAGTAATGAGTCGCAGGAGAACAGCTCTTATGTTTTTTAGTTTAATCTTACACAGGGCCCTGTTTATACTAATGAGTAATACCTAAGGAGGGTGTCAGTAGGTTGGCACTTCGCGCATGCACTACGTACATTACTGGCATTACTGTCTTGGCCTGACTGACCCCAGATGTTCATTTCTGGCGTCATTTGGGTCTGAGTTCTACCTTCGACCAATTCTTATTGGTGTGTCGTTTCAAATCCCACCAATCAGACGTAGTCTTGGGGGACACATTAATAAGCCTAAGGAAATGGCATTCTTGTAAGTGCCTCCCCAAACGGTTGTAAATATCCTCATCCCTTCCCTCACTGAATGACACATACAGACAGCACATACAATCAACACCTAAAGTTAAGCAGCCATGAAAATTATTAGGGGCTCGGCTCACTATCCGCCCCCCCCTCAAGTTCCTGCGTCCACACAGGACACAGTAGGACTAAAAATTTTTAATTATTTTTTCTGTTAAATTTTTTTCTGTAATGCCGCGTGAGTACCAACACCTATCGCCCACCATTTATAATAACATTTTATTAGAACAAAATTAAAAATTCAGGGTCAGTTTGGATGGTTACAATTTGCCAAATACAAAACAAGTTTCATGAAATAAATCTTACACCTCACAATGGATCAAAGATAAAAAAACATTTAAAATCAAAATTCAGCAATCTCAGTCAAAAAAAAGGAACAATCACAGATTTAATTAAAAAGTAAACATTTAAAAATAAGAAATTCACAAACCACGAGTCAAAAACGAAACATTAATACAAAAGAAAAAGTTTTCACAACAATGATGAATAAAAAATGATGCACAATACCAACATATACTTGATAATTTTTACACAACAGAACGAGCATTATTAATTAATATGAAATGTGGGACAGTGTACATGATACACGAAAAATACTGAATTCTTTGTACAACACAAAATAGCAAAAACAAAAAATAAAAATTCAAAAGACCAAAAAAAAAAAAAACACATTGATATGAACAAAAGATGAACACCGACGTATAAAACAGCAAGAAATAATACAAATTACAAGTACATAGACACACTCAGATATGCTTGAAACCGTAAAAAAATAATAAAAAAATTAAGACGTCTCCCTTTTCACAGCAGTAATTAACATGGAATACAAGTACATAAGCTTGGTTTTATGATGTGAAATTTCGATTGCTCAAAAAAGATCATAATATTCCCTCTTTACTCTTGCTAATACCTGAGTGATAACATATTACATTGCAGACGGTAATTGACAGTACTATTCGCAACCTGCGGCACACATGCACATTGTCTTTAAACTGACAGTGGTATTCATAACCTGCAGGCATTCATGCACATGATCCTCATCTTCCTCCTCTAAATAGCTAGGTAACCCTGGAAAAGGGGGGCTACCGGCCTGTTTACTTGCAACATTAGGACATCTTCCTTGATAGGATGCATGTGGGACAGATGGTATTCTGCTCACTGCCCTATCATCCTTAATGTCTTTAACGTGGTACAGACCTATGTAGGCGGTTTCAAGCTTATACTTTCACGGTTGTAGCCTTTTAAATAAATCCTGTCCCCCACCTGTATTTTAGATGGTTACGTAAGGAATCTTTTATCATAGTCCGTTCGATATTTTTCATGGGTCCTCAACAGGAATCTTTGAGTCCCTTCAAACACTCGTCTGGTTAGCTTACAAAAGTACACTTGGTAGTTTTCGGCACTATGCAGTGATAAAGTGTGAGGGGTCCATGATCACGGTGTATAGCAATGAGGGATCTTGTCCATATACTAAGAAAAACGAGATATCACTTATGGAGCTGTTATATACCATGTAAAGTGCAAATTCCGCAACCTGTAACATCTCTAACCACTGGTTTCGGTTGTCTGCCACTAAATATATCAGAATGTTCACAACCTCTTGATTATGTGATTCCACTAACTCATTGGCCGAAGGCCGATAAGAGGCTACTGTGAAATGTTCGATTTTCAACATTTCAGTCAGTTCTTTTACTATGGCATGAATGAATTCACGTCCATTATCACTTATTAATGTACAGAGACAGCTGAACTTTACTATGAATGAGCCCAAGGCTTGAGCAACCGACACTGCTGTCTTATTTACGGTAGCATAGGTATAGGTATACCACATAAATGAATCCACCATCACACACACGTACCTGCATTGCCTGTCCCCCAGGAGAAGGGTCCAACAACGTCAATATGCACCCTGTCAAATTTGACTGGCCTCACTGGCCACATCCGAGCCTTAGGGATAGCGTGCTTGTGGCTCTTTACACAGTTACAAACATGGCACTTTGATATGAAACCTGTGATGTCCTTCTTCATGTTTAACCAAAAGAAGGACTCTTGCGCCCTTCTAATTGACCTCTCTATACCTAAATGTCTGGCATGAGGACTTACATTTATTATGTGGATGGCTTTCTTTACCAAAGAGGGAGAAAGAACGATGAGAGATCGAAAACCGCCCGATCTCTTCTCATAAGAACAAAATAGGATATCATCTACAATAAACTTGTCTCTCGGCGCGTTGATGAAAGTGAGAAAATCAGTTCTCAAACCCTTCACATACGTCTTAACCTGCCTGATCCATGCTTCGGGCCTCTGCCCTTCCTTAACTTCTTCCACACTCCATCCACACAAATCAATCACACATTCATCCTCCAGGCATTCATTCACAGCAGCTCCAGAAGTGCTGCTTCTGTCATTCAACCAGACAGGACGACTCACACCTCCGCTTTCTCTCTGTGAGTCCCCGAAACTTCTCCATTTCTGTGCAACCTGCCTGTGGTATTTAATCTTGTGCGCTGTTACTCCTCACTCTTTTTGGCTCGAGTCATAACTCCAGTTATTGCCCCCCTTGGAAAGAGCATTGTTAACCCTGTTTGCTTTGCCCGCTGCATGCTCAAATCCCACGATATAAAATTCCTACAGCCACTCGATGCATTGAGCCTGTTGAGAAGTTAAACCTCCTTTCATGAACAAATCTCTCAGCAGCCTATGATCTGTCTGTAAGTGAATCTTATGCCCTAATAAGAAATAGCAATGTCTCTCCAGGATCCATAATATTGCCAAAGCCTCCCTGTCGAAGGTACTGTAATGCTTCTCTGCCCCTTTTAATGCACATGATGCAAAACAAATCTGTCTCTCTCTCCCTTTATCATCAATTTGAGAAATTACTCCACCAAGTGCTACTTTACATAACCGTTATTCACTGGACATTGAGGTACCATGGTGCACTCTCTGGGCCCACCCCCATCCCCGCACTGCTGAGTGTGTCCCCTTCCTCTTGGCATGGTGGGGGTGGTGCTCCCTGTCGTTGCCACGTTTTTTTGCAGTTTCAAGCTAGGTGGCCCACCTGATTGCAATGGAAGCATCTTTGATGGTTGGAAGAGGGGCACTTTGATCAGAAGTGGCCCCTTCACCCACACCCCCAACATACATCTTGGTGTTCAGTCCTGCCCTGCAGACTGCCTGCTCCATGTGGCCTCGTTCTACAGGGTTCTGCCCCACACCCTTTGCTAGGAGCCGTTTGCTGTCCTGGCTCTGCCAACATTCGGACTGGCACCATTAATAGCTGGAAATTGGCAGCAGCTCTCCCACTTGCTTGCCATTCCACCAGAATATGTAACATAATCTGTACCTTCGGAACCAAATCTTACAAGAGCTCTCTCTTATCAAGCAATTGTCCAGTCACAAGGGGAGGAAGGACACTCATTAGCATATGCTGACAAAAGGCGTCTTTAGTGCCTGCCCGTTCCCCCTTGAGTGCCAGACTCTTGTAGCCGCCATAGAACCGGTCACAATAAGCTGTAGTGGACTCCCCTACCATGAGTCATAGCTTATATCTTTCTCTCATTACTATTTCTTCTGCCTGGGTTTTTAGCAAATTGTTGAATGAGGTGCTTCTGGAATACTGTCCAGTTAGCTGACCACTCAGCAGGCCAACCTATCACTTGCAGGAATTGGTGACAGCTAGTTTCTGTTTAGTTAACACTACTTTTTTTCTGTCCGACCAGCAGTGGGTGGCTTTCTCTAGGTAATTTATGAACACTGCCAGGAATCCTTCCTTTGGCTGCAAGTTGTCGAATTCGGGTACTGGTCCGTCTGACATAGGTAGTTTTTTAACTACCTCTACCGTTTGTATGTCTTCACCTGACTCCGTTGGTGGCACATACTTCGGGTCTCATCATTGTGCGAGCCATTACCATGATAGCCATTAATGCAAAACCATCCCTCACCATGGCCCTTATTTGTTGCAACCCAGTTAATAATTGTTCCACTTTTACGTGAGGTTTGCCGACACTGTCCTTTCTACAGCTGCTGTGCATGATTTCACTTCTAGTTAGCATTTTTCTTTTATAACCACTTGTTTCCTCACTGATAACCCACAATGACCCCACGCCTCTGACACCACTTTTGTCTTCATTTTTAATCTTAAATAGTTTAGAAGGGTTAACTAATGAGCCACAAGAGGACAGTTCTTAAGTGTATTAGTCTAATCTTACACAGGGTCCTGTTTATACTAATGAGTAATACCCAAGGAGGGTGTCGGCAGGTTGGCACTTTGCGCATGCACTTTCTGCATTATCAGCACTGCTATCTTGGCCTGACTGACCCCAGATGTCCGTTTCTGGTGTCGTTTGGATCTGAGTTCTACCTACGGACCGAATGTGATTGGTGTGTTGTTTCAAATCCCACCAATCAGACCGATTAATAAGCCTAAGGAAATATTGGCATTCTTGTAAGTGCCTCCCAGTGGTTAGGAATATCCTCATCACTTCCCTCACTGAATAGCACATAGAAATAGCACATACAGTCAACACCTAAAATTAATCAGCCATGAAAATCACTGGGGCTCAGCTAATATGTGTGTCTGTATGTGTGTGGTGTGTGTGTGTATATATGTATATATATATATATATATATATATATATATATATATATATATATATATATATATATATATATATATATATATAATCAATAAGCTTCAAACGTCCTTTAATATCCAATTCACTCTATCGGAAATAATATATTTTCATTACCGAAGGGGAATTTTTAGTTGATAATAAGTTCGTCGTCCCGTGGGCTCCGAACCAGCGAAGACAAGAACTCAGGACTACAGTGGACGCATTAACCCACACGGCCAGCAAGTGAGGTATAAGTGGATATCGCCCCATGTACAAATATCGAACTCAGGTGTTTGTATTTGGAGACGATATCCACCCACCTCTGCCATGTTGACCGAGTAGTGCGTTTGTTATATATACTTTTATCACATCACCATGATTCATATACAATCAGTTAGCTACAAACATCCTTTAATATCCATTCATTTCTACCTCGGAAATAATATATTTTCATATATGTTGCGAAGGGAATTTTTAGTTGATAATAAGTTCATCATCCTGTGGGCTCAAACCAGCGAAGGACAAGAACTCAGGACTACAGTAGACGATTAACCCACACCACCAGCAAGTGAGGTATAAGTGGATATCGGCTCCCATGTACAAATCCCGTCGAACTCAGGTGTTTGTATTTGAAGGCGATATCCACCCACCTCTGCCATGTTGACCGTGTAGTGCATTTGTCGCATGCAGCCATATTATGACTTTTATCACATCACCGTGATTCATATACAATCAGTAAGCTACAAACGTCCTTTAATATCCATTCGCCCCTACCTCGGAAATAATATATTTTCATATATGTTACGAAGGGGAATTTTTTAGTTGATAATAAGTTCATCGTCCAGTGGGCTCAAACCAGCGAAGGACAAGAACTCAGGACTACAGTAGATGCATTAACCCACACCACCAGCAAGTGAGGTATAAGTGGATATCGGCTCCCATGTACAAATCCCCGTCGAACTCAGGTGTTTGTATTTGAAGACGATATCCACCCACCTCTGCCATGTTGACCGTGTAGTGCATTTGTAGCACGCAGCCATATTATGACTTTTTATCACATCACCGTGATTCATATACAATCAGTAAGCTACAAACGTCCTTTAATATCCAGTTCGCTCTAACTCGGAAATAATATATTTTCATATATGTTACCAAAGGGGAATTTTATAGTTGATAATAAGTTCATCGTCCTGTGGGCTCAAACCAGCGAAGGACAAGAACTCAGGACTACAGTGGATGCATTAACCCACACCACCAGCAAGTGAGGTATAAGTGGATATCGGCTCCCATGTACAAATTCCCGTCGAACTCAGGTGTTTGTATTTGGAGACGATATCCACCCACCTCTGCCATGTTGACCGTGTAGTGCGTTTGTCGCAAGCAGCCATATTATGACTTTTTATCACATCACCGTGATTCATATACGATCAGTAAGCTACAAACGTCCTTTAATATCCAATTTGCTCTACCTCGGAAATAATATATTTTCATATATGTTACCGAAGGGGAATTTTATATTTGATAATAAATTCGTCGTCCAGTGGGCTTGAACCAGCGAAGGACAAGAACTGAGGACTACAGTGGACGCATTAACTCACACGGCCAGCAAGTGAGGTATAAGT
>NC_089750.1:42791526-42816526 GCF_040412425.1 Macrobrachium rosenbergii | reverse complement strand
TTTGAGCAAAGTGACAGGAGGGATCTGGGTGCATTCAAAACAGGTTCTCACTACAGAAGGTTCATGAACAGCTTGAAACAGAATAAAACTGTTTTCATCTGGATGACAAGACTTTGGTACGGTTGACATCTGGATCAGATCCGGGATGTATAGAAGTCCTTTATTTTTATTTATCCATTTTCTTTGCAACTCATAAGTGTCAAACAGATGCACAAATTACTTACATGACTTGGATTTCAAGCAAATTGGAGTAGTTTTACAAGGAAGAGCCTCTGTTCTTTTTCTTTTGCAAAATATGTTAACACATGAGGCTGAATGTGCTGACAGTAGCAGTGCCTAGTCTTAACGAATTTCATGCACGCATGTTTGTTCAGTATCTGTTCGAAAAACATAACATAGGGTATTTACTCATTTTTCTTTGCTTGTTGGTCTCTTCCGAATAACACACACACACACACACACACACATACATATATATATATATATATATATATATATATATATATATATATATATATATATATATATATATATATATATGTATGTATATATATATATATATATATATATATATATATATATATATATATATATATATATATATATATATATATATTTGACTGAAACGTGCGTACTCAGTATGACATTGCAACATTCAAAATTCATTTCTCGCTATAATGTGGTTTCGGATTCACAATAAGCTGTAGGTCCCATTGCTAAGTAACCAATTGGTTCTTAGCCACGTAAAATAAGTCTAATCCTTCGGGCCAGCCCTAGGAGAGCTGTAATCAGCTCAGTGGTCTGGTAAAACTAAGGTATACTTACTTGCGTATGCATACATGCAACCTTCAAGGAATATCAGGAAGTTATACAGATTTTCTGTAGTTTAAACTGCTTACCGATGTATACATTCAACCATCGCAACGATGGTTTATCATTTATAGCTTGCTATTCAGTTCTTAATGATAAGATAACGAACAATACGCTGTAAACAAAGTGCAATTTGGTTTCGTGAATGCAGTTTTCAAAACCATATTCCCATGTGTGCATGTAGAGTCAATGTAGTATTAAAAATTTCATTTATTTTTAGATTTATTGATCTGGGTTTTTCTTCTAAAGTTTATGGGTGTTTCTAGGTGAACATCCGGTGGTTTGACGAGTACTGTGTGCTTATGTCTTCAGTTTGGACGTAATAGAATGATGAAAAAATGATGCGACGTAAAGTTGTGGTCTTCATTATAAGATAAAACTCCCGGGAAGCGCATTGCATTCCTCTAAATTTGGGGAGGACGAAGTTTCCCAATTGTGCGCAAAATTTTACTTACAGGTAGATTTAACGCCTCCATTAGATGTAAGGAGCAGGATTCCATGGTAATTCCGCGTCCTGCACTCCGAGCTGTTTCCAAATGCACAACAGAAAGCTGTAGGTTGGGGCGAGGGTGAAGTAGGGAAAGAATGTGTTCATAAAAGACGACTCTGGGCTGAATACGGGGAAAAGAAAATATCTCCGCTAGGCTTGTGGCTAACTTGTATTTCGGATTAGCTTTTCTCGACCCTGCGAAAGTTAGCGATTGTTTCGCTGACAGAAAGCGTTCTAAAATGCCCATAACAGTCTCACAGCACATCGCATCTGCAGCCGAGCCATTTCTTGCTCATAAACTGCATTTCTTGATAACAACCGGAAATTTCAGACAAATTTGATCTTACATCGAGCACTTGACCCACGAGCAGTTGTAGCCTACTGTACTGTACGAGGTCATAAAAAACAAACTTCGGAAGGCTGGATTCAAATGTTTAGCTCGAAGGAACATCAAATAGCTTCTTTTACCCAACTGCTCGTTTTGACAGTTTTGAGTTTAAGCTGCATTCATTTCACGTCGAATTCCTGTTTTAACCGTGAATAATAAACGGACTTTTCTTGCTCCAAATGGTGAGAAATGTGTCGCTGAGAACATTTTTCCAACAAATTGGTATTTTTTAATTGCTCTCTCTTTCTCACAAACACACACATATATACTATATATATATATATATATATATATATATATATATATATATATATATATATATATATATATATATATATATATATATATATATATATATATATATATATATATATATATATATATATATATATATATATAGTATATATACGAACATACAAATATGTAGGAATATAAATACTTAATCCGGCTATAATATTGACTGAGTGCGTATACTTATTTTTTCAAAGAAAAGATTGGTTACTTTTATATCGATTCTAGTCTCTTTGTCGTTCAAATATATCAGTTAAATTCTTATGGTAAACTTGAGAATGTATGTGGAATTTCTCTTGCGCATTTCGGGCTGAAAGTTGAATTTCATGGGTAAAAATAACAGAGCGAGTGGGAGCTGTTTTAGAAAAATTGCCCTGCATGTAGTGACTGGATTCAGTGCTTTTTAAAAAA
Organism: Macrobrachium rosenbergii; assembly: GCF_040412425.1. Taxonomy (NCBI): domain Eukaryota; kingdom Metazoa; phylum Arthropoda; class Malacostraca; order Decapoda; family Palaemonidae; genus Macrobrachium; species Macrobrachium rosenbergii. The sequence goes on along the minus strand of NC_089750.1, from coordinate 42,814,076 downwards.
TTTTAAAAATTTATGTTCATTATTTGATGATCATGAGCGGTGATATCATTATTTGATAATCTGCTTAGAGATAAATGGTAATCATGAGCGTAGATGTTTGAAAATCATGAGCGGAGATATAATTACTTAATAATCATGAGGGGAGATGTTATTTGATAATCATGGGCGGAGATATTGTTTGATTATCATGAGTGGACATATTATTTGATAATCGAGAACATAGATATTTGATAATCGTGATCATAGATATCGTTATTTGACAATCATGACCAATATATCTTTATTTGATAAGCATGAGAAAAGATATCATAATTTGATAATCAAGAGTGAAAATATCATTAATTGATGATCATGAGCGGAGATATTTGATGATCATCAGCGGAGACATCAGTATTTGATAATTATGAGTGGGTATATTATTTAATGATCATCATGAGGGGAGATATTATTTGATGATCATGAGTAGAGAAAACATTATTTGGTAATCATGAGTGGAGATATAATTATTTTATAATCATGAGTGGAGATATTGTTTGATAATCATGTGTAGAGGTACTATTTGATAATCTTGAGCAGAGATATCATTATTTGATAATCGTGAGTGGAGATGTTATTTTATAATCATCAGCAGAGATATTGTTTTATAATCACGAGCAGAGATATCATAATTTAGTAATCATAAGCAGGGATAATATTTGATAATCATGAGCAGAGATATCAGAATTTAATAATCATAAGCAGGGAAAATATTTGATAATCATGAGCAGAGATATCATAATTTAATAATTATAAGCAGGGATAATATTTGATAATCATGAGCAGAGATATAATTTAATAATCATTAGCAGGGAAAATATTTGATAATCATGAGCAGAGATATCATAATTTAATAATCATAAGCAGGGATATTATTTGATAATCATGAGCAGAGATATCAGAATTTAATAATCATAAGCAGTGATAATATTTGATAATCATGAGCAGAGATATTTTAAGAGGTGGAAAAGAAACGAGCAGGATAAGGTTACTGCTACTTTATCCATGATCCAGGCAGTTTATATAGCGCAGACTGGCGTCGCGCCGCGGAATACAATGAAAACCTCAGTGACCTGAGGTCGATAATAAATAACAATAAATACAGCGAACCAGTACACTTTACAATTTAAGAACAGACAGAAATGGAATTGGATACAATCTTGATGCCTGTGAAAGAAGAAACATGTGATGCCATTTTGACAGCAGATAAACAAATTATATACATAGTTTAAATGATTGAACTTTGCGTGACGTGACGCGTTAGGCGTGACTAATTGTAAGCAAAGAAAGTGGGACGTCACCACAGAAAACTTGCCCAGCAGAGACTTTACAATTAACACTTTTAGCAGAGGCTTCACGAATGACTTTACAGATGACTTTACAATATCATTATTTGATAACCATGAGTAGAGATGTTATTTGATAATGAATGGCGTAGATATTTTTTTTTCTAATCAAGAGCAGAGATATCATTATTTGATAATCATGAGTAGAGACATTCTACGGTAGTCATAAGTAGAGATATTATTTGATAATCATGAGCGGATATATCATTATTTGATAATCACGAGAGGAGATATCATTATTTGATAATCGTGAGTGGAAATATTATTTGATAATCACGTGTGGAGAAACTATTTGATAATCATGAGCAAAGATACCATTGGTTTATAATCATTAGTGGAGATATTATTATTTTATAATCATCAGCAGAGATATTTTTTTTTATAATCCTGAGCTGAGATATCATGATTTAATAATCATAAGTAGAGATAAAATTTGATAATCATAAGCAGAGATAATATTTGATAATCATGAGTAGAGATGATATTTGATAATCATGAGTAGAGATGATATTATTTGATAATCATGAGCTGAGGTATAATTTTAAGACCTTGTGTTGAGATATCATTATTTAAGAAACATTAGCAGAGATATAATTATGTGATAATCATGTGCAGAGATATTTTAAAATCATAAGTGGAGTTATCATTATTAGATAATCATTACCGGAGATACTATTTAATAAACTTGAGTGGAGATATCATAATTTTATAATCATGAGCATAGATATTTGATAATCATGAACAAAGATATTCTTTGATGATCATGAGCGAAGATATTATTTTATGATCATGAGTGGGGATATCATTACTTGATAGACATGAGATGAGGTATCATTATTTGGTTATCGTGAGTGGAGATATTATTTGATGATCATGAGTAGAGATATAATTTTTTAGTAAGCATGAGTGTAGATATTATTTGATGACCATGAGCAGAGATATCATTCTTTGAAAATCATGGGAAGAAATATTGTTTGATAATCATGAGTGGTGATATTATTTGATTATCATGAGTTGAGATGGCATTTGATAATCATGAGCAGAGACATTATTGTTTGGTAACCATGAACGGAAATATTAAATGAAATCATAAGCAGAGATATTATTTGATAATCATTTTTGGAAATATCATTATTTGATAGTCATGAGCAGAGGTATTATTATTTGATGATCATGAGCAAAGGTATTATTTGATAATCATGTGTGGAAATATCGGTATGCGATAATCATTGAGTGGAGATATCTTATGATGATCATGAGCAGAGATGTTATTTGGTAATCATGAGCAGAGGTATTATTATTTGATGATCATGATGATCATTGCAGAGATGTTAATCATTGAGGTGAATCATGAGCAGAGGTATTATTATTTGATGATCATGAGCAAAGTTATTATTTGATAATCATGTGTGGAAATATCGGTATGTGATAATCATTGAGTGGAGATAATATTTTATGATGATCATGAGCAGAGATGTTATTTGATAATCATGAGCAGAGATACCATTATTTGATATTTATGAGCATAGTTATCATTTTTTTATTTAATAATCATGAGAGGAGATATGATTATTTGGTCATCATGAGTGGTGATGTATGATAATCTTAAGCGGAGATGGTATTTGAGTCGTGAGTGGAGATATTTTTTTTTATCGGGAGTGGGGAATTCTTTATTCGATTATTAGGATTGGAAATGTTATATGATAACCTTAAGCAGAGATGGTATTTGATAATCATGAGCGGAGATGATATTATTTGGTGATTAGGAGTAGTGATACCATTATTTGTTAATCATGAGCGGAGACATCCGTAGTTGAAAATCATGAGTGGAGATGCTAGAGATAGATTTACCTATTACAATATTTTCTTGTGTATTGTTCACATACTTTTATCCTTGGATTAACATATGCATTGGTGATACAATTGCGCAAGTCAGGGACCATGCACATTGGTTTCTGGAGGTTACGCGAGTCGGTAGAGTTGCCGCCTTCCACTCGTTAGGCCCGAGTTCGACTTCCCGGCCGGCTAATGAAGAGTTAGAGAAATTTATTTCTGGTGATAGAAATTCATTTCTCGCTATTATGTGGTTCGGATTCCACAATAAGCTGTACTGTAGGTCCCGTTGCTAAGTAGCCAATTGGTTCTTAGCCACGTTAAATAAGTCTAATCCTTCGGGCCAGCCCTAGGAGAGCTGTTAATCACCTCAGTGGTCTGGTAAAACTAGGTATACTTTTTTTGGAGGTTACGCTGGTCTTACACCAGCACAGATCCTTGCCCGAAGGAAACTGGAGTGCGGGTAAGGTGTTGATGGGAATCAGTGCAACCAACTGAAACGAAAGGGGAGAGTGAGTGTAGCCATAAAATTCTCTCGTTAAAAAGCACGCACATACAGTAGATTAGCACAGTCATTCTCGCTACTGAAACTTGCAGTTTACAGCGGGCCACTGGTTCACAATAAGTCCCTCTATGCGAGACCAGAAGGAACGAGGGAAAGGATTTCAGAAATATGTTGACAGAGCAGGAGCTAAAGAAAGTTAGGTATTGAGGGAAAAGAAATTAGATAATTTCCACATGTTGATAGTAAAGAAAAGGCAGGAAATATTGTAATAAATGGATAGCCATAATGCCCGTATTCTTTTGAAGACTTTCATAAATTACATTATTTAATGTCTAGTTATGTTACTACAAGATTTATAGGTTATCAATGCATGGATGACATATCATATACATATATATTGAATCATTTACAATTCGGTACAAGAAGGTGGATGAAGAATGACATTTGCTCATTTCTAAGGGTATTTTTTTGGGGTGGGGAGAAGGTAGTGTATAGAAAAACAACAGCAAGTAAAACCAATAAAAAACCTCTTCAACATCCCGGCTTGCAACGTTTTCAGGTCAGCTGATGTTATATCTGACTGAAGATGCAAATAGTGCAATGTGCCCCAGAACTGCTCAACTTACCAGCATTTGGAGGTTATGAATGTGGAGTATCCTTGGATTTCCCTTGGTGTACTTTGGGGATGAAATAGGTACTGTTCATCATATCCATACAGTGCCTACAAATTTTATTGAAATCCAGGTTTGATAAATTGCATTACATTCTTTGTATCTGTAGACAAGGTTGAACAGCTAACAGCTTCAGCCAAACAGAACGATATGGGGAGTGCTACACAATGTCACAAAAAAGGTTTAACACTGAATGACCTTCCGAGTCATGTTAGACTGAAGTGGAAAGGATACCAAATTTACCGGCTTGTGAATTAAAACCGGAACCCTTGCACTCCAGTTTTTGCTTGCATCTCTTAACCTATGGAGCCAATTTGATTGATTTATGAAAATTTGGCTCTAAGGGCAAGTACTTGGGCATTTTCAGCCATTCAGTGCTTAGTGTGAAAAGAGGGAGTTGGAGTGGTTGGACAGCAAGATAGAGGAAAGGAGTAGGAACAAAGATAAAGTAAAAGGTTAAAAAGTGGGGCAGCTAGGGGCCGAAGGGACGCTGCGAACAACCTTTAGAAATGCCTACAGTGCACCACAAGAGGTGCTCTGGTGACCTACCCTCTTAAAGGGTAAGCCGGCTCCCTCGTTGCATTTCAGCTATTATTAATCAGTTATTGCATATACTATACTCGGTTTAGAGGAGATCCTTGGATAACCTACTGGACAAGCCAAGATGGGATGCTCTCCAGTCATTTGAACACCCCAGCACAGGACTGCTTGATGCGATCTGGCACCATGTATTAGTTGTGAAGTGGGTGACATCATTGTACTCATTACCAGAAAAAAATTAATGATGTTTGAATTCAAGCTGGGGAGAGCCTCGCCACGGCATTCAGCCACCTGTGGGGTGTTGGACCAATCCAAAGGTAAAATCTCTCACCCCTACCCCCTGATATTCTGGCCTCAAAATGCAGTGGGAGCATATGCAGCATGCAAACTAATAACCAGCATAAGATTGTCAATCCAGATGAGGAAGAGAGATACAGAAATACATCCCTAAAATCCAGTACTGTGCTATGCCTCTTATTTACCAGGCAGTGAAATTGGTACAGTCATGCCCAAAGGTGATGCACCATGATTCTATTTGTATTGTCCAAAACCTCAGATGCAATGTAAAATGTTGTGCAGTTGCCAGTAATGTAAAAAAAAATTTTATAATTCCAATGTCATGTATGTCAGTAAGTTTGTGAATTCACAGCTAACATTATTTTCCCTATGGATATATAGATATGACCTCTTTTATGAACTGGTATCATTTGTAATATACATGAAATCAATTATTTTTACATTGCTTCGCCCATGATAACGTTAACAGACCCATCAATGCCAGCACACTTAACTTGCTACTGGAAGTAAACCATTTTTGAAGTGGTTAAGAAATATCTCAATTTTATTTTCTATGAAAATACAAATATGCTTATAACAAATATAAAGTAAATATATTCAAGTTCAATTCATTGTCTTTTTACATTGTAGACCTACTTTCCAGCTGGCTCATGTTGCCACCACTTAAACGGTTGTGTCACACAGGCCATACCCACCCATTGATATCAGTGGATCGTTTTAGTTACAGTAATACTTTTGTATAGATTTATTTATCTTTTTTTTGTGTTGAAGCATGACAATAATCAAATAGGACTATTTAAAATTTCATGGTTGCAATGAAAGCACTACCAACGTTATGAACATTTTTTACTGAATTTTTTATTATTTTGACACTTGAAGCTGGGTTTGATGAAGACTATTTTATTGTTGAATGCATCAGCAGTGAATGAACGAAAGTTTGGAAACATTTCATCACTGTTTTTCCGTAATTTGGCTAAATGTAGTATTACATAGTTTGATATATACAGATTTCACTCTCAAGAAACATATTATGGACTTACTTTGTAAAGTCTTCATGTTTTCGCTTCCAAAGAAGAGAAAAATACACAGCATATTAGGTTGCCGGCTAGTGATTTTTGAACGAAATCCTAAGCAGTCATTTAGCGTTACTTTTGAGCATGGGTTATGAGCCGCACCTGGGGTAGAGAGAGAGAGAGAGAGAGAGAGAGAGAGAGAGAGAGAGAGAGAGAGAGAGAGAGAGAGAGAGAGAGAGGGAGGTAACTTGTAATATTCTAATAGCACGGAGTAGTTTGTCAAGCTTAAGTTTGTATCACTTAGCAATTCCTGGAAGCTTTCATTGTATTTTGCAATGAAAGCTTCCAGAATACGTGGATATCTTAGGGCGTTCTTTTTTATCGTAATTGTTAGTGGCAGAAGATCCTACGGTACTGGGTAGGAAAGCTGCAAGCAAAAGGATTGTCTCTCCAAAGATTTACTAACTTTCTGGGTCAGCGCTGTCCAGGCATGGGATTTTTATTTTATTGTTTTACGTGTCTTTTGACTTATCACCAAGGGCCGAAACAATTCTGATTCACTTTCTAAACCTTCATCAGTGACATGGCCGGGTATTTTAAATTCCGTATTATTATGCTTAGAGAAGGTATTTGTACAAATAATTGCTGGCCACTTCATCTTTTACCAAGATATCACGATAACTGAAGACATGGATATGAGGGGTCAGGGCGGTGAATTTTCTATATACTGTGAATTTTTTTTTGTTGGTGATATCCCTAATGATTAGGACACTCTTGGAATTAATGCTGTTCACCTTTTCCCAGTTTGCCTTAAACTTGATGCTCGATACAAGGCTTAATAATTGGTTAAAGAACTTATTGAAAACTCCTAGATCGGAGTCCAAAACGTCAATATGCAATCCATGTATCTCATTCGGACTGCATTTTTAGGCTTAGCGGGGATTGTTTCCAAATATTCCTTATAAAGATTTGCTAGATATGGGCCAAATTGACTGCCATGCAAAAATAGTTTTTGCTTAAAAACCCTTTGAATGAAAAGACTATTGGAAATGTAGAGTTCCACTAATTTCAAGGTTTATTTATAGACCAAGATGTAAATTGTCAATACATGGTACCGGTTTATCTAGTATGCACATGTGGGACCCTTGGTAAATAACATCTAAACTTCCTACTCTTACCTTGTGAAGTAGAAAACTCGCAGAATGTTCATATGAGAAGGAAAAAAGTCCACAAATGGAAAAAAAATATATTTCCTAGCCGTTACGAGATTCTTTTTATTGCCTTTATGTATTTTTAGGTGGCCTTAAAAACATGAAAGGTTTTTGTTTATAAACGTGACCTTTTCCAAAAATTCTGTGACAATCCTGCGCTGACCTGCTACCTTAATATTTGTGCTAAAATCAACACAAACGTTTCTGGGGTTGTTTTTGTTTTTATTTTTCATGTGTGTGTGTGTATGTATGTGTATGGCCAAGTAGTTCATTTGGTGAAATGAAAAAGAAATGAGTGAAAGAGTTTATTTTCGGAGAGAAAAAGAGATGTAATTGGTAGGTATAGAGTGCAGGAAGTAAATGAAAACAAATAGTGGAAATATTTTTGGAAAGGACCCCATTGTTTGAAATACTTGTTTTTCAGATAAAGAATATTAGGCTAATAAATATACTTGGAAAGAGGAAATGTCAAGAAGAGATTTACAAATTGCGTGCGAGTACCATTACTAGCAAGTAGCAAGTAATGGTCAGGAGGGAAGTGTTTGGAGGTCTACCTCATTATTGTTTCGTTGAAATAAATATTCCGAAAAGCATTCCTGTTGGATATGAAGGGATGAAAATGTAATTAAGGAACAAATAGTGGAGCGGGTAACTCCAAAATAATAGGAAAAAGTGCAAATGGTGATATAATCATGACATTTGGCACAATTCTTCTTGGTCCTCTTTCTGATAATCAACCTCTGGCCACACAGAATTTTGCCATTTTCCAAGATGGCTGGCAAGTTTTCAAAATGGTTTTCTGTGGATATATGAATATTGACACTTATTGTTTAATCACACTGGAATTCTTCAGTCACTCTCAGTTTATCCTAAAATATTGAAAGCAAGCCTTTAAGATGGCTGTCATTATGACCAAAATGGCCACCAAAAAGTACAAAAACATTTGTACTTGAGTTCAAAAATGAGGTAAAAGGTCAGGTAATACATGGATTTTGAGTAATTTCAGCTTAATCAGTTTATGTAGGTTTAGATATGAATTAATCCCTTCTTAACTCATTTAAAAAAAAAAATGGGTAACTAACTCAATGTAACAGTGTAACACTGTAGTGTCAGGTCTCTGCCAGGGGGTTCAGTGCTACTAAATGGTAGACATAAGCCATTAGTTTTCCAAATGCTGTTTAGCTAGCCCCAGTTAAAAGTTGAAAAGCCACACCTGAATTGACAGGATGTGCCCGTGAGGGAGAGCCAAGCCAATGATTAAGCTAAGGGTAGGATTTTAACAGCTGTATTCCATATCTGAAAGTGCATATATGTTGTATACATGGTAAAAGGATAAACCCTTGGCCTATAGAACAAAAGCAATGACAGCACAATCTTGGAAATCGAAGTCTTTCCTAAAGGGAGATAGTAAGACTAACTAGAAGCTTTGTTGCTTGTGCCAAGAGGACACATATGAAAAACTACTGGATTCAACCATTGCTGGCCATGTTATCTAGAATTTTACGCTTAAATGCAATGCCTATACAAGGCATGATGAAGGTGATGGAATCCAGCAGACTTCTGAAAAGAACAAAGCTAAATATCATGAATCATGTATGCTTAAGTTCAAAACCTCAAAACTGGAAAGGAAAAGGAAGTCATAATTTTACTAGTACAGTATGTTATCATTCACCTTTTCACTATCAATCACATCATTAATTCATATATTTCATAGTCATCGCTGCGCTGAATAATCCTGATGGGTTCCAGCACTTGGTCTTCAAGACCTAAATTTCATAATCAATCAATCAAGACAAAAGATGATGATGCACAACATGCAAAATTCACATGTAATACCCAAAAGGCAGGTGAAGAAGGTGCAGAGGAATCTAAGACTGAGAGAAGGAATCTGCTTTATTTGTAAAAAACCAGCACCAGTCAAAGATTTACTATTATCCACAACATTACCTTTACATGAAAGCTGCAATGATGCGCCATCAACTTACTGAACGAAACTTTTGGCCATGCATATTAGCTGGAGACATTGTTTCCCAGGATTGCATGCATCACCCATCTTGTCTGGAAGGCATGTAGGCTACAACAGGGAAAGAGCCTGGCTGAATTCCCAGAAAATCGGAGATGATTATATGCAATACAGATAAGAGGCATGAGCTCATCATCTTGCTGAGCTTGAGATATACATACGGGAGAAACAGTTGAGTACAGACAGGTGCTGCTATTTCATGATGGTAGAAATTTATGTGTACAAGCAAAGCTAAATGTTGATGCTTCCTTTGTGCACCATATATGGTTGCAAGAACAGATATTTGCCTGTATCCAAGAAATGGAGGCCTTCAAAAAAGGCAAGAGAGATCTAGCTTGCCTACAAGGGGAAAGTGGAGAAACCGTAGCCATGGCATGTGACTACAGTGATGTACTAATCCTCCATGCCTGCTCTCTTCTTCTCCGTAGCCGTTCCGATCGAACAATGTTCGACGGATTGTTACCAACTAGCAGTGGAAAGCGAAAAGGCTCGCTGATGACGTCAGAAGCGAGCACCAAGTGGTGTACTGGACACTGTCCGTGTTCCCAGCATCGAAACGTCACACAATGAATTAAATGCCTGAGTTACCAACGGACATCACCTTCGAACATTGTCCACCGGTCTATGCCCTTGAGCAGATTCGAAACGGTGGAAACACCCTCATCTGGTACCACTGCTTGTTGCCAGATCCGCTTCCATCATTTCATGACGTCATCCTGCTTCTCCTGTGATATGGTAACGATTTTGTCCGTCGAACATAGTTCGATCAAAATAAACGCACCTAATCATAGTTGCTCCAGGTCTCGATTATTCCAGTATCTTGCGTTATCATAAAGACATTCAATCCTAAGTAAACAGATTATGTAAAATCTCTTAGAAAATTGTATTAATGAGCTTCAAGTCTAATAAAAATTTAATAGAATTTCACTAGAATATTTCTTCAAACTAAACTTAGGTATGAAATTAAAATATACCATGTTAGTAGTTCCGGAACATAAAGAGAAAATTAAAGAATGTCAGCCTCTAAGAAAACCTTACTAACATACTCCTAAGCATAATTAAACTATCTACATCAGTGAATGTTTATTCAAACTAAACTTATTTAAGAATTTAACTACATTCACTTAAATAACAACATTTCACAAATTAATTACAACCGTGGGCACATGTGAATAATAAGAGTTCATAAAAGTAAGTAATTAACAGGTCTGTAAAAGATGAAATTCCTTTGTTCCGTTGCACATGGAGGATTACAGAGATGAATGAAAGAGCAAGCTAAGATTTGTCCTACATCACGCGCAATAAGGGTATCCCTCTGAAAGACAGAGGTGTCGAATTAACAATATGAATAGCATGCATTAAAATCCTAAATATAATATCGTCGAGCTATCTGAACTCCTACAATATCATGCCCGAATGCTTAACAATTTCTCAAACCACTCAAACAGGCACGTGGACGGTACAGCCAGCCAAAGACACCTTGGTATCACTTGCTATGCTTGAAATTAACTAAGCATGCAAACAGTAGGAGACTTTGGCACTGAAGAGAGGTATGGGGTCCAAGGTGGGACATATAGTGACAAAGGGAGAGAGAGATACACGTGGGAGACCACGGGGGAATTAGGGAAGGTTTCTTGGTAAAAATTAAGGAAAATGGAATATAATCTAAGGAAAATGGGCCGCGAATTTCCGTGTATGTTTTAGACTTGCCTTGGGTATCCAAAATGATCACTCCTTTATGAGTTGTGGTCCCAGAATTGGTGTCACGTGGCACGAGGCAAATGGCATCTTCTGTAAGGTAGCGTGGGAATAGACATCTGCATGAAATGGCTCCTAGTAGCAGAATGGGGCAATCTCCTGGCCATACTTCTTTGGTCTGGGCTGTGGTCGCCTCAGGGCAACTTTCACATGATGGTGGCGGTTGCGCACGCTGCTCCCAATAAGCCTAAAAGCACAGAGATACCAGCAGCACCAAGAGTGGTAAAAGGAGGGATTACTGAGAGGGAGTAATGATGGATTGGACACCACTGCACTCCCATTGTACTGGTCGGCCATCTTACGTGAATTCGGTCACTAGGTTAAACAAAGTGCCCATAAGAGATGAAAGCAAAGCATGCGTTAGCATGTGTAGACAGTATAGTGAGTTGTTTGGTGAAAAAATGGTCTAAAACAAGGGTATGTTATGTATCCATGGGTGTTAAATTAATATCTATATGGGTGGAGCAATGTGAAAAATCAGGGAAGAAACTGTAAGAGTAGGTGCAAAGCTGTGTTATAAGAAAGTGCATTATGAATCCAATATGGTATGATTGATGTCTGCAGATGATACAGCATTGATTGGTGATAATGGAAAGAAATTGCAGAAGCTAGTGAAAGAGCTTGAGTACAGTATTTATAATAGGGGAATGTAGTGAGTAAATATGAGCAATAGTAAGATCAAGAGTGGAAATGGAAACCAGAATGATAGAGCAGTAAATTATGATGTGGAAGACTGGAGTATAGTAATAGAATTTGTTCATTTGCATAAATGTAGCATTAAGGATTAGGTACAATGGACGATAGTAGGATAAAAGATGAGGTGAATCACAGAATAGGTGATGCAAGCAAGGTAATAGGGTATGCAGAAGTTAGTGAAAGTGTGGATGTTGAATACAGATGAAAGAACAAATTCAAGCTGTTGACATGAACTGTGTATAGTTTATGTGGCAAAAAAATCTAAGAATTGTGGAATATATAGAGTAAGTAGTATAAAGGTTAGCTTAGATAAAGAGATGGGTCAGAATGTTTTGATATGATTCAGTCATGTGAAAACAATGGAGGACAATAGGTTGATGAGTGTAAAATTCATGAGTGTTAGGAGGGAGGAGAGGAAGACCTCAAAAGGGCTGGTTAGAAGGTGGTGAAACAGGTACTGGTACGGAAGGTTATGCAAAGTTAAGCTGCACCATGTAGGATAGGGGATTTTGTATAAAGTTTATAAAGGGGACTAAGAATTATTGAGTAAGACAGATGGCAAATGAACTGATAGGGGGAAAAAGATGTGGACTTAGACAAGGAAGAGGTGTTCATGATGAAACAGCTGTGTGAGAATTTCGAAAGTAAAGGGAAAAAGGGTATTTGGCATCTTGGGTGTAAGAAGCCTGTCTTATTTGTAGAAGAAAATGTAACTGGTTTCATAAAAGAAAATGTCTAATGAGGTAAACGTGTTATGTCTTCACTGCTGTTTGATGTCTTTATGTATTGGCATTGTAAGAAGTCGGAGAGAGAGCAGCCATAGATCCAGACTTAAGGAATAAGACAATAGGCCGTGAGTGGAGTGTGGAATGGCTAAAGCTTACTTATGATACAGTACTGATTGGGACAGTGAAGAGAAACTTGAGAGTCTAGAGCAAATGTGAGCTTGAGTATGGTTATGAGGGTAAATGAAAACCAGACAGATGGAGAAATGAATCTTAATATGGGATCAGAAGAAAAGAAACAGTTGATTCTTGTTACAGGGTTATGTACTGAACAATGCTGCGTGGAATAAAGGCCTTTAATGCTCTTTTATGCCTCGATGACGTTAATTTTTTCGCTTTTATCAAGGAACTACTGTATGCACTTCTTTTTCCTTAATTTGGGGGTTACAGTTTTTTTCCGGAAATATTTGATATATCACACCAACCAACCTGAAGAATAAGTTTGTATAGTTTGTTTTCATCAACATCACTCATGTTTCTAAATGGACCAATGATCAAGTGGAGACTGCGTACACGTATAAGTGCGCTTTATAAAACCATTAAACCCTTTTCTGGGTTAACAACTGTGTCTCAGTGGTTCATTTAAAGGAAAAAAATGATAGACTGACCATCTTAACTTTCAAAGACTAAGTTAATCACATACATACTCACAATTTTTTTTTTTTTACTATAAGCTTTTTCCCTTTAGAAGATGTACTTCTAGAGTGCTTTAATTTTCCAGTTCGCAACTGTTTTCGGAAGGTAAAGATACTATACTATTATTTTTTTAATCTGGCGAACATGTGCTTAAAATGCTTATTTAATAACCTAAATTTCTGCCTCGCATTTTTGTTATGTCGGTTAATAATGCTATCTATTTGAAAGATTTTGAAAAAAATATGTTAGTAAATCCAAAAGCAAATAGCAATTCCGCCGAAGTCAAAGTCTTGAAATGTATTTCGGATACACAGCTTTTCAAAATGAAAATTTTCTGTAGTTTCCATTCATTTTAACGCAATTTGGAACAAATCACACCAAATATAAGAAACATATAATTATCAACATTTTCTAAAGACTGGATTCTATTTAAAACGTGAAACATAAAATTACTATATGCGAAACTTTATGGGGAGGTAAAACGAACAGCCAGATTATATCTTATTGCTAGAGAACAGTAGTTTCCTGGGTTCGGGGCCTTTCAAAAAACACAGTAAGTACTCGACAGCAGTGTTATATTAATTTGGATGCCTTTTAGAGGTTGTATCTGCAATTCAATATTTCTTTGGCTCTTTTCGTAGGTGCGCAGACCAATTCATAATAATTCTTCTTGATATTTGATAGAAAGATAATATATCACCAACGCCTCAATGTAGGCTTAAACTGCACCGTCCTTTTGCACCATGCAAATTAACTTTAAAAATTACATAAAATTCACTAATAGATGAATTTTCTTTAAATGGCTTTGATGGGACCAGACAGTTTATTTGGTTTATATAAAGTTACTGAAACTAATGTTGCAGCATCTAGGTTATTGACGCCATAATGAAATTAAATAGGAAAGAAAAAAAAAGTAAAAAAATAAAAGAAGTTTATATATATATATATATATATATATATATATATATATATATGTACTATACATACAATATATATGTATAGTACAGCATATATGTATTTATATATATATATATATATATATATATATATATATATATATATATATATATATTATACAAATATCAATAACCTAGATGCTGCAACACTAGTTTTCAGCAACTTTATATGAACCAAATAAACTGTCTGATATATTTAAAGAAAATTCATCTATTAGTGAATTTTATGTAATTTTAAAGTTAATTTGCATGGTAAATACATAGGCGTTATGATATATTATCTTTCTATCAAATATGTACTATGGTCATACAAACACACATACTGATATATTTATATGATCTAATATAACACTGCTGTCGAGTACTTACTGTGTTTTTTGTTGAGGAGGCCTACCTGCCTAGTAATGCTACATAACTATTCTACATTACAATCCCCCCAAGAAACAAATCAAGGATAAAATGTCCGTCTCTGTCACGTCCCCAAGAGAGGAACCTGTGTCTTATATCCCCAAGACTGGGGCATTCGACCAGCAAATGCCTGAGAGTCAAGGGGACAATACGTATAGTCGTCAGAGAATGGATGGTTTTCACCTGACATCAAGAACACATGAATGAGTCTTGTATGTTCAATTTTTAGCCTGCACAACGTTGTTTCTAGTTTCCTTGCCATACAGGAATATGACCGACGAGATATTGATGACGTAATACGGCGCATTGTTTAGTTTGTTACAGTATATTCCCAAATTGATTGCCAAAGGGTTTTCATTTTTTGACCAACAAGAGGAAATACATCCCTAAGGTGGTAGGCATCTCCTGGGTTCTGGAGAGGTGACTGTGGACTTACAGTAGTTGATCAGCTTGCTCGTTCCCGAGAACACAAACATGGGAAGGCACCCAGCAAAAATTTACTTCTTTACCTCTTCTTTTCAGTAGCAATAACCATTTCAATGTCTCTAAAATCAGTGGGTGTAAAGAGTTAAAAGATTCTAAAGACTGGAGAACATTTCTTGAGTCACAATACAGTAAAACTACTTCCATTCAGAATTAAAATTTCCTTTAAGGCCTTCAAAACTGCAACAGTTCTGCTGTAAAAATAGATGCAAAGGATGAAAATTTCCTGCTTCTTTCTACATCAGGAAGAACCACACCAAACCCGACGCCAGCATCTGACTTTGAGCCATCTGTGAAAACTGCAACAGAACTATCATGTACGGAGGAATGATCTAGAAATATTGCTTGCACTGCTGCATTGGGCATTCCTGCTTTCGTCAAATTAAAATATCTACAGCATTTTACCTCTGGAAGGTTCCAGGGTGAGGGTGAGGGTGGGGGCGCTAACTGAATATCTAGCTGGTAAAATCTCCGTCCTTAGGGTGATTTTCATAAAAATGCCAGTACCTTCCGTTTCTGATACAAATGCTGGTTAAGGACTTAGGAAGGCTTTGAAATCTGTACCAGCTTCAAACCGGCAGATGTTGGTAATGTAAATCCAGAGGCATTTCACGAGCATCTACAAGCATGCTCTCAGTGGGAGATGATTTAAATACTCCAATAGCCAATCTTACTCCTCTTTGCAGCGTCCCTTCGGCCCCTAGTTGCAACCCCTTTCTTTCCTTTTACTGTACCTCCATTCATATCTTTCTTCCATCTTGCTATCCACCCTCGCCTAACAATTATTTCATAGTGTAACTGCAAGGTTTTCTTCCTGTTACACCTTCAAACCTACCTACCCTCAGTTTCCTTTCTACCACTTAATGACCTCATAGGTCCCAGTGCTTGGCCTTTGGCCTAAACTCTATATTCCAATTCCAATTCTATGATGAATTGAATTAAGCATTTTAAGGTTATTAGGATTTGATAAGGTGTAGACTTCACACCCATAAGTTAATTTTGAAAAGACCAAAACTTTGTATAGTCTTAACACCTGTTTTTAGTCAGTGCCCTAGGATATGTGGGACAAAATTTTCAGGACATTAATTGCTCTCAAGCATTTTGTCTTAATATGTTTCTGATGTGAAATCCAAGTCAACTTGCTACAAAAAATCAACCCAAGAAAGCTTGTTTTAGCAACACATGGAATTATCTGCCCATGTATGAACAGATCTGGGTCAGGATGGACTCCTCTTATATTGCAAAAATGCATGGTTTCCGTTGTGCTAGCTGGAAACCTAAAACCATTCATCTCAGCCCACTTTACTATATTATGAATGCAGAGCTGAAGATGGCATTCCTTGTTGCTGCAAATATTGAAAGGTCATCAATAAAAATAATGAGTATAAATTACATCTGGGGGGATTGTTTTGGATACGCCGTTGATTGCCAAGGTGAACAGGGTTACACTTAGAACACTTCCTTGTGGCACTCCTTTGTCTAATACATCTGACACCCAAATTAATGATTCTAGACCAACCAATACTAGTGACTATCACCTTGGTCACCAAACTAAGTAAAAGGTCATAATTATTCTAGACCACAATAAATGTCATATAGTATGTAAAAGAATAAACACCGCTTCCAAAATATTCGTCCCCACAGGACAAACCCAGAATTCCTGTTAAAAGAAACATCATATATTAAAACCTGAAATGGTGTTATGTGACATCAGTATTCAAAACAGAAAAATGTACAATGGAGAACAGGATGGAAAAATGCATAATGGAGACAGGAATTTCACTGCAGCACAACTGGGTATTTCCACATATTGTCTGGAAAAGATATAAGTGTTTATGAGTTATGGTACTCACTTCTATGGCGTCAAATCACAGATTTTCCAGTGGCGGTCCTTCAACACTGCACCACTAACAAATCAGACCTAGTCACAAAATGAAGTTCCTGCGAGTGTCTGTTCCTCTGATAATATACCATTAGAGAGTGCAACACACATACACACTCACTTAATTACTTCTTCCTGTAAATTAGATGACCCCAGTTCATTGTTCGAAGATCACACTGTCTCCACGCACTTTAATCCTGATCATGGTCAGGAAAGCACAAATGCATGCGTCAGATACCTCGTTGTATCTAACCGTGTAAACTCCAACGTCGACACAACTGCACCTGCAGCGGATGTGTTTCTGTCAGGCCAGCACATAGTTCTTCCAAGACTTAGCAAAACCTTTCCTGTCTGAGATCCCTCTAAACTAAAGTTCCTACCCCTTTTGATAGTTGGGATCTGGTCAAAACAACTCCTGCTCACTTGCTTCTTCCTACATGGTATTCCCTCTTACTTTAACAAAAAGAGAGCTTTTAATATTTCGATTAAAGCAGGGAAGAGCGGTCGAACTGCTAATAAAATATTTATAATAATATTATATATACATATATATATGCATAAAATATATTTATTTGTTTATGCATTTACTCATTTAATGTTAATTTTTTGGTTAGTTTAACCAAACTGCATTGATGTAGTAAAAGGACTTGTCTTAGAGGCTTCAGATTTTGTGGCGAGACCCACGCCTCCCAGTATCTAAATCCTTAAGGTTATGGGAATAACTTTGTCAAATCGAAATATGCAGTCATTCTTTCAGTGTAATAATTTTAGGCATATAGTACAATGGTATTAAAGTTTTGTTTGGTAACTTATTACCCCAGACCTATTCCAGGTTTGCACATTTTAAAATTTGATTGTAAGTGTGCGTAATTTGAATGATGTGAGGTTATGTACAGTTACAGTAATTTGCAATGCACTATATTTTTTATGTTAATAAGAATAAATTTTCATTTGCAGGGTATATGCCTGGAAGCCCCGAAAGAGCAGAATTGGAAGCTGCCTTGAGAAAACATGAATCACAAATGGCAGATGTGCCCATCATGATCGGCGACAAGGAATATCGAACAGATGAAGTGAGGCATCAGGTGATGCCTCACAAGCACTCCCACAAGTAAGTTCATTCAGTGCATAAGAACTGCTAGGCTTATTTTAGTCATTTTCCTATATTCCCACTAATTGTACACTCGTTTGCAAAGATCTGTATATTGTGCAAGTCCTCTCATATACATTAGTTATTTTTGTATGCATTTAAGTATCCTTATGCTTACCAGATTGGTTCAGGTTCTATCTCTGAGAATCCTTGGGTTTTCCAAATCTCAGCCATTTGAACAATTTTCTGTTTTAACTTTAGGCCATTTTGTCTGTAGTAGAAGAAAATGTAGTTTTCCTTTGCTGTATTGTTATTCAAAATGGAATAGGAAAGCAGTGTTTAAAGGAGAGTTACATATGTTTAAATTTTAAATGTTTGAATATTAAATTTGCAGTGGGGGTCTAGGCCATTTAATTTTTTCCTATTAAGGACTAGGCGAGATTGCTGAAACCACTATATCATTGTAATACATATAATATATTTCTTCATAATAATAGACTCCCTTTTCATTAAGGTCATTTTCATTGCTGTCCTCTCTTTCATTGTTGCCATAGTCATAATTGAGTGTGATCAGCTCTCCATGTACAGTAGTATGAGACAGTGCTTTTAGAATGTCCAAAGCCTTCAGACACTTGATCTTAAATTTAGTTTCCATCACACAAGGGATTCTTAGTTCATTTTAACAGAGGCCTAAGTTTGGTTGGACATTCCCTGTGTGACAGAAATGAAATACCAGTGTGTTTATTGTTGAAAACTTAAAACCGCACTTTTCAGCCCCTGTACCACCTCAGTTAATAGTGAGTTGAGGCTCTCACTCTACTTCCACTATCCTGGATGCAGCAAAAGGCAATGAAAATTGTGAAAAACAATGTATGGATTACCTCTTTAGGGATTCTCTTTGCAATGCCACTACTGCAATTGATATTCCAAAGTGGTATCTTTGCAGTGGCACTACTGCAATTGATATTCCAAAGTGGTATCTCTGCAGTGGCACTACTGCAATTGATAATGCAAAGCGGGTAAGATGCAGAGCGTGCTACCTTGAGGTACTCCGTCATGACAGAATAATTGACTATTTTGCTACTATTTGAACTTGAAGGTTGTTCCAGTTTAAGAATGCTTTGATAAAATATGGCAACCAGTTTCTTGGGCTTCAGCTGTATTCTGTGGTTCCTAGTAGTATCATATGCCTCTTCTAAGTAAAAAAAATACAATCATATGATGTTGCAAGTCAGCAGAAGTTTTACAGATAGTTTTCCATGCTTGTGAGCAAAAGCTTCATAAATAGTTTTACATCCTCACCAATACATCAGTAATTGTTGAGTCTGAGATATCACATTAATCTAGTATTAGCAATTTTTTCCATTACATTAAAAAGACAGGTTAACAAAATGGGTACTAACATATTTTTTTTTTTACCTATTTTGGTAGAAAGCAAGCCTACTTCCCAGATAAAAGTATACATGTGTTCCTTAAAGGTTCTTTGTTCAGGGCTGAGAGGTTGATGACTGATCTCCAGCTTTCTATTGATTTCTCCATCAGGAAAAGATAGGTTTTCTAGAAACAGGATCGATATGGAAGATGGAGGGGAAGCAGTCCTTGAAAGAATGTCTTTAGCCATCTTGAGGGACAGCCTGCCCAGGATACTGTCACTGGCACGGTCCCCTATGGCATGATAGAAGTACTCCTTGCACCAGCTTAGAATAGTTGTGGAAACTGCTTGATATCTAGGTAGGTGAGTGCCAGGTTACTGCCCACACACCTGTCAATGATCTCTCACTTTTTCTTTGGCCATTTCCTTGTGCAGACATCTCCCTCAAGACTCTAACTAGTAGTGGTGAAGCTTTTGAAATTAATGACACTTAATGACTGATTGCATGTTTGTTGTTATGGTTTTGACTGCTTTCAAGTACGGCTGTTGTTCTACAGTGCTGCAGAAAATGTAAAAGCAGTGTTTGAACAGTATATAATGTATATGTCTGACTGGGGTCAACTTATATCTCCCTTCTCTTTTGGCCCTCACCAGCTTTGTTCTTTTTAATGGGTTTGTATTTGCAGTAGGGTTCTTCTTTTCAAAGAGTATGCTAGCTAGCCTCCTTTGCTATACAAGTGCCATAGGTAAAAGCAAAAGAAAGCCAAAAAGTAGCTGTTTTTGCCCCATGGAGGTAATCTAACCTAGCCAGTTCCTATGAAAGGGTGATTCTGTCATGCCATAGGGGACTGTGCCAGTGACAGTATCCTGGGCAGGCTGTCCCTCAGGATGGTAAGAAACATTCTTTCAAGGACTGTTCCCCCTCCATCTTCCATATCGACCCTGTTTCTAGAAAACCCATCTTTTCCTGATGGAGAAATCAATAGAAAGCTGGAGATCAGTCATCAACCTCTCAGCCCTGAACAGGGTTATCAGACCACATTCAATATGTGAACTTCATGTTCCTTGTTGGCTGCACATCAGCACTTTGTAGATGTGTGCAATGTTGCTAACCCTACAAACATTTCAAGAGTGGGTAATGGGTTGTTTAGTAGTGTTGATGAGCAGCAACACAACCATAGTGACATTTATCAACAAGCAGGATTGAACGATTTCCTGTCTCATCTGCTTGCTAGTTAGGCAGGTGCAGGAATGGTCAGGTTGCTAGGCTATCGAACTGTCAAACAGTACAGTATGTGCAGGAGGAATGTTGTTCAAGACCACAGTTGTGGGGGCATGGTGGTCCTTACACCCTTGCTGCTAGAGCCTTGGGGAATGCTGGTGATCACTTTTTGCCTTGTGAGTGAACATAAAGCTCCTGGTATTATGCTTTTCCACACATGAGCAATGATGTAGAATGCCTTTTAGCATCTGTGGGTTCACCTTTCTTCCATTCAACCTGATCTAATGCATGGTCACCAGTGTGTTGATTATTGCTGGACTCAGAATGGCTGTGGTGGCTCCTCATTGGTTGTAAGCTGGGTGGCTATTCTGTTCAAGGTACCAGGGGAGACACCCCTCAGCTCACTCTTCTTTGCCACCTGCACATGCTGAGGTATCACCATTTCATGAAGTTGCAGTGCCTTCACAGGTGGAGAATATCCATCAGCTCAAGTGAGAAAGACTTAACACTGGACTGTGTGGATGTCCCATAACATGCAGTCCTCAGCAGCTGTTTACCAGGAGTGGCTCTTCTGTTCAAGATACCAAGGAAGATACCCCTCAGCTCACTCTTCTGCATCAGCTGCACATGCAGAGATATCTCCAGTTCATTACGTTGCTGTGCCTTCACAGATGGAGACTATCCATCATTTCCTGTGAGAAAGACTTCTCACTGGACTGTGCAGATGGCCCATAACATACTGTCCACAGCAGCTGTTTACCAGGAGAAGTGGGCCATCTTGTCTTGGGTGTTGTTAGAGGAAAGTCTCTCCAGTCAGAGCCACTTTTCAACAGATCACCACTTCTTCCTTCACCTTTATCAATACAAGCTCCCCTCAGTCCTTGTAGTGAAAGGATTTTGCTCTTCCTTGTACATGTCTTCCAACCGAATGGTATAGATCTCTCATCCTCATTCAATTTATCCATGATCATGATGAGCTTTGAATTGTTTTGTCCTCCCAGCAATCTCATGCCTCTGGATTCAGATAGGATTCTTGTTCCAGACTGTCTTATTGTGCTAATGGGGAAATACAAGGCTAACAGTTAGACTTTTCCATTAGTCAGTGCCATGTTGCTGTTTCTATGCTTGAAGTTTCGCTGGGTTGATTAATGTAATGGGGTTCAAGGGTAAATATGTCATTATCCAAAATTAAAAAGATTAAGTAAAGTCTATTAGAAAATTTTAGAAATAAAGCCTTCTTGAAAATTTTAGAAAGACACCACAGTCTTCATGAAATTTTTGTCTCCATCAGTGGCGCTAGTCAGAACTACTCCCAAAGGTCCATCCTATATCCTTCCCAAAATGGATATTGCACACATAATGAAAATGGCACAAATGTAGTCAATTTGTTTCTTGAGTCTTAGATTATTGCTAGAATCCACAATCTTCCCCACTCCCAAGGGATGTTTTTACAAAAAAATCTGAAGCCATGTTACAATCAGTAAAAGTCTCACTCAGAACTTTAGGTGTCAGTAAAACTGAAACATTGGTACAAATTGGTAAAAGTTCTATTATAGCCTTATTCAGAACTCTATATACTCTTCTGGCACATATCATTAAAAGACTTATTACTGCCTCATGCAGAAGTTTAGAGCATCATTACAAATTTCACTCCGGGAAGGCTAGTCTGCAGATTTATAGTAAAAGGAATGAAGGAGAGAGATGGCTAAGCAAGAAGCAAGACAAGAAAAAGCAAAAGTAATGAGTCAAGGACAAATGAAGCTGTTTCACAAAGGGTAGGGTAGATG
>NC_089750.1:42784026-42789026 GCF_040412425.1 Macrobrachium rosenbergii | reverse complement strand
TGACAAATATTTTGCTGGTCTATACAATTGTTTTACAAGGAGCAAAACCTTTCGGCCTTGATAGTAAAATGCATTATTCGCTTGCTTCAAATTCAGTGAGGAAATTTAAACAAATTGACCGTGGGTTTTCAAAGCCAGTTTCGAGCACTTTTGGCAATTAGAAGTCATCTTTAACCTTAGAAGCCTCCATTAAGGACAAATAACTTGCAACTTTAAGGACGACATGTTCTTGACAAATCATCATGTTTATCTGTATCTCTTGGGCAGTCTCCAAATATCGTTCTGAAAAGAAAAAAAAATTAGATAGCTGAGGATTTTTCTGTTTTGTTTTGTTTTTCTTGTTTTACCACAGAAAATGTCATTTATCTGAAAGTGTTATTGTATGAATCATTATTGTCAAATAATTCCGGTTATACGGTATGAAAAATCTGTCTCTTGTTACACATTTAGATTTTTCTTATGAAACTTTCTGGATGTTCCTGAGTTTTGTTCAGCAACAGAGCTGTTCATAAATTAAGACTACACCTACAATGAATTGTTTGTTATTTTTTACCTCAGTCATTGTTGCAGTGATTGGCACTTCGGGTAACTCTCGCGAAATAAAAGTATGCAAATGAATTACTAATGTTATCTTTCTTTTCATTGCATGTACAGAAATGCACAAATCTGAGGCGACATGATTCTTTTTGTGTCGTCCAGAATCTCAAACTCAACGTAACGCTGCCTAATAGTGTCAAACTTTTTTTTTTTTATTTCCTATGTCATATATGTCGACAATTTTGCGAATTCACAGCTAACACTATTTTCCCTATGTTTATATAGATAGCCTATGATCCCATTTATGCATTGGTATAATTCGTAATCTGTGTAATTTGAACTGGCATTTTTTTATTTTTATTTTTTTACATTGCATAGCTCAAAGCACGGTGTGATCCGGTTAGCGGTGCCGTCAACGTACTATAGCTGATTCACTTAGGGTAGATTCTTTGGTACCAGGAGGTAGGCGGCTCCCTCACCGTCTCATTTAAGCCTGTAGCTCAGAAAACTAGCAATCGTGAGATAAATGAAGAAATATAAAGATATTTCTTCATTTATCTCACGATTTGCACAGGATAGGAAAGTTTTGGTCATACCATAGGATTCGGTAGTAAATCATGATTTCTTGAAATCAATAAGATAAAACACAAAGGAATCACAGCGAGTAAAAGTGAAGAGAGAAGCATTTAATTCTTATACCTGTTTTTACTCATCGGATTTTGCATCATTCATGTGATCAAGATAAAAATAAAACTTGTGTTTTCATACAATAAATTCACCCTGAATACGTTGGTGCTTTCAGATCGTAGATGCGTGTGATATGTGAAGAGAAAATGAAGAATGTGTCTTATTATGTTGCATCCGTTCTTGACTCAATTTGGCAGTAGTGCTGAGAGACGGTGATCTGCAAACAGCGAGAGATTTGAGGCGCCATTGACAGTTGCCAATTAGTGATATGAGAAGTTTGCAGTTTCGACAATATTTACCGTATAATTATGCCATTACATTTTCTGTAAATAAATGCATGGAATTCCCATTATGACTGTCGAACTTTTTCCCTCCAATATCATATATGTCCGTATGCCTGGACATATCTGATAAGAAAAAATTAGTAATCACATGGATGCATCTGGATGTGTAGGCTTCAGTTTAATCTACGTGAGAAATTTGCGTGCTGCAGGCCACATAACAGGCCCACATAATTATGAGTTCATTATTATGGCCGCTTGTTTCTTTGGTCCATAACATCAAAAGCTTGTAGTTTTTATTTGTTCATTCAGTGAACGAAACTAGATCTTTTTATTGCTTACCATAAAATCCATTGGCGATGTAACGAATGTAAAATTTTTTTCAGAATTTGTTTGAGCTACTCTTACACCAGAATGTTTATTCCTTTATATACATGTTACATTTGGCAATTATGTAGGCCTGTTATTTATCATGTAGCCTGCAGTATTCAATTTCTCACGTAGACTAAACTGAAGCCTACACATCCAGATGCATCCATCTGATTATTAATTTTTTCTTATCAGATATGTCCAGACATACGGACATAAATGATATTGGAGTGAAAAAGTTCGACAGTCATAATGGGAATTCCATGCATTTATTTACAGAAAATGCAATGACATAATACGGTAAATATGGTCGAAACTGCAAACTTTTCACATCACTAATTGGCAACTGTCAACGGCGCCTCAAATCTCTCGTTGTTTGCAGATCGGCACTACTGCCAAACTGAGTCAAAAATGGATGCAACATAATGAGACATACTCTTCATTTTCTCTTCACATATCACACGCATCTACAGTCTGAAAGCACCAGCGTATTCAGGGTGAATTTGTTGTATGAAAACACAAGTTTTATTTTATCTTGATCACATGAATGATGCAAAATCCGATGATAAGTAAACAAGGTATAAAGAATTAAATGCTTCTCTCTTCACTTTTACTCGTTGTAATTCTTTTTTGTTTTATCTTATTGATTCAGGAAATCATGATTTAGTTGTACAATTAATACCGAATCTTATGGTATGACCAAAGCTTTCCTATCTTGTGCAAAACGTGAGATAAATGAAGACATATAAAGATATTGCTAGTTTTCTGAGCTACAGACGTAAAAATGAGACAGTGAGCGAGCCGCCTACCTCCTGGTACTAACCAATCAGAGGCCGCCAAACAAACGTCTCGTAGGCCCAGAATCTACCTTAAGTGAACCAGCTATACCCCTGCAGCATTGTAACAGTAGATCTAATAAGCTCTAAATAACCATAACAAAATTTTCAAAATAGGAATATGACTTATGATAACAAGGTTCCTTTGAATGTTGAAGTTTAGGATATATTCAACCTGCATGTATGTTGCAAAATGATATATAGGTCTAAAAAAAGTAATCTAAGCCTTCTGAGATGTAGGCTAATCTCTGTTACTAAAGAATTTATTTGTAGAGATTGCCTGTTCTTTGAAGAATAAAAGATGATTTAAGTATGGAGAAGATGGCTATTAATCGTAATATCTATTAGTATTAATATCATGGGCCTATGGAACCCTTGTTTTTTAACTGGCTTAAAATATTATTTTCTTAAAACTCCTTCTTCTTGCTTTTGGTGTATAATTTATTCATTCATAAGGTAACTTGAATTGCAAGAATGTGTAGATAACTTCATATGCTTTCTGGCCAGAAGTTGTTAATATAGAGATGTGAATGCTAAATGTAATGCATTTATAGTAAGTAAAAAAATCTAACTCACTTAGGTCAAGGAACAAAATCTTGACTTTAACAAAAGAATAATTGCATAGGCGAACATTTGCTAGTAAGCCATAATTTTTTAAGTGGTTAAGAAATGTAATGAAAATCATTTTATTTTTATGAAAATCCAAATATTTCTCTAAAGGACCCCATAGACGATACGACCGGCGGATCAGATTCCGTTGTAACTCCGGTATCCGCGGTGCCCATAGCCGTTCGGATTCACCTCAGTTTGCCTAAGCCAGGTAGAGTGAAGACGTATTAGCTCCGCTCAGTGATGACGCCGTAGACTGCGCTCTTGCAGCAGAAATTGGAAGACCCAGCAAGAAAGGAGATAATTATCTCACGATTGTTTATTAATGAATTGAAACTTTACCCTGATGATTGGTTTAATTACCAGAGAATGGACGAGCAGACCGACATGGAATTATTATGTATGGTCTCCCCTCTTCTAGAAATAAAAAGCACACTTGTACGAGACAACCAATATCACTACACACATATATATATATATATATATATATATATATATATATATATATATATATATATATATATATATATATATATATATATCGTTGGTGTGTACGTTTGTATGTATTAGTCCTCTTGTTTAGATTACACTGTTATTTTCCGTACATAAAATAAAAGTTTATGATAGTATTTTCAATAATATTTCAATTTTCCTTTTATAAATTAAAGACTTTTTGTACAAAAAAAACTGAAAATTTTACTCGTACTTGGCTACAGAAACGTAGGTTTAAGGGCCTATCCTGCTTTAACGGATCATAGACTATATACTGCTAGACTGTGCAGGATGCTGTGTATGCAACATAGTCATTTTTTACCTTTGTAAACTCATGTTGTATATCTTGAATAATTGCTTTACATGTCTCTGGGATTACATGTCCCAAAGAAACGACTAGTGGCGCCGAAGCGAAGTGTGGCCAGCAACCTCTCGTACAGTGATACTGGTTGTCTTGTACAAGTGTGCTTTTTATTTCTAGAAGAGGCAAGACCATGCATAATAATTCCATGTCGGTCTGCTCCTCCATTCTCGGGTAATTAAACTAGTTTCAATTCATTAAATAAATAAGCGTGAGATCATTCATTTCTCTTCTCCAACCATATATATATATATATATATATATATATATATATATATATATATATATATATATATATATATATATATATATATATATATATATGTATATATATGTGTATATATATACATATATGTATACATGTATGTACATATATGTATATATACAGTAAGTATATATATGTACAGTCACTCAAAAATGTTTTGCAACATGTTCCAGAAGTTTTCGTTCACCTGACAGTAATTTGTTCTTTTGATATTTACAAGGAAATGTAATTTTCTTATTCGACTTTGGTTATTAATCATACGGTTAACAATATAAAAAGAATGGTGAGTGAAAAATTCATATTACGAAAAAATGACGAAACATTTTGAAAAATTTCACTTCAGATGATTGGGCAAAAGAGTCAAAGAAGAAACTATATTTCGAATCCAGATAAAAGCTTATTGACTAATAAAATAATATTGAATAATCATCAATGAAATTATATATAAACAAAGAAAGAAAGAATTCAACCATTATTGTTGTCAAAAACAAAAAAGAAAAAATCTCATAACATCGTATGTTATCGTGTGACTCCACATTCGGGCAGGAAAGTTAAACTAAACT